>NC_091146.1:10807742-11170015 GCF_041381155.1 Argopecten irradians | reverse complement strand
CTGCTAACTTACTTTAATTATGTGTGTGTGAGAGAGAGAGTGTGAGCATGTCATATATGTGCGTTATGGTTTTCTATTCATGGCTAATATATGTTTTTTATGGATGTTTCATAACGTACAATTTGATGTTTTTAAGTATTGTGAATGAGTATATATTCAAGTGTTTGTGTGTTAGTGTCCATTCATATATAAAGTGTAAAATGTTCGAAAATAAAATAAAAAAAAGTCACATAGACCATAGGCTATCAGACGAAGGAATTATGCAAACAACAAAATAATGTGACATTAGACCTGCATTAATAAAATCAACATCACACCATGCGATTTCCCTGAAAATCATAGAAATAAAACATTCCTTAAAAGGCAGCGGGTTTTGGAAAATAAATAATAGTGTCCATAGCAATATAATTAATTTTTCTTTGTTTTCATACCAAATCTGGCTTTCTGATTGGTCAATATATTTTTTTTGCATACCACTATGAAAAAAAAAATCCGAGAATGGCGCGAAACCCCGACGTTTTCGTGACGTCACAATAGAGACATTGACGTTGCGTATTGATTCGGAAAAAAGAATCCCTTGAAAAACCACTATAATGTTACATTTAAACATACTTCATTTTATCAAATAGAGTATAAAATTAATTATAAGTATTGATGTCACTATTTTTTAATTTTATCGGGTTATGAAAAAAAAATTGTTTGCAAACTTTTGTGAGAATCCGCTACGCGGATTCACACAGTTTGCAAACAAATTTTTTTTTCATACCCCGATAAAATTAAAAAATAGTGACATCAATGCTTAAGTAAACTATCAGAATAAAACAAATTGATAAAACAACATAACCACCACTGTCAACAACACAACATAGAGAAACGACTTAGCTGGGACACATGTAAGGTAGAAGTCAAGGAACACACCATCAAATTCTGTAAAGAACAAGCAAAACTTAACAAAAACAAATATAGCGGAAACGGAACAGAAGTTACAAGCTGATTTAGATAAACAAGGTCCAGAGGGGCTGTATCGCTCACCTACTTTTTTAATTGTTAATTTTCAAACGTTTTACATAGTACATATAAATGGACACCAACACACAAACAGTTGCATACACACTCACTCATTCACTCACAATACTCAGACATTAAGGTGTACGTTATGTTACATCATATATACAACATTACATAGCATGCCATAGTGTTACACTTCATTATATGCATGCATGTATACTAACATGACACCATATAATTGGAGTGATACATGCATGCAAACATGCATGTACATAGATACGCGCATGCATGCATAGATACATGCATACACACATACCATAACAACACGCGTGTACACAAGCATACACATATACATTATGCACATATATACCCATGCATGCATACATGTATACATTCATGCGTGTAATCAAGCATACATACCATAGCAACGTATACATATTTTTTTTAGTAATTATCACACAGACTCTTACAATTAGAAGTTAGCAAATTTGACCCCACAAATTGATTAATGTTGAATTCCACCATATAAATATAGATAAAGATACTATACGACTATGAGTGCTATCCAATACGTTGTAGTTTCAGAGATAATACGAAAACAGTAGCCTAATTGACCCGTTCGGCCCGTGCCTCAGGCCCCGTGGGTCAGCCCCATCATTTGTACAATTTTGAATCCCCGCCCTATAAGGATGCAACCATTACATTATGAGTGCTATCCCATGCTTAGTTTCAGAGAAGTGGTTTATATGGAAATAGCCAAATTGACCCCTTTTGGCCCCGCCTCTCATGCCCCCAGGGTATCAGCCCGACCATTTGAACAATTTGCAGTCAGTACCCCATAAGGAAGCTACCAGTCAAATTTTGTTAAGTTTCGACCAGCGGTTATGGAGAAGAAGTCGATTGTTGACGGACGGAGAGACGACGGACGCAGAACGCCGGGGTATCGCATAAGCTCACCTTGGTCCTTCGGACGAGGTGAGCTAAAAGACAAACATCACGGACACTGAAATTTCCAAATTAAGATGATCTAAAAAATAGTATAGAACCAGCCTATGAATATAAGGCTAAAGGTGGACAACTCCGGTCAAGAGCAAACATTAATCAAAGTACTGAAAGTACTGAGACTTAAGCCTAAAAAACGTTACAAATCAAGAATTCTGATTTGCATTGATAACATAAATGATAAATCTCAATGTACAACACCATGGCCATCAATTGTTGTCAAATTGCAATGGTAAAGAAATTTTTATATAGATTTTTAGAGTTAATTTTCTATTTCCTTCTATTCAAAACAAAAAACATGCGTTATGCAATACAATAATCCAAAAACATTGCAATTCCTTAGATAAATGAATTTGATATTGGTGAACATCATATCATACACATCATGTTAATTCCCAGTTGGACAACTATAAATTCCAGGTAAAAGTGTTGTATTATAAATGCAAGCACTCTATCATAAGATGACAATTTGTTTCATTATTGATAAACAAATAGCAAATCACAAAGTAGGGTCGACCATGAGTCAATGATTTATAAATATTTCCTTCTCTCTTTCTTTTGAGAAAATGGCAAAAAAATGTCATTTGTCACTCCAAGATTTTGTTATTATGTGTACCTTGTATTTATCATATCCTTTAAATCCCTTTATGGCAATCTTCAATTTACTCTGACAACATCAATTGGACAGTATCCTATATATTATTTCTTCGTGCATATGCATATTATTTCTTTCATTCCTGCATATTTAATCGATATTGATTGAAAGGCTTTTTTTGTATCATTAGCAATGTCCATAAAGCTAGAGCGCATCATGAAATTTGCCTCCCTCCAGTTGGTATTCCTATTGACTATGAATGCCAACTGAAAGCCAATGCTTATATTAATATTTACAATCTGAACTCACTCAAGGTTATCTGTATTTTACGCAATATCATAAGCCACCTATATTTCAAATTATTTTGTAAATGTTGAAAATATCAAAATACATTTTAATTTCCATGTATACTTTTCAAGCCATCATTAGGTAATAGAAGCTTTTTTTAGGTATTTTATTTCAACATAAGTATGTTAATTTAACACTGTTTGTGTCCGTTTTTATCATAATGATGGAATTCAGTCTGTTTTATGAAAAATAGATTGTGGTTTTTATCTAAGAAGCATGCATTATGGGGAATAAACACAAAGAGTATATTCTGCAATCATAATTTGAATAATAATAAGGTATTGAACATGAAACAGTGTCTCATTAAATTCAGTGATTTCATTCTGATGTACTGAAATACAGTTTCTGTGGTTTATTTTATTCATATATGATTTTCATATGTATTTGAGGAAAAGGCAAAAAAGATGATTTCAAGGCCATTACATTAATCATAGAAATGATCATGCCTCACAAGTATATATGGATTTCATGATTTTAGTGACACCTCCAAAGTTGCATCTTTGTTAAGCTAGCGAGATGCTAACAACATATTTCATTTTGAACATTAGTTTACATTAATTTTAGAAGAAATGAAATTGTAGACCATAATTTGACTTCATGGTCTGAATGTATGTACTTGTTTCACTTATAACCATAGATGTAAATGTAATATTTTTTGCAATACTGCCACAAATGGTAATATAATTTAAAATGATTTTTAGTTTTAATTTATGTTGATTATATGACATTACAATGGTGCAAGATACACTATTCTGTTTTTACAATTATCATTATAGTAAAAAAAAAATTTAATGATAAATATATGACTAATTCATTATAAAAACGTTAAGCTGTTAGGTAGATTTATATTCCCCAGAAAACAGATACTGTGTGTTATTAAGCTTAATTCAAAGCTTTGTGTATCTATCAGCAGTCAAATGTCTTGTGACCGACTTTGATATCGATTATTTCAACAATATTCAACTGATCAAAGAAAAACCATATATATGTTTATTTGACTTTTTTCTTTATCAAAAAATTCTTATAAATAAAAGAAAAGATTTTAAAATAAAGAAAGCTAAAGTCTTATATTCATTAAAAACAGTGTTTTGTACTACACTCTTGTGTTGCTCACTTATTATGTATGCAAGTAAAACCATGCACACATAATGACAGCCTTATATTGTGTTTAAACTGAGGTCTGTTTTCAAAAGCATTATTTAATGTACACGGAAAGAAAGTTTGATTAATTTACTTTTTTTTAATTATAACCTTTAGGTCTATAAGACTTAGATAGCAAGATCAGTAACAGAAATTATGTGTTTAAGTTAGATGGGGGAGTCACCAATGTGTATAGATTGTGTGGACAGCAGTTAGCTGGAAGGTAAGGTACTAGCCTAGCTGTGTATTAGGTGCCATTATATACATGCAGGCACAGGGGGAGTAGGAGGGGGGGAGAGGATTGAGATGTACATGTAGTACACAGTATAGATCAACAGCATTTAAATTAGAGGAGAGGGGTGAGATGTAGTACACAGTATAAGGTCAACAGCATTTAAATTAGCGTGTCATAGGTCAACGGCATTTAAATTACTGAGTTGAAAGGTTACTGAAAGTAGTGCCTATGACTCAAGCCATACAAAGTATGGCTTAAGTCAAAAACATATATATAGGCTTTTTCATCAGGCAAATATATTATATATTCTGGTTAGATATTGCATATGTGTACAAATGACAGGTTACTCATGTTAGTACAACATAAAATTATATAATAATAAGGAACCCATCTATACACCAGACTGTTACGTCGCTGAGAAGTAGACATTTGCCCTGGAGACGCAACACGAGTATGTCTCAAATACCGAGTCTACATTAAGTCTTGAAGATTTGTATAAATAATAATTAAAGATTTCTAAAATAATACTTATTATACCATATTACGTCCCCTTGTTAATAATTATTTAAAATTAGTTATAATTTGAAATAATTAAATAATAGACTTCCAAAATAATACTAATCATACCATATTAACTTCTTTGTGTAGGTAGCTTGAACAATTCATGTAAGCAAAATAAGAAGAAAAACAATCTATATGACTTCGATATATTTATGATAATTATGCTGTTATTAGAATAAAAATGAAAGTCTATTAACGTTATGATATAATTCAAAGGAAGTTCTTTGTTATTGTGTAAAAATGTACTGAATTGTGTGTGTTATGTTATTAGAAGGTCGGAGCAACAACAATTAAATGTGTGTGTTATATCACATCACTACTCCGCCTCGAACATAAAAAATGGGCAGTTTATAGATACATTTCATTCTCAGCGCATTAGCATGTGAGATAACTTCTCATAAGTATACAAAATATGTAAAATATGTATAAGTGTCAAACAAATAAAGTATATTAAATATTAAAAGAACCTCCATATGAATATTAAGTTATAACAACAGCATAACCATGAACAAGTCATTATTAAAAAATAAATGCTACGCGTATTAGTTGTTTAGAAAACGTTATAAAACTTTAAACAAAAAATGTACTGTTAATATGAACAGAGTTTAGCTACCATAATTATAAAATATATATTAATAAGATATCTATAGGTATTATTTAACCTTGGGCACAATTTGTCATATATCTATAGAGCGGAAGCAGATATGTCTTCAGGCAGATACCTGACCAACCATTACAAAATGTGTTTACTATAAGACAAAGGATTTTAAATAACTGAAAAGAATAACGTATGTGTTCATATTTGAAATGTTAACCATGTCAGCAGAACAAACCAGACGTTTAAAATATATATTGTATAAAAATGTATTTGTGTAAATGAAAAATAATAATTTAAAACAAAAAGGTATGTTGAGTAACTTTCTCTGTTAATGACATAAATGAACAGCACAAGTCATTGCATTTTAATAGAAATGAAATTAACAAAACATTATTTATCCAAAAATCAGCTCAGGGAAAAAGTATAAAAATGAAATTGATAGTATGGTAATATGAAATCTTTAGGTTTAATGAAGTAGATTATATTTACCACATTGAATAAAAAAATGTATTACATTACTACATAACGTTTCGCTTAGAACAATTATCATTCTGTTATATGTATGTAAACAATAATAATAAATTTACTTATACGTTGTAGCTTAAAACATATGATATTTAGATGAAAACAAATTAAAAAATATGTATAATTATATCAGTTTAGAAAACAATAAAACACTATACATTACCAAAAAGTAAATTCTAATACATAAAAACACATATATAAACGTCAAAAATAAAAATAAAAATAAAAAAGTAATTACAATTCAGTTTTGTTTGTCTTCTGTCTTCGACCTTGTCTTTTAAGTTGATGGCTCATTCACGTTGCTGGTTGTGTAGTGGTCAGTAGGGTGTTGTTGGTAGTCTCTGTATTTTGGTTCCTCTTGTTTAATTCTTTGTGTTGTTTGTGGCGATGGGTTTCGGTGGCTGTGTTCTTTTGGCACTGATGATCGTATAGTGGAGTAGCTCCGTGAAGTGTTCCATAGTCTGGTCTGTAAAATAGTGTTGTCCGCGAAGTTTTCAATCCCAGGTACGATCGCATGTCAACGGCGCCAGTATAATATTTTAAAGTGTGATGGTGTATGGCTTGATGTGGGTTGTTGGTTCATCGTCCGTGAGGTTCACGTCGATGTAGTTGTAGACTTGAAAGACGAAGGACTCCAATGTTGTGTCGACGTTTTATTTCATTCTGTGATGCTTATTTACATTTCAACGAACAATAACGTGTAAGCATGGTTATTACAAGCACACAGAGTAATAATGTGGTTGGCCCCGAAATGGGACCAGACACAGGGTGTGTCCGCTATCCGTCCCTCTACTCTGTATATCTGAATATCACTCCCAGCCCCTTATATATTCTGGTTAGATATTGCATACGTGTACAAATGACAGGTAACTCATGTTAGTACAACATAAAATTATATAACAACAAGGAACCCATCTATACACCAGACTGTTACGCCGCTGACAAGTAGACATTTGCCCTGGAGACGCAACACGAGTATGTCTCAAATACCGTACATTAAGTCTTGAAGATTTTAATAAATAATAATTAAAGATTTCTAAAATAATACTAATTATACCATAATATGATTTCTTATTTACTCGCTTCCCTTTGCTTCACTAAGTGAAGGGAGGTAACTCCGGAAGAAGCAATAGACTGCACATACTAACACGACATTATAATCAATTTTTCTTTGTTTTCATACCAAATATGGCTTTCTGATTGGCCAATAGTTTTTTGCATACCACTATGAAAAACAAGAGGCCCAGAGGGCCTGTATCGCTCACCTGGTTTGTAATGCCTAGTAATGTTCTGAATACAAGTTCATTGTTTCTTTTCTGAAGGAATTTGAATATTAACCTCTAATTCCCCTATTGGGCCCCACTCTTTCTGCTCCAAGGGGTCAAAGTCAAAATTTATACAAATTCTGTTAACCCCAAAGATGTTTCTGGGCCAAACTTGGTTAAAATCCAAGCAGAACTATATGACAAGTAGCGATTTATAGGATTTACCTCTATTTGCCCTATTGGGCCCCGCCCCTTTTGGCCCCGGGGGATCAGAGCCAAAATTTACACAAGTTCTGTTCCTCTTCCTCCAAGGATGTTTCTGGCCAAATTTGGTTTCAATCCATGCAGAACTCTAGGACAAGTAGCGACTTATAGGATTTACCTCTTTTTCCCCAATTGGTCCCGCCCCTCCTGCCCCCGGGGGGTCTGAGCCAAAATTTATACATGTTCTGTTCCCCTTCCCCCAAGGATGTTTCTGGCCAAATTTGGTAACAATCCATGCAGAACTTTAGGACAAGTAGCGATTTCTAGGATATACCTCTATTTCCTCTATTGGGCCCCACCCCTCCTGGCCCCGGGGGGTCAGAGCCAAAATTTATACCAGTTCTGTTCCCCTTCCCCCAAGGATGTTTCTGGCCAAATTTGGTTAAAATCCATGCAGAACTCTAGGACAAGTAGCGATTTATAGGATATACCTCTATTTCCCCAATTGGGCCCCGCCCCTCCTGCCCCCGGGGAGTCAGAGCCAAAATGTATACAAGTTCTGTTCCCCTTGGCCAGAAACATCCTTGGGGGAAGGAGATCAGAAAATTGTTTAAATTTTGGCTCTGACCCCCCGGTGGCAGGAGAGGCGGGGCCCAATAGGGGAAATAGAGGTAAATCGCTAATAGTCATATAGTTCTGCTTGGATTTTAACCAAATTTGGCCCAGAAACATCCTTGGGGTTAACAGAATTTGTATAAATTTTGGCTTTGACCCCCTGGAGCAGAAAGAGTGGGGCCCAATGGGGGAATTAGAGGTAAATATTCAAATTCCTTCAGAAAAGAAACAATGAACTTGTATAGCGTTATAGCGTATTGAAAATTAATTGGATATGGTGTCATGATAGCCATCTTCGATTTGGGATCAACCAGAGATGTAACAACACATTGTCAAGATAATATCAGGGTCATTCCAGGCAAGTTTCAGCCATTCATTTTCACAACTTTGATCGCCCTTTATCCCACTATACCACCGGCCAAATATGAGAACCCTTGACCTTTCAGTTAGTTAGAAGTAGTCGTTCAAAGATTTTAGCTCATTTGACCCCCTGTGACCTTGAAAGTAGGTCAAGGTCATTCATTTTCACAACTTCGGTAACTTTTTTGTTTGTTTGTTTGTTTGATTAATTAACGTCCTATTAACAGCTATGGTCATGTAAGGACGGCCTCCCATGTGTGCGGTGTGTTGCGTGTATATTGTGCTGGGTGCATGTTTTGGGAGACTGCGGTATATTCATGTTGTGTCTTCTTGTATAGTGGAACTGTTGCCCTTTTTATAGTGCTATATCACTGAAACATGCCGCCGAAGACACCAAGCAACACATCCCACCCGGTCACATTATACTGACAACGGGAGAACCAGTCGTCCCACTCCCTGTATGCTGAACCATTCATCCCAGCATACCATAGGCCAAATATGAGTGCCCTGGAAATTTCAGTTAGATGGTTAGAAGAAGTCATTCAAAGATTTTAACCTATTTGACCCCTGTGACCTTGAAAATTTTCACGACTTTGGTAGCCCTCCATCCCAGCATGCTACAGGTACAATATGAGTACTTTAGGCCTTACGGTTAATGAGGAGAAGTCGTTTGAATGAAACGTTTACGCACGGCGGACGGCGGGCGACGACGGACGGTGCATGATGACTATAGGTCATCCTGACCCTTCGGGTCAGATGACCTAAACCTAACATTTTAACTTAAATATATAGAATATGTGTGAAATATAAGGAACTTCCAATATCTAGCATTGAAAAAAGGATATGTGAATTACCAATATTTAAAGTTGAGCCATCTATCTGAGTACGAAAACAAACTAAACAAAATGCTCATAAATGTGTTTTTCCTATATAAACTATAGTAAATTGTATCCCCTCCTTAGGGGGAACACGAGTCTCAAGGGTGATATAATTCACATTTTATAAAGGACCTTAAGACTTTTCGATCTTTGAATAGTATTTGTTTCTACCATTTCCAGAATTTTAGAATATTTTTAAAGTCTGATATCCTATTACAAATGACCAAATAATGCTCAAAAATGTGTTTTCCCTATATAAACAATAGTAAACTTAACCCCCTCCCTTCCCTAGGGGGAAACGTGAGACCCCAGGGTCATATAATTCACAATTTTTGTAAATGACCTCAAGACCTTTCTATCTATAAAGAGTATTTGATTCAACTATATCTGTGAGTAGAGCAGATTTTTGAAATTTCAGGCAATTTTACACCTTGTGGCCCCTCCTACAGCCCCCTGGGGGGTTGGCGTCATATAATGCACAATTTTGATAGGCCTTATACCTTAGAAAGTTTCATTGAAATTGCTTTAGAAGTTTTGGAGAAGAAGTCGAAAATGTAAATTGTTTAGAGACACACAACGGACAAAAGGCGGTTAGAACAGGTCACTTGAGACATCGTCTCAGGTGACCTAAAAACTAAAAAAGAGGCTCAATTGTCCTTAATGGTCAACTGACTTAATACAGGAAGCAGGTTTTGGGGTTGCAGGTTCGAGCCCAACTGGCGGCACACTACTGTTGCATTGTTACATTTGGTGTCATAAAACAATGCAAGTGAAAGCTATACGAGATTGAGAACCTGAGTTGGTTTGTGTTTGGGGCGAACGCGTTTGAAAGGAGGGGGGTAGTGTAGCAGGTTCTAATTGTACATAGTGATACGGTCGCCTTCTAGCTTCGCGCTTGTGAGAATTTCCCTTTAGCTCAATCGGTAGGGCGGTGGACCAGTTACTCCGGGGATTCGCGGGTTCGAGTCTGGCTGGCGGCACACTACTCTCGCCCTGTTACATACAACATATACCGTAGTAAACTGATATACACAGTAAGTTGTTTACAGATTGTAGCATATTTGATTCATGTGACTTTGAGTGAAGGTCAATGTCATTCAGTGAACAGTTCTTCTTTCAAGCATGCTGCATACCCAATATCAGTACCCTAGGCCTCTTATTTATTCACAAAAAGGTCAGTGGGATTCTTTTGAAAAGACTCAGTTGCCCTTCATGCGAGCATGCTACAGGTTCAATATCAAGTCCCAACGGCTATAATTAGTAATTTACAAGAAACTGTTTGAATAGTTTAGCCTTGTTCACCCCTATGACTTTGAATGAATGTCAGGGTCATTTATTTGAAAAAAAAACCTTGCATAACGCAGGCCCAATGAGAACCCTCAGCAATTCGATTATTGAGAAGAAGTCGTTTATGATGCATGATGACAATAGGTCATCCTGACCCTTTTGGTCAGATAAGCTAAAAATTACATAAAGGAAGTGATTTTATCATAAAATTTTTGAAATGAGGTGTTGCATGGCCACCCACTATCGATTTTATAGTTTGTGGTGCAAATGCATAAATCGGTTCATAATACGTATTGAAACAGTGTTGATTCCATGTATAATTTATTCATGCGACTACACCACCACCTTTTAAAAGTTTTACGTTAGATTCCTCTTTGTGTGCCTTTGATAATCAAATGAAGGCCTACACAATCTGAAAAGAAATTATTTTGTTGCCATATTATAGCATTTGATATTAACGGAAACAACAAATTTATCATAAATGATGAGGTTTTCTTGCAATTTCCAGTTCTATTCGTATTTTTTTCTTAATTATTCTTTGAAAACAATGATAAATCTCGAGTACCCAAAATTTTTAGCAATAGAAAATATCGTCATATATCATTTATTAACTCACATAAATATTGTGTCGATGCATCATTGGATATGCCGACATTTTAGAACTTTTTTGACGTCTACCCCCTTTATTTCTCGGCAATATCAAAGCACCAAGCATATTGAGGGTTAAAAACTTTAAACGAAATGTCCTTCTCTTGGCTCAGTCATGTATCAAAAGCTGCCTTAGCGACGTCAGACTTTAAGTCAATAGTATCCATGTAAGTTTCTGTATCAATGGATGGTCAATCTGACCTACATATTGACCTTTGATATACATCTAAATAAAACAACAGACCAGAGAGCCATAACGGTCATCTGACTACCTTGGCAATAGTCGTGTTTTCAAGATGGTAGCTGTGGCAGTCAGCTTGCATTTTGGACCGACCGGAAAAATAACAACACTTGGTTGGGACAATGTCTGGATTACAATACTTACAGTGCATAGGTTTTAATTTTATACGTACGGATAAGGCATCAAAGTAAGTTTTGACAGTACTGCCAAAAAGCATTACATTCATTTTCACAGTGCAGTAAAAATTGTGGTCTTTTATTTCATTTCACATTTGTGCAGATATAAATAATTGTTAAGTGACTTCTGCAGATACATTTGTCATCTCAACATACATAAGATTATACAACAAAACTTTTATTGCCCATAAATTCTGTGTTGTAAATAATGCTGATGAGGCATATGTGTGTCTGTCTCTTAATATTTTCATAGCGTAAATTCAATTCTTATGGTTGTCAACATATTTCTGATGAAATAATATAAATATGTTGCCCATATAACTTTCTATTTAGTATAACGTAAGTGAAACCTTAGATATTCACCAAAAGAATATGCTGCTGCTTTGTCGCTACGTCGTAAACCTGTGATCACTAAGCAGGATTTCATTATTAACCCGTGACCTAAAGTTGAAGTTTTTAAAAATATTAACAAGAGGTTCCAGAGGGATATTGGAGCCTAACAAAGATTGATCTATGTATGACAATTGAAAGAGGGATCTTTTCTCTGCTTTTCAAACTTCAACTATCAAAATTCAAGATGGCGGCCTGTCGGCCATCTTGTTGACTGATCGATCCAAAAATGCAATATGCTTAACTAGAGCCCTAGGAGAACCTACAGAATTTAGGAAATATCCCTTTACTACTTCCTGAGAAAGAGTGGTAACAAACTTAAACTATCAAAATTCAAAATGGTGTATAGTGCCATTTGTATAGTGCTATATAACTGAAGCAACACGCCGCATCCGTTCACATTATACTGACAACGGGCGAACCAGTCGCCCTAATCCCTTAATGCTGAGCACTAAGCCGAAGCAGAAACTACCAATTTTATAGACTTTGGTGTGTCTCGGCCAGGGTATAGAGTCAAGAGCCTACCTCACAGGGGCGACCGCTCAACAGAAAGGCAAAAGTGAGGCGATGTCCAGGGATACTTTAGGAAGTTACATAGAAAGAAAAATAAGATCATGCGATAGGGGCAGCAGGTACAATTCTAACCCCTACCTGCAGCGCAGAAGAGATTAAAAATTAGACAGAAGGAAAGAGTTCCTAACAAGCAATTCAATACCTAAGGTCCTGAAACTTCTTTCATCATCACTTGTTACACCCTTAACTATACTCAACAAAACATTATCAGCTGGCTTTGTTCATTTATCTTAAACACTTTCTAGGAAAACCTTTGATCGTGTTTTGCACATTGGCTTACTTTATAGTGTATGAAATTGTAAATTGTCAGATAAAAGCGGACGTCCCTTCGGAGCTCAGTTATTCCTAATTTACATAAATGACATAACTGAATGTATGACAAATGATAAAGATTATATGCAGATGATACCTCTCTAAGATACATGAATTAGTCTATGTAATGACCTTGAAAACATAAATAGTCTAAACAAGAGGCCCAAGGGCTTTAACGGTCATCTGGCTATCTTGGCAATAGCCGTATAGGAAAGAGAATTGGTGTCATGGTAGCCATCTTCGATTTGGGATCAACCAGAGATATAACAACATTTTGTCAAGATCATATCAGGCTCATTTCATGTTTCAAGTTTCAGCTAAATTGCACTAGTAGAACTTGAGAAGTTCAAAATGTGTTTTCAAGATGGCATCTGTGGCAGCCATCTTGGATTTTGGATCGACATGAAATATAACAACACTTGGTCGGGACCATGTCAGGATCATTTTATGCGGGTTTCAGCTTAATTACACCAGTAGAACTTCAGAAGATATTCAAAATTAAAGATTTGGGAATATTTGACTCTCGTGACCTTGAAAGTAGGTCAAGGTCATTAATGTCCACAACTTTGATAGCCCTTTATCTCAGCATGCTACTGACTAAATATGAATACCCTAGACCTTTCGGCTAATTAAAAGGTGTAGTTAAAATATTTTAGCTTAATTGACCCTTGTGGCCTTGAAAGAAGGTCAAGGTCATTCATTTTTATAACTTGGTTGTCCTTCATCCCAGCATGCTACAGGCCAAATATGAGTACCCTGAACCTTTCGGTTAGTTAGAAGTAGTCGTTCAAAGATTTTAGTCTATTTGACTCCTATGACTTTGAAAGCAGGTCAAGGCCATTCAATTTCCCAACTTTGGTAGCGCTTCATCCCAGCATGCTACAGGCCAAATATGAGTACCCTGGACCTTTCGGTTAGTTAGAAGAAGTCGTTCACAGATTTTAGCCTATTTGACCCCCGGTGACATTGACAGTACGTCAAGGTAATTAATTTTCAAACCTTTTGTAGCCCTTCATTCCAGCATGCTACAGGCCAAATATGAGTATCCTGGATCTTTCGGTTAGTTAGAAGAAGTCATTCAAAGAATTCAGCCTATTTGACCCCTGTGACCTTGAAAGTAGGTCAAGGTAATTTATTTTCACAACTTTGATAGCCCTTCCTCCCAGTATGCCACAGGCCAAATATGAGTACATTGGGCCTTATGGTTTTTGAGAAGAAGTCGTTTGAATGAAAAGTTTACGCACGGCGGACGGTGCATGATGACTATAGGTCATCCTGACCCTTTGGGTCAGATGACCTAAAAATGGAATATTAAATTCAATTCAGATAAACCAGAATCACTTACTTTCAGTCGCAAAACGCCAAGTAATGTTCTGAATACAGGTTCATTGTTTCTTTTCTGAAGGAATTTTAATATTAACCTCTAAATCCCCTATTGGACCCCACCCCTCCAGCCCCCAGGGGGTCAGAGCCAAAATTGATACAAGTTCTGTTCCCCTTCCCCCAAGGATGTTTATGGCCAAATTTGGTCACAATTCAAGCAAAACGCTAGGACAAGTAGTGATTTATAGGATTTCCTCTATTTCCCCTATTGGGCCCCACCCGTCCTGCCCCCGGAGGGCCAGAGCCAAAATTTATACAAGTTTTGTTCCTCTTCCCCCAAAGATGTTTGTGGCCAAATTTGGTTACAATCCATGCAGAACTCTAGGACAAGTAGCGATTTATAGAAAATGTTGACGGACGGACGGACGGACGGACGGACGGACGGACGACGGACGCCGCGCCATGACATAAGCTCACAGGTGAGCTAAAAATCACAAGCATCTGCGTTGATTTTTCTCTGATGATGGTAAATTGCACCACAATAGTAATCACATCTACAAAAGTGCATGCAATCGTGTAAACTTATTAACTCTTTCCGACAGGATTTTATCCTCCCTCTTTCTCGATACCAAGGGGACTTACTATTTTAACCAACGGTATTTATACATATATTATAGTATCAAGGGTATTAACTCGACGCACGGTCCGACGGTAGAGAAAAACAGACAATTATATTAAAATCGGTGTTTTTTAATAAACGGGTTCTATACACCAGTGATGCATAACTTACCTTAAAGAGAAATAATTTATCTAGGGTCAGCTGCATATTATGTGCTATTCAGAAAATCCGCTTTGTTCTGCGCTCATGATGATTTTGAGGTCAAAGGGTGAAATTTCACATTTTTCATTGTTTAAATCCTCATTAATTAAATATTATAATAAAGATAATATTTTTATTTGGAGGTGTTATGTCCCGTACTTTGTAGAAACCCCATTTAAACATCACGGTACTCACTTAGTTTAACCAACTCCGTCATATTAATTTGTTCTTCGGAACTACATATTTTTACATAATGCAGTCACGATATGTAAAATTCAGAAGTATTAAGAATATCTGGGTATAAATTTTCTGAAACTAAACTAATTTGTTATACCGTTTAAAAATCTCATTCACTTCACTAGTATATAATAATAAAAATTTTATACATTTCGTTACCCGGGAGAGAACTTACATAGGTATAGCCTGTTGATCAATCCCTTTTCAATTTAATTGAAATAAATTTTATTCGACTTTTTCGATCATGTAACATAGACAACAATGATAAATTATCCACTCTACACTCTACATTAAAACATCTTTCACTCCGTGTCACAAAGCCTCAACTGAATATTCACACATGGGAGTTCTAGCCAGTTGTTTCAAAAAAGCGAGACAGTGGCCGCCCACATAATGTGTCGATGCATAAAAATAATGGATTGTCGTAAAATACAACTTTCACAAATGGAAAAAAAGCAATCACGCCTTCAATGCATTGCTATGTTCATTCGAACACAAGGCTACACAATGGAGAGGCTTCCTATCATAAAATACTCTCACACTGTACATGTATTATTCCCTATCAGGAACTCATGTTATCATTTAGAATTTGGCACATACTTTGTCAAACTATAATATACTGTAGTTACATCATAGCGAAGTATATCTTTTAATTTTAAAGATTTAAAAGGTGCACATTAAGGTGTGCATTTTCTATCTCTTCCATGGTAACAATTTGAACGGACGCTTAATACATATTTCGACTATTGCATATATATTTAATCTCAGCGTAAGTGATGAAATTATCAGTATTCAGAACAGAGCTACGTTCTTTCGTTCATATACCTACTGATACAGAGATATATTATGTTTTATAGGGACTAAACGCAATTCTCCAAAAAGGCCTGGAAAACCGTACAACGATGCATTGGGTAAGAATGAAAAAAAAAATATATGCTTTGTTTGATTGATTAATTAACGTCCTATTAACATGTATGTGGTGTTTAACGTGTGTGTAGTGCGAGGTGCGCGTTTTGGAAGACTGCGGTATGTTCATGTTGTGTGTTCTTTTATAGTGGACCTCTTGCTTTTTCTATAGTGCTATATCATTGAAGCATGCTGCCGAAGACACCAAGCAAGATACCCAACCCGGTCACGTTATACTGACAACGGGCTAACCAACCGTCCCACTCCCTTAATGCTGAGCGCTAAGCAGGAGTACAAATTACCAATTTTACAGATTGTGATGCGTCTCGGCGAGGGGACAGAACCTAAAGCCTTCCTTACAAGGGCGAGCGCTCATCATAAGGCCCATAATTAGGTGTTGCCAAGGGATACGTAAGGAAGACGAAAGTTTTATTAAAATTAGTCGAATTTTTCAATGATGGTAATGATGTAAAATTAGTAACTTTTGTAACTGAAGACCTGGTTTAACCAAACTAACTGAAGAAAAATATTGCTGTTCGCGATAGAGAAAAAAATATGTCAGCGGTGGGGCTCATTGAAGAAACAAAATTGAAATACAGTTGCAATTGGGAAACATTCAAACTGTACATCATAGGAGATATGACACGATTTTAGAAGATATGAAAAAGATACAAGTTAAGTCCGTCCACACTTCTATACTTAATACATTGTTAAAGGTTGTAGTGCTGTTAGTCTAGTTTTTATGGACTTTTTATTTCTTAGGCAAGCTTTAATAGGGCTTATATATTTCTTTCATAATTCTATGTACATGGTATCCATGCCCCTTGCGTCCATCATTGGAACACATATTTATTAATGATGATTCTGCATCACGCACTTCATACACACTATACAAAGCACACTGACCACCTATTTTAACCTGGTGTCAGAAAAAACAGCCCTTTTGTCTTTTTGAAATTTTAGAATAAGTTAGATAGTAACAAGAGCCCGATGGGCCGAATCCCTCACCTGCTATCTGGAAATCATGATGCATACTTAAGACAAAAATGACTTAATAAGAATTTATATGAATTCCCCAGGTAGTGTCGGGTATATAGCCCTCTTGGTTCTGGGAAGTTGTTTTTGCATATTTAACCCTGTGGCCTAGCATGAAGATCAAGGTCATTCATTTGAATTATTTTATTCCGAGCATGCTTGATATTAGGTCTCGAAGGCAAGAGTTCTACTATGCAAGGAAACACAACACGAACATACCGCAGCCTCCCAAAACACGCACAATGCACTACATACACGTTACAACCCGCAAACATGGGAGGTCGTCCATACATGACCCTGGCTGTTAATAGGACGTTTATTAACCAAAGAAACTGCTCCAGGCTCTACATGTAATGACCCGAGATTTGCATGTGCCAGGTAAAGAGCGAGTTGTTAATTATATTTCGCAATATAGATACAAAGGTTGGAAATGTTAACTTAAAACAAGAGGTCAATGGTCACGGGCATACCGCAAAGATACATCAATACTGACACAGGACTGACTTCTGTAGTCGTGTCGAAATTCTCCCTCAACTGGAATGTCTATCACTTCTTTCTAAAAAGGGGGCATCTCAAATCTTGTGAATATTAATACATTTGCTCCCGAGAAACAATTGATGTATTGGTAAAGAACAGGAACATTGCAACGTTTTCCCCTTATTATTCCAGAAACGCAACAAGTTTCTCCAAGAAAACCTGGCAAACCTTACTTCTCCGAGTTAAGCAGTGACAGTATTGTCCTGGGATGGATCATTCCGGATGCTGACGATGTCGACTACTATGAAATCAAATATAAAGCCAAAGGTGACAAGTGGTGTAGAACTCCAGTGATAACGGATAACAACAAACCGTACTTTGTTGTTGGTGGCTTACTGCATAACACTGATTATATTTTCAAAGTCAGACCACATTATCGAGATGGCGAAGGGGAATTCAGTGATGATAGCGACCCAATACACACCCCGATCTCACCTGCGTTGGTCACAAGGAAAAAAGCTATCAAAATAAAAGACGGTGAACCAGCGATCTACAAGCTTCCTCTGCGGGAAAAAACCACTGATAGAAATGCCAAATTTAGAACCCGGAAGTGTGAATTCGGTAAGCAGTAAAAATAAAAAGTACGTGCAATCACAAACAATAACATATCCGATTACAGTTAGATATACAACGATATTTCTATCTAGAAACAGACCATTAATAAGAGTATATATATTTTAGAAAGGTTTTCCATTGAGTAAAATTTAACCAATATGAGAGTAAAATAGTATTTTTGTTTGATTAAATCAACATCCTATTAACAGCCAGGGTCATGTAAGGACTGCCTTCCATGTATGCGGTGTGTGGCGTGTATGAAGTGCAGGTGTGTGTTTTGGAAGGCTGTTTTATATTGGTGCTGTCTTCTTGTATAGTGGAACTAATATTAAATTGATTTTTAAAAAGAACAATATTTTGCATCACAGGGTCATCGGAAATGTTAGAAGAAAAAACTATAATGATGATTGGGGCCACAGGATCAGGGAAAAGTACACTGATTGATGGTATGATGAACTACCTATTGGGGGTGAAGTGGAAAGATGATTTCAGATTCCAACTCATCGATCAGATGGAAGACGAGAAGGCAAGGAAAGGCAAGGAGGTAAGCGATGCATTTTATATTATTAGCGAATAGTGCGATCCTGCGACACACATTTGAGGAGGATTGTTTTTATATTTTAAACTTTAAAACACCAATACATGTATTGCTATGTTCAGAAGTAAGATAAACTGACTCGAATAGTATTATTTTTCTGAAATAAACTGCATTTGAGAGAATATATAATACAATGCATATTTAAAACATCTACAAAATAATTATTGCATTTGAAAATTTGATAGTATTTGAGCAAGTATATGACCTTCTGAACATAAGCAAAAACGTTTAATGGTGTTTTAAAGTTTCAAAAATAAAAAAAAAACCCTCACCTCTACCTCCTGTTCCCCCTCCCCAATCCTTTCTAATCCACATTATTTTTTGCCTAAGTTTATAATATGCAAAGGTATTGCTCAATGCAATATAATATAATGTATATAGCATTTTGTCAGGTATATTATGGCACCAGATGAACTTTATTCTTAAATAATTGACATTTTACAAAATTAGGTCACTGTGACCTATTTTGACACTAAGTTATATTTCTAAAATATTTAAATTTTAACATACAAATGCATTGTATTTCATCAAAAATAATTCAAATATATATATTTACGATCATGCAATATGGGCAGCAGGTACTATTCTTACGCCCTACCTGCAGGGGAAACGAATAAGTTGCCCCCACTTCCTCTATTCGGAAGCAGAAACTATGATTGATTATAGAATATCGTGTATCTCGACCAGGTAAAAGAACCCAAAGCCTTCCTCACAGGTGTGAGCACTCAACTGAAGGTCAAACGTGAGGTGGTGTCAAGTACAGGTGGAATATAGGTTATCCGAACATGACCCCTTATGAAATGTTGTCAGTTCTTCTATTGGACATAGTGGTTATAAGAATATGTATTTTAATAATATTGGCAATTTGGTATTTTTATATGACCTGCTGAGTGATAGGATGTGTTACATATACAGCGGTATATACCAGATATATATACCAGATTTCGGTCTATTTTAAGCAAAGCTTCTTGACCACCTAAATATATAGTCTGTACATAATCATAATTATATTTGCGCAAAACTCAAAAACTTGAACTAATGAAATATTGAGCACATCCAGTTCTATACCTTATATACAATTTATACACTATATGTCCCTTGTTTTAGCCTGCTTATAGTAATGTCTTCAATAACAGCTAGGGTAAAACTTAATGTCACAGTTCTTCCAATACGTGTTTATGAGGGTCTTGAATCTGTTCACCGACTCGGCATTCACAATTTCCGAAGGTAGGGAGTTCCAATCGTTGATCACTCTTAATGCAAATGAATGTTTCCGAATGTTAAGTCTCGTATGAGGTTTCAGTAATTTTTTATTGTGTCCCCTTGTTCTGTAATGGTCTTGTTTGGTCAGCATGCTTCGGCCTCTATCACTGGTTTTGTCAATTCCATTCATAATTCTGAATACTTGTAGAACATCAGCTCTTTTACGTCTGTACTCTAGAGATGGTAAATCAAGTTGACGTAATCGGTTTGAATAGGTCAAGTCGGAAAGTCCTTTTACTAGTTTGGTGGCCCGACGTTGCACATTTTCTAGTTGCTGAATATCCTTAAGGTATGACAAAAGTATTCGCGATTTTCCAAGATGGCGGTCATAATCAAGGGGAGCATCTCGGTAAACAAAAATTGAAATTGAAAGCATTAATGTCCACGCACATACCTAATATTTTGTGAGGTGACCTTTAGACTTGATTACTGCCAGCAGACGTCGGGGGAGGGAATTATACAGAGATCTCACATACTGACGGGAGAGCGAAGTCCATATGTCTGATATTGCAGTAAAAAGTTCGTCAGTTGTGTTGATGTTTTAGTCTGGAGCCATATGTTTTCAATCACATTAATGTACTGGCCATGAAATATAAGGAATGTTATTTATTTGCTTGTATTGGTTAGTTACATGCGCCCAATGAACAGGAGCATTATCATCCTGGAAACGGTAAACTCCGTCCAGAAAATGACGGGCAATAACAGGCCACAGATTGTTATCAAAGATGTTTATATATTTCTGTGCATTAATGTTACCAGCAATTTTGCAAAGAGTCCCCACGTGCACGCTGTTGTAACAAATACATTCCTAAATCATAACTGATACCCGCCGTTCCCGGGGAGGACACATGCACTGGGATAGATACGACTCTCTGGCTGTTCTACAAATATATACACGAAAATTGTCACCAATAACTACTTGAGATTCGTCTGAAAATATCACGGTAATCCAGTAAGGATCTATTGAAAGTCGTCCTTTTTTAAAACACTACTCTAAACGCTTTTTCCGATTAACTAACTATACTACCATTTTCTTTCTGATAACCCGCTGTTTCATATCATCATAACGTAAAATCCTTTGCACTGTTCGTGGATTCACTGTATTTCTAGGATGTAATCTTTGATTTAGATCTTGAGTAATGTCATTTAAACTCTCCCTCTATTGGTTTTGTTGTGACAACTTACCAGGACGTCCACTTCGTTGCTTATTTATCAATATGACCGTTCTAAATATCTTTTCAAGATGAACCGAATATCAGAATTCCATTTGTTTACGTCTAATACACGTAGCAGACGACGGTACTTTCTCAATTTAAGCGATGCAATAACAATAAGGTGGTTTTAGTGACATTTATTGCTAAAAGGACATTTATTCCAGTGTTTAATGTGGTAAAAAATGACATATGAAACTAGATTTGCAATTTAGGTGTTTGTTTAAAAAATAAAATAAGCGCATATAACTGATTTCCAGGCCAGTTCAAAACAGTCGGTGCCCCCAGAACTATAAAATAAGTGTAAGTGTGAATGCCCTGCAGGTAGGGCGTTGGAATTGTACCTATTGCATGATCGTAAAAGGCGACTAAATTTATGATCTTATCTTTTCTCTTCTTCCTAACTGACTTTATCCTTCCTAATGCCTCCCTTGATAAAGCCTCACCTTTAGCCTTCAGTTGAGCGTTCGCCCCTGGGAGGAAGGCTCTGGGTTCTGTCCCCTACATGAATATACCGCAGTCACCCAAAACATGCACCTCGCACAACATACACGCAAAACACAGCATACATGGGAATCGTTTCATAAAGCGGAAATTGGAGTTAATGCTGTAGATAAGTGTTAAATGGTGAATTCATTATAAGGACTTATTGATCTGGGATATATACAGAAATTATGTGAATGTGTTTACTTCCGCACCAATAAAGGATTAAATTCTTTTCATATTCATTATGTGGGATTTTTTCGTAATTTGGATTTAAAAATAATGGAATATTCCGGCAGGTTGTATGTTGTGTGTTATCATAATTATAGGATTATGCCCGGAAACACATACTCATCTGTACTGTGTAACTCTCCCATATACTACCTGTTACTGTCTTATAAGTGACTGTTCATATTAGAGTCACATATAGGACATTAAAATGTAACATATATGACAGTTACAGGTAATGATCCAATAACCGGGAGTTAATGTACAGAAACAAATATAGATGACATCACAACACAACTATGTTTTGATTGATTATTAGAATATATATGAAACAATAGTCTCACTTTTACTTATTTTATATAAGAGTTGTTCCCACTGAAAGTAACTACACTAATAAAATTAATTGCATGATCATTTTATTTTTGAATGGATATGAATGATTGGGATGTGAAAATGATGAACATATCTGTAATTAATGAAAGTTTTGTAGGATTATATTTAGAATAATCATTTTTAAATATCGAAATTGATGTGAAAGTCCATCTGTGAAAGGAAAACATAGTTATTTGCATGCATATTGAATAAACAATTTGTTTTGGAAAAAAATCAAATAGGTGCTTAAAATGCAAACATCAGTTAAGAAAGAATAACATTGAAAGAAACATTAGCAAAAGGCCGAGAAACATTCTTGATAAGATTGTCAGTAAATTCCGTCGGTCATCTATGAAAATGACGCCCAATGACGTCAAATTGATATATTAATCTTTAAATTATATTACTTTTATATAAATTAGTGCTAATATTCTATATTTCTTTCATACATGGGATAGTGGCGCCAAATAAAGTCAAATTGATAAAAGATTTCTTTAGATTCCTTTAATTTTTAAAAATCAATGTTGCAAATATTTAATTTTTCATTCATACATCAATAAGGAATGAATAAAGTGCAAAAAATCAGATACATTGTTTAGCATTGATCTATAACGAGGTCTTTAAAAAAATGACGGCAATCTTGGAAAATGGCCACCAGTGCATCATAGAGCTAATTCGCAATGGCCCATGTGACAAAACAATTATTTCGGCCTAAACTTCATGCGTGCCAAGTTTCATGCTTTAATCATAATATGCACAATTTGGTCATGTTTCTGCTCTTACCTGCTCCACTAATAAAAAATCCAAACTGTTTATGATATCAATAGTGCATTTGTGATTTTGTTTTGTTTCAATATGAAAAAATATAGAAACACGAGCATTTTACAGATAAATCATCATTTACTTTACATAATTCCAGACGGAATCACAGACCGACTGGATTACAAGCTACAGAGTACACCCGAAGAACGACAAAGTGAAGTTCATTTGTAACCTGATTGACACTCCTGGATTCGGGAATACCAGAGGAATAGAAAGAGACCACCAACTTGTGGACCAGATCCGAGCTTTCTTCGATACTAAAGGCGTCGAAGGAATAGAAACCATTGATGCAGTTTGTTTTGTCACACATTGGCAAGGCTCACCCACACCCAGAGGTATATATATGATTCCATTCTCTCCATATTTGGGAAAGACATCGGAGAAAATATAGCTGCTATGGTCACATTTGCTGATGGAAAAGAACCACCAGTTCTAGAAGCCTTGAGGCAGGCTGAAGTTCCCATGAAAGAACATTTTCTATTCAACAATTCCGCGCTTTTTGAAGTAAACACGTCTGGTAAATCTAAAGATCTCGGCAAGATGTTTTGGGACATGGGCTACAACAGTTACCAAAATTTCTTCACCTTTCTGCCAACGATGAAAACCCAGAGTCTACAACTGACATCGGAGGTGTTACGTAAACGAGATCAAATGAATGTCACGGTAGCTGGACTACTACCACAGCTTGACCAGGGACTCAATGAACTGGCCATAATGAGGAAAGAGCGAGAATTGCTTGAGAAGTTTGAAAGAGAAGTAAAGGATAACGAAGATTTCGAGTACGAGACAGAGGAAATTCATCAACTCGAAGAAAAATTAGAACCGGGAACACACGTAACAAATTGTATCACCTGCAACTACACCTGCCATAATTATTGTGCCATTAGTGATAATAACAAATACTGGTGTGCAGTGATGAGAGACGGATATTGTACAGTTTGTCCCGAGAGGTGTCAATACGTTGCCCATAGAAACAACCAGTTTCGTATAATAACATTTACGAAGAAGGTTAAAAAGTCTTACACAGATATGAAACAGAAGTATGATTCATCCCAAAAAGGTAAAAGCACAAAAGAATCACTTCTTCGTGGCATTAAAGCCAATTTCCTTGTTATAAAAGACAAGGTTGTTGAAATGCTGGAAGAAATCAGAAAATGTGGGAATTACATAAGGGAGTTCGCCATTAAGTCAAACCCAATGACTGAGGTAGAACACCTTAAAGTCCAGATACAATCTGAACAAAAGCAGAAGAAAGTTGGATTTGAAGACCGCATAAAGATGTTAGAAGGACTCAAAACAAGAGCAGAACTGAAGGCAAAATCTATAGAGCTAAGCCCAGAAAAGTTACTGACCGCGATGGGACTCAACGTCGAAGGCATATAGATTAGAATCAATGCAGTTAATCCGTGTTAATTAGGACGCTGACAGTTCGAACCAACTGACAGTCCGGCTGCTAATGGCAGATGATGACTTAATTCAAGAAAGTAAACGGAATGTGTCAATTCTGTAAAAATAGTGAAGCTATGTTACATCATACAGTGTTCTAACCATTGGAGTCATTTCATGTAACAGTAAATATAAGACGTGACGAAATGCAGGCATGCATGTTAACTCCCATATTTTTGAGCCAGATGTATTATTTTCACTATACCGGTTGGTATATTATATCAACTGATCTGGCTATAAAGCACACATTTTTGAGAGGACTATTTTTGAAAACAAATGCATAAAAATAATTTTTTATCCTAGATATTTTTATGATGAAATGAGTGATTTTTGTGTATTTTTTATGTTTTATATAATTAACATAACAAACCATCTGCAAAATCTTATAGTTAGAATAAAAGAGTCAGGATGGCCTATTGTCATGATGCATCGTCCGTCGTCGTGCGCCATTCGCCGTGCGTAAATATTTTTATTCAAACGACTTCTACTGATATTTGGTCTGTAGCATGCTGGATGAAGGGCTACCAAGTTTGTTCAAATGAATGACATTGACATTCATTCAAGGTCACAGTGGTCAAAAAGGCTAAAATATTTAAACAACATCTTCTCAAGAACCGAAAGGACCGGTGTACTCATACATGGACCTACAGCATGCTAGGATGAAGTGCTACCAAGTTTGTTCAAATAAATGACCTTGATCTTCATTCAAGGTCACAGGCGTCAAATAGGCTAAAATATTTTAAAATGAATTATTATGAATAAATAAGAGACTTTGAGACCTGATATTGGGCCTTTGACATTCTGGGATGAAGAGCTACCACGTTTGTTCAAATGATTTAACTTGATCTGAATTCAAGGTCAAATGGGTCAAATATGCTTAAATCTTTAAACGACTTCTTGTGAATACCTAAGAGGCCTAGATACCAGATATTAGGCCTATGACATGCTGGGATGAATGGATACCAAGTTTGTTCAAATGAATGGCCTTGATCTTCATTCAAGGTCACAGGGATCAAATGGGTTAAACTCTTTAAACGATTTTTTGTGAATTACTAAGAGGCCTAGAGACCTTACATCAGGCCTGTGATATGATGGAATGAAGGGCTACCACGTTTATTCAAATGAATGGCCTTGACCTTCATTCAAGGTCATGGGGATCAAATAGTCTAAAATCTTCTTTACAACTTCTTGTAAAAACAAAGAGCCGTAGAGAATTGATAATGGACTTTTAGCATGGTTATTAAAATCAATTACCTTGACCTTCATTTAAGGTCTAATTCATTATATTGCCTTAATTGTTTGCCACTAATATATTCTTTGAGGTGTTGTATTGTGTCAATAATCAGATGAACGTTAAGGCCCATGGGCCTCTTGTTTATGTTTTATATGATTAACATACGACACACAATCTGCAATCTCAAACCTTATAGTTAGAATTTGCAAGCTCCTTTGTTTTCCATCCGATTGATGTCCAATGTATTTTAATGTTATATTTAAGGATTGATTGGTAATATAATAGTATATTAATACACATGTTTTGTAATTCCGGTTTCTATTCAAATCGCCCTGCGTCCGTGGTCCGTCCGTAAACAATGCTTGTTATCACTATTTCCTAAAAACTACTGCAGGGATTTTGTTCAAACGTCACATGGAGGGTCCCTTTGGTCCATAGTTGTGCCATACATATTTTGTGGCTGATCGGAAAAACAAGATGGCCGCAAAGCAGCCATCTTTGATTTTGGCAGTTGAAGTTTGTTATCGCTATTTCTTGAAAACTATTGAAGGGATTTTGTTCAAACTTCACATGGAGGATTCAATTGGTCCCTAGTTCTGCCATATAGATTTTGAGGCTGATCGGAAAAAACAATATGGCCGCCATGCAGCCATCTTGGATGTTGGCAGTTGAAGTTTGTTATCGCTATTTCTTGAGAACTACTGAAGGGATTTTGTTCAAACTTCACATGGAGGGTACCCTTGGTCCTTAGTTGTGCCTTAAAGATTTTGTGTCTGATCCGAAAAACAAGATGGCCACCAGGCAGCCATCTTGGATTTTGGCAGTTGAAGTTTGTTATCGCTATTTCTTGAGAACTACTGAAGGAATTTTGTTCAAACTTCAAGGTTCCCCTAGGACTCTAGTTGTGCATATTGTATTTTGGGACTGATTGATCAACAAGATGGCCGACCAGCTGCCATCTTGGGTTTTGATAGTTAAAGGTTGTTACTGCTATTACTCAGAAAGTACTGAAAGGATCTGTCTCAAATTCCATATGTAGGTTCCCCTAGGATCTTCGTTGTGCATAATGCATTTTGGGACCAATCGATTAACAAGATGGGCAACAGGTAGCCATCTTGGATTTTTAGGTCATCTATTGTCATCGTGTTTCGTCCGTCGTCGTGCGCCGTGCGCCGTACGTCGTGCGTAAGACTATTTATACAAAAGCCTACTCCTCCTTCATCCTTTGATGGATTTCATCCATATTTGGTTTGAAGCATCATTAGGGAAGGACAATCATATTTTATATAAATGAGCCTGGTCCGACCCCTAGGGGCTGAGGGGTGGGGCACCAAAAGGGCAAATTTTCTTATTTTAAGCTTTAAAATCCTACTCCTCCTTCATCCTTGGATGGATTTCATCCATATTTTTGGTGTGAAACTTCATTGGGGAAGGACAATCATATTTTATATAAATGAGCTTGGTCCGACCCCTAGGGTCAGAGGGGCAGGGCCTCAAAAGGGCAAATTTTCTTAATTTTAGCTTTAAAATCCTACTCCTGCTTCATCCTTGGATGGATTTCATCCATATTTGGTGTGAAACTTCATTAGGGAAGGACAATCATACTTTATATAAATGAGCTTGGTCCGACCCCTAGGGTCAGAGGGGCGGGGCCACAAAAGGGCATATTTTCTTAATTTTAGCTTTAAAATCCTACTCCTCCTTCATCCTTGGATGGATTTCATCCATATTTGGTTTGAAACATCATTGGGGAAGGACAATCATATTTTATATAAATGAGCCTGGTCCGACCCCTAGGGGCTGAGGGGTGGGGCCCCAAAAGGGCGAATTTTCTTATTTTAGCTTTAAAATCCTACTCCTTCTTTATCCTTGGATGGATTTCATCCATATTTGGTGTGAAACATTATTGATGAAGGACAATCATATTTTATATAAATGAGCGTGGTCCGACCCCTAGGGGCTGAATGGTGGGGCCCCAAAAGGGCATATTTTCTTAATTTTAGCTTTAAAAACCTACTCCTCCTTCATCCTTGGATGGATTTCATCCATATTTGGTGTGAAACATCATTTGGGATGGACAATCATATTTTATATAAATGAGCCTGGTCCGACCCCTAGGGGCTGAGGGGTAGGGCCCCAAAAAGGCAAATTTTCTTAATTTTAGCTTTAAAATCCTACTTCTCCTTCATCCTTGGATGGATTTCATCCATATTTGGTGTGAAACATTATTTGGGACGGACAATCATATTTTATATAAATGAGCGTGGTCCAACCCCTAGGGGCTGAGGGGTGGGGCCCCCAAAGGGCAAATTTTCTTAATTTTAGCTTTAAAATCCTACTCCTCCTTCCTTGGATGGATTTCATCTATATTTTGTGTAAAACATTATTGAGGAAGAATAATCATATTTGATGTAAATGAGCGTGGTCCAACCCCTAGGGGCTTAGGGGTGGGGCCCCAAATGGGCAAATTTTCTTAATTTTAGCTTTAAAATCCTACTCCTCCTTCATCCTTGGATGGATTTCATCCATATTTGGTGTGAAACATCATTTGGGACGGACAATCATATTTGATATAAATGAGCCTGGTCCGACCCCTAGGGGCTGAGAGGTGGGGCCCCAAATGGGGAAATTTTCTTAATTTTAGCTTTAAAATCCTACTCCTCCTCCATCCTTGGATGAGTTTTATCCCTATTTGGTGTGAAGCATCATTGGGGAAACACAATTATATTTTATATAAATGAGTCTGGTATGAACCCTAGGAACTGAGGGGTGGGGCCCCAAAAGGGCAAATTTTCTTAATTTTAGCTGGCTCACTTCCTGTTTTAAGGTTTCAGTCTCCGATCTCAATGAAAATTGGTCTATAGGGGTTTTAATTGATGCCGAACAACATGCAAACATTTTCGTAAAGATTTTGGTATTCCAAGATGGCCGCTGGCCCACTTCCTGTTTTAAGGTTTCAGTCTCCGATCTCAATGAAAATTGGTCTATAGGGGTTTTAATTGATGCCGAACAACATGCAAACATTTTCGTAAAGATTTTGGTATTCCAAGATGGCCGCTGGCCCACTTCCTGTTTTAAGGTTTCAGTCTCCGATCTCAATGAAAATTGGTCTATAGGGTTTTAATTGATGCCGAACAACATGCAAACATTTTCGTAAAGATTTTGGTATTCCAAGATGGTCGCTGTCCCACTTCCTGTTTTAAGGTTTCAGTCTCCGATCTCAATGAAAATTGGTCTATAGGGGTTTTAATTGATGCCGAACAACATGCAAACATTTTCGTAAAGATTTTGGTATTCCAAGATGGCCGCTGGCCCACTTCCTGTTTTAAGGTGTCAGTCTCCGATCTCAATGAAAATTGGTCTATAGGGGTTTTAATTGATGCCGAACAACATGCAAAAAATTTCTTAAAGATTTTGGTATTCCAAGATGGCCGCTGGCCCACTTCCTGTTTTAAGGTTTCAGTCTCCGATCTTAATGAAAATTGGTCTATAGTGGTTTTAATTGATTCAGAAGGGGGAACTTTAGGTAAGGACAATCATAGTTTATAAAGGACCGAGGTAAGACCCATGGGGATAGTATGACCGAGGTCCAAAATGGGAGCTTTGCTGAAATTTGGCTTTAAAATCTGACTCCTCCTTATATTAATCCTTGAATGGGTTTCGACCATATTTGGATGAAGGGCTACCAAGTTTGTGTTCAACAAATGACATTTACCTTTTTCAGAAACTTACATATTCAACTAAGGAGTTCCTTGTATTGTTTATATTAATCGTTAACCAATACTTTATACTGTGACTTTGTTGTTTTGTGCCATGAGTCAGATGACCGTTAAGGCCCATGGGTCTCTTGTTAAGTTTGTTTGTTTGTTTGTTTGATTAATTAACGTCCTATTAACAACTATGGTCATGTAAGGACGGCCTCCCATGTATGCGGTGTTTTGCGTGTATGTTGTGCGAGATGCGTGTTTCGGGAGACTGCTGTATATTCATGTTGTGTCTTCTTGTATAGTGGAACTTTTGCCCTTTTTATAGTGCTATATCACTGGAGCATGCCGCCGAAGACACCAAGCAACACACCCCACCCGGTCACATTATACTGACAACGGGCGAACCAGTCGTCCCACTCCCTGTTTGCTGATAGGAATGTATAATCTGGGGATGTAAAGGGTTGATGTTATGAATAGTCTAGGAAGGTAACTTTTCTTTAACTACATTGATCTCTCGTGAACAATTATGTTTATAAAATGTTTTCTAATCTGTTTGCTTTAAATTTGATAGTTTGTGCAAATGAATGATATTGACCTTCATTTAAGGTCAGATGGACTAAATAGGCTTAAATCTTTTAACGACTCCTTGTCATTAAACAAGAGATCTAGAGACCCGATATCTGGCCTTTGAAATGCTAGAATGACGGACTGCGAAGTTTGGTCAAATTAAGCATCTTGAACTACATTCAAGGTCAGAAGGGTCAAACAGGCAAAGGTCTTTAAACGACGACTTCTTATTAATAACCAAGCGACTTATAGAGACCTGATATCGCAGTAAACAATTAAGTTCCTAGGCAAATAAAATAAAAAAAACAGTAAATAATTTAGTTCCTAAGTATAAAATGTACCTGTACATATGCCATACTTCTTAGCAACACGGTATGTAGTTTTTCAACTGTACCATTAAAATCATTGTAGTATATAATCTAGTATCTTTACCATTGAAGGGACATCAAACAATTCATGATAACGAATGATTAATTCATCATAGATGCAAAACTCCTTGGTATTTCATCATATAACTAACCAAATGTAAATATAAGCATTGAACGTCTTTCAGTTAGCTAGCGCGCTTAATGGAATTTGCCTCTGTTCATTTGGCATTCATATTCGGTATGAATGCCAACTGAAGGACGTTCAATGATTAAATGTATTCCATTACCTTTAAATATATATTCCATTACATTTACCATTAAAATATGTAATCTTATTTACTATTTTATTTCATTATCTTTACCATTAAAATAAATATAGTTTGTATTGCATTTTTTTTACATTTTAATTCCTTATCATTTTTTTTAATTACAGTATATTTTACATTATCATTAAGAAGCTCCCCTGTTAACAAAGCTTAAATGATACTTATCGTTTGAGCAATAATTGGTGTTTAATCGTGTGTATATGTCTAAATAACATAAAATATATATTTTAATATTTTTTTAAAAAACTATATTGAAAAAAAAAGAATTTACTTTGTCTTTGGTTCATCTGTAATCGTTACTTCATTCCATATAGGACATAGTGCCACGAATTTTTTTCGGGACGCAATTAATTATTATTGATATTTTTATCATGAAGTAAAATTAGAAGCTCAATCTTTTCAAGGGTAGCAATGGTGTAAGTTAAGTAACTTGTGAAACTGAAGAAAAACAACTAATTATATAGCTCCTGTTTTTATTTTTGGTTTTTGAGAAGAAATACTATTTTCAGCGGTGGACCATCTTTATATCATCATCTGAAATAATGCATTATCATTTCACCCTTTCAAGCATTTCAGTAAAGCTGAAACGTTTATCATAATATTATGAGGTTTGGACTTTACCTGGTTAAATAATAGCTACCTTGCTAATAACACCCAGAAAAAACAATGAAATGAAGTACTGGTCTCCAAAATATTCATTTTGTAATTTACTACATCAGTGCTATGTATCATCTAAATATTAAATTTTGTCTTGTAATAACATCTTAGAATGATCCATATTATTTTGGTTATAACTTGTAACATATCAGTACTTGTATATCAATAAATACATCCACTACAAAGACATTATTTAAGAACAAAGCACTAAGAAACAGATCGAGGTAGTCTAGCATCATCTCTATAGCGATTTTACACATATAGTGTATGTATGTTTGTAATACATGTATTGAAATGAAAAATGTATTGTCAGTCTTTACGCTATTAAACTTCTCATCCTTATATTGTTGTTGTGACCTTATTTATGGCTCACTTGCATTCAAGTTCTTGTATACGTCTTGCAGATTGCATATAAAACGGTTATCATTTGATCTGTAATACATATATAATAAGTACTAAATATTTGTTCCAATTTCGACTTGTGTTATACTATTATCTTTGTACAAATCTTAATTAAAATAAAATTGACAAATGAAAGCCCTAATATATGCTCTCTTCAAAGAAGCTAGTCAAGAGAAATGCTTATTAACCTGAAATCCGCTGGTGTCTGTTTTGAGTGTATGTCTATCTACATGTATATGATTTTGTTCATACCAACGTATTGGGTCAACAATTGTTTGTTTTTAGGCGAAAGACAACTATGTTTTGTGTTGGGAATAGATTAACCCACTCAGCGTGTTTTCACGTCCCTTTATGTCTCTTGAATCGATAATGGATATTTTTCAACCTTCCTCAGGATAAACTTAAAAGTACTACTCAGCCATTTTATTAGATAATGGTCCTATAATTTTATGAGAAAAATACTGGTCCGATTTGTCCCCCTTGCAAAACTTACAAGCTACCTCGTATTGAAAATAACTATACTTATATTCGTACTAAATTCTGTCAAAATGTAATTTTGTAAGGATATATGTGAGTATTTATTCTAGATGGTCCAGTGTTCGAGCCTTCGGCAGTGATATATGGCAGTGTGTTAACCCGGCACCCTGTTACCAAATTAATGTATATACTTTTATCTATGTTCAAACTATATTTAGTTAAGGTCATGAACAAAAAATTTTTAATACTCACTTTATAACGGAGATAACACCTTATTATTTTTTACCAATTCGGGTTCTAGTTTAAAGTTTTACTCATGTTCTGATGATTATCTTGATGTATTGGACGTTGGAGGCCCGGTAATGGAGTTCGGTCTAATGTGGTTTTTTTTAGCATACCCCGCTCATTTTGTGTCAGTTGCCGTTCTAACATTTAGCCTTAAATCTTGCACTAAAATGTTCTCTGGGTATATAAGAAGGGCTTGGAGGAACTTGGGGAGGGAAAGTCGTCGACAGTTGCGGGTGTTGGATGACAACCGGGTTTGTTCAAGCAGAACGATCCAGCTGATACATAACACTAAATAAAGTTTTTCGGTTCGCACCTACGGGCTAGTACATCTATTGGAAAACTGCCAACACGTCCCATTTAGTCGTGTGTTCGCATATTATTATATATATTTAACTTGTTTGATGATGCACAGTGTTTGGCAAGAGTGTCGGTAATAGGGTCATCTATATTTAAGTACGTTACAGCTCTTTCTAATTAGAGACGTTTTATGGGGGGGGGGGGGACTGCTGGTGGTTATGGGGGCCGTTGGTGGCGGTTTTTTGTTGTACATTGCTTGTGTCGCTTTCTTGGTAAGAGTGGTTGACCTTTTGAGGACCGCGCGGAATTATAGATGCGCATGGATCAGTCGACTATGAATGGCATACCGCCGAAGGACACCAAGCAACACAAACCCCACCCGGTACACCATATATACTGCTACGGCGGAACCAGTCGTCCCACTCTCCTGTTTGCTGATAGCGAAAAGTATAATTCTGGGGACTGTAAAGGGATGATGTATTTCTGAATAGTCTTAGAGAAGGGGTAACTTTTCTTGTTAAATACATTTGATTCTCGTCGTGAAGGGTCTCGCAATAGTTCAAACCATGTAAAAAGATCAAATTATTAGTTTGAACATGTAGGTCTACGTCATAAGAACTGGCCTCCTCCTTATAAATGAATAATCAGATACAATATTGCTTATGCCCCTATGGCAGGCTAATAGGAGGGGAGTATCCGCGTATCGATGATTAGGGTGTCGGACGAGACGTTCTAGGTTTCGTCGCTTCGTATAAATTATTGTGGTTGCCGTTCATAAGTTGACGGATTTCAATATAACAAATAAAGAGATAATTATTTGATCCAATTTAATATGTATTTGACATCAATACCCAAAATATGTGTTCAGCAATTGAAAAAACGGTAAAAATAAAACAACAAAATGATTGGACTGATCGGCAGCTTACAACAACCGAGGCTTTTCCCAGCGAAGGTGTCGCAGGGAATTCCACTGCTAGTTACGGTGCTGAAGTACATGGTGTGTAGTGGTCAAGCTCCCTCAGTTGCACAGCGGGTGACACCGTATTAGCAGGAACTATACGATGATGTCAGTGTACCAATATTTGGCGAGGCGTCTAGAGCGAACGGGTATAGGTTGAGACAGTATCTATCTACAGATTTCCAGAAAAGGAAAACATTACAGGAAGCCTATCCGAACACAGTTAGTCATACTACTCATTCAATTCATCCACCCCCCGTTTTTTGCATATTCAAAACGTATGTCCGTTAAGAACACACGTAGCAAATAGCCTTGTAATAATCCGGCCAGTAAAATAAAATATAAAGTTAATGGACTATGAAGAATTTCTAGTCTGTATGCGCCCGTTCATAGACGCGATACAATACATGAACATATTATTCAGCAGCTCAGGAGAACGGTCATACCATTAATAGGCCTGTATATCACAGTAGTGTTTCTCTTCTGGTTGGTGCAATAATTAATGATGTACGGTCGGGGGGGGAATCGCTCCGACTTCGGACCACATTATCAACTGACACTAACAACGATATGCATAATCGAGTAGTCGTTCCAGGCTCGGTTTGATCTCAATTTGTATTCGAAATAGACATCTTATTGATATATGACATCTAATTGTAAAAAAGCCTTATTTTAAAATAATTGAAAGGTGTCATTGTTATACTGCAATTCAAACTGCGCAGCTTTATTACATTCAATAATTGGAACTTATTTATCTACGGCCCCATCTTGACTATGGTAGATACCGGCTTAGCAACCCAATATCGTTTTAAATTTTATCAAACACAGGCCGTCCCTACATGACCATGGATATTGATAGAAAGTTAAAATTTAACAAACAAACAAACAAAACGTAGCATTTATTCTTTACTCAATACAGAGACGACGTTATTTTGTTTTGTCTTCGACGGATATGTTTCGACAACGTTAGTAACGGTCATATTGAATACATGTACTTGATGCGAGGGATTAAGCTCATCCTACTGCATCGCAATCAACAACATAATTCAACGGACAATGTTTGTGGTCATATTCAGTCTCTCTATATAGATACTTCAACTGAAAACGTCATTTCGGCACAACATACCTTGTACATGTAACTCTGCTGTACTGTTTGGGCGAAATAACTAAAACACACGAACATGGCGTTGACACAGGGATTTCAAAATAAGTTATAGGATATATAATCATGGATCTACGATAGTGCCCAAAGATCATTGTTAGACGTTTTAGAGGTCTAGATCAAATACCGATAAAATCATTATATATTACATGGTACTATATACGAGAAGAATCGCAAGTCCTTGGATACCAAATTTCTAACCCGCCTACCTTTAATGGCTATAAAGACGCATTTCTCTAGCACATCTTCAAACTCACAGTTACTACCACTACCGCTGGAAAGAGCGATAAATTTTCCTTTCAAAATCATCCTTCATATATATATATATATATAAAGTGCCGCCATTAAGACGATATAAGCCCCATTATGACAAACATTACTCTCTAACATCTTGAAAATCATCAAATTAAGATTCATACTTTCTGTGTGGCCGATATAATATGCATGAGGTGCAATCTCGTTTGGCCGCCTATAAAAAGTCTCTTTGTAAATGTTTGAATAGTAACGGCGAAAGCCATATATAGATGCACAATGTCCCGAGAAGAGAGACTTTTTATAGTCTAGAGTGTTGATAAAATGATTAAAACTTAAATAGTCATAGCTAGACAGAAATCAAATTTAGTTATTAATAACATACAAATTAACATTTCACTCATCAAAAATATTTAATATATGACCCTACTAAATGTTTGTCAGTAATCATTGATAAATGGACACATGAATGATTAATAACTTGTTTTTTACGGATGTCAAGTTAAAAAAATGGAAGAGCTAACGTGTTAGAAGCTCTCCCGGCGTGTTAGTACTATTTCACCCCAGTTAATGGTGGAGATTTATTGTTTCAAACTGTTTCATATTTACCCAGCGACACCCTGAGTACTTATCCCGAATTTTGGATAATATGATAGAATGCAGTCAGACCGATCATACAATGTTAAAATAAAAATAACTCACGAATATTTGTGTCATGGCCTGATCTGGAAATCACGTGAATCACATAACACTATTAAAGAATAGGGTGTTTCGTCATGTGTGGTCTAAATGATAAGTAAGAACCTTATTCTGGACTATTTAAAAGGTATTTTATACATGTTGAGTACATTAAAATTGTAATCTTAGATAATGTAATCTTAGGAAAACGACAGACAACAGTGGATCATATCGATTACACTTGCCTGTTACTGTGAGATAGCGCAAAATAAAGAATATAAACCTTCTGTGTTGAATGGATGGCACAACAACATATGAAGCATTGTTAGGGTTATGATAAGATCCGACGCTATCGCCGCGTACTACTTTGACTTTCAAAATAGGTGATGAAAACCAAATGATTGAAGCTTACATTATACACGACAACGGGCAAACCAGTCGTCCCCAGTCCCGTTATGCTGAGCGCTTATCAGGAGAAGAAACTACCACCGATCTTTTATAACACATTGGTTGTTGTCTCGGCCTGGGGAGAGAACCCAGAGGGTTCACTCAGGGGCGACGTACTCAACAGAAGGCCAGGAAACACGGGTTGAACGTGTCTTGGTTATGCGAGGCAAATCATGGCGTCGAGAGTCAACCGTGAATTTGCGAAATTTACTCATATGTCTTCTATGCTTCATGCAACACTTTTGTACTATATTGCGTTTCGGTGACAAATAATTTTAATTTCTAAACTTGCAAGAGATACTATTACATGTCCTCACTTAAAGATGCTTCCACCGCGCCGATCGAGAGCAGTTAATTGGGGTATTGCATCATTTGAACAATAATTGGCGTTTAATCGTGTATATATATGCCTAATTAGCACAAAAAATAACATAAAATAATTTAGTTCGCCTTTGGTGCATGCGCAATCATTACTTCATTCCATATAGGATATAGTGCCACGGATTTTTTTCGGGATGCAATTAATTATTTTTCATATTTTTAACTTGAAGTAAAATAAGAAGCTCAAACTTTTCAATGGTGGTAATAGTGTAAAGTAAGTAACTTTTGTAACTGAAGAAAAATAATAAATCGTCTGTTCCTGTTTTTGATAGTGAAAAAATACCATTTGTCAGCGGTGGAGCATCTTTAAATAAAAGTATATTGAAGAAAAACTACGGTATTTAAATTAGAATGTAATAAGTCAACGGCATTTAACATACAAGAACACGTTTACTCTGAAAGTAATCCCAGATGAACTACGGCATTTACTATTTAAAAAAGTTAAATGAACAGTTTGGTGTTGGGACAAAACAACTCTGGTAGAGACGAATCATGGTACGGCGCGGGGGCGGGACTCTTATATATATTACTATGTTCTGTACAACTTTTTCGTTGGTAGCTTAATATACACTATTGGAATGAAAGCTATATCTTTGATTGAAAACAGAAAGGCAGGAGGCTTGGCCATTAGATATATATCATAACGGCTGAAGAATGCGTAAGCTTCTATAGCAAATTCAAAATAGATCCTATGTATACGTTATGTGCAGATTATCCAACTCAGACGTTTATTCTCTTCTCTCTGTTACTGCGAGATTACATTCACCTATAATTCACAACATGAAATGTGTACCTGTTGTTGTTGTGCTTTTGGTATACAGCTCATGCAGCAATAACAACTTCATCGTTCAAACGTGTACACAATGTGTCCCTCTCCGATTACGAAGACCATGTGTTAACGGTTGAGAAAAACGTGTATAACCGGATCGAGTGTTCATCTAAATGTCAGACGGACTGTCTGTCATATTCCTTCAACAAGAAAACAAAAGAGTGTAAGACGTATACCAAACCTATATGTGATGGCAGCAGTGTGAGCCTATCCTCAGTCATAAAGGTGTATAGAAAGAAGAGTGTCAACCCCGCTTGCAGTAAGTGCATATCTCTTTGTCTGTCCCTCTCTATATCTGTCTTCCTGTATCTTTGTATGTCTCTCTGTCTATCTCTATGTCTTTCTGTCCATGTTTATGTCTGTTGGTCTGTATCTGTCGATATCCATATATGTATATCTATTCATCTCTATGTCTATCTGTCAGTATCAATGTCTGTCAATGACAACAGTGTAAACCTGTCTCAAGTTGTACATATGTATACAAAGGGTGACAACAGTCAACTCCGCTTGGAGTAAGTTGTACTTGTAGTATATGTCACACGAACTGTTTGTTTCTACAGGTCACACTTGTAATACGTACACATATACGTCACCTGAATTGTTTGTTCTACAGTTCACACTTGTAGTAAGCATGTATATCTGTCGCTCGAACTGATTGTTTCATTCTACAGTTCACGCTTGTAGTAAGTACATGCATATGACACCCGAACTGCTCTGGGTTCTGTCCTCTGGCCGAGACACATCAAAGTCTATAAAAGTGGTAGTTTCTGTCCCTGCTTAGCGCTCAGCGTACAGAGAGTAGGACGATTGGATCAACCGTTGTCAGTATAATGTGACCAGGTAGGGTGTGTTGCTTGGTGTCTTAGGCGGCATGCTTCAGTGATATAGCACTTTAGTAAACAGGGCAACAGTTCCACTATACAAGAAGACAAAACATGAATATACCATAGTCTCCCAAGACACGCACCTCGCACAACATGCACGCAACACACACGTACCATACATAGGAGGCCGTCCTTACATGACCATAGCTGTTGATATGACATTAATTAATCAAACAAACAGTCACCCGAACATAGAGTTCGTTTTGAACCCCCCTCCTGTTCTTCCTAAAAATTAGTGGATAATGTCGTCTTACCATGTTCAGTTGATATACAAAGACATATTGCGGGAAAATATTGTAAATTGTTTTTTTAACTCTTTGGCAGTTTACCCCCCCCCCTTGATTTTCACATTTTGAAAATATAGTTTATCTTACCTAAAGTCTATTGTCTGGAGTTCTCTGGCCACAGGGTATTGAACTATCCGAATCAGATGAAATACCATAAAAATGAAAGCTGTCGTCTTTCGAGCCGTGTTCGTTGTCCACAATTGGTAAGTTTGGTGGTTTGTTTGTTTGTTTGATTTATTAACGTCCTATTAACAGCTATGGTCATGTAAGGACGGCCTCCCATGTATGCGGTGTGTTGCGTGTATGTTGTGCGAGGTGAGTGTACTAGGAGACTGCGGTATGTTCGTGTTGTGTCTTCTTGTATAGTGGAACTGTTGCCCTTTTTATAGTGCTATATCACTGAAGCATGCCGCCGAAGACACCAAGCAACACACCCCACCCGGTCACATTATACTGACAACGGGCGAACCAGTCGTCCCACTCCCTGTATGCTGAGCGCTAAGCAGGAGCAGAAACTACCACTTTTATAGACTTTGGTGTGTCTCGGCCAGGGGACAGAACCCAGAGCCTTCCTCACAGGGGCGAACGCTCAACTCAAGGCCAAAAGTGAGGCGGTGCCAAGGGAGGCATTAGGGAAGATAAAGTCAGTTAGGAAGAAGAGAAAAGATAAGATCCTAAATTTAGTCGCCTTTTACGATCATGCAATAGGGGCAGCAGGTATAATTCTAACGCCCTACCTGCAGGGCAAAAGTTTGGTGGGAAAACATATGAATCACTCATTATAAATTCTACTCAATAAACAAAGTAGATCTCTGTTTAAAAGAACCCACAAAACTAGCATTGTATTCTAATATGTTTCAATCATTTAAGTGATTCGGATTGATTTTAAAGCCATAGTAAATTTGTATAGCTTTTATTGACATGGAATCGCCAACTGATCCAGTGGAGCAATGGTTAAGGCGTTGGAGGTAAGGTAAGCTATGTGGGTTCAAGTCCCGCCAGGAGAAAGGTAAGTAATATTAAAAATGTGTTTGTTATCAATGTACTTTGTATATCTAACCACATTACCGAATATGGTACCTTGTATATATGACCACATTTCAGAATATATAAAATATCACATGAATGCGATTAAAATAGATACAAATGTATAGAGAGAGCTATATATTTTTTTTGTTTTTTTTTTTTAATTTTTTTTTTAAATTTTAACCCCAAAAATACCAAGCCCCAATTTTTCTTGGTTCCCCTTAAAAAGAACCCATTTCAGACACTTCACTAAAGCGATAAAAAAACTTTTTGGAGGGGGGGGGGGGGTTCAAAAGGAACTCTTTCCAAATAGCAATGGTTTTATTAGATACATCATTTCATATAACGAAACAATCATTGACACATAATGTAGGTTAATACGAGGATTTGTTTAACTTTTTGATATTTCCCTCAGCTTTCGGTTGCATTAAATGTAGTGTTTATATGTCTTTGTTTCAGAACTTATGTGGCCGTTAAGGCCCATGGACATCTTTTTCAGTCCACGGTACCGTTTAAGCTATGTGAAATCGCATGAGTGCCAAAGAACCTAACGCATTTCGTTGCCCTGCAAGTAGGGCGTTAGAATTGCACTTGCTGCCCTAATTGCATCTTAAAAGAGGATTAAATTAAGGATTTTATCGTGTTTTCTTCTCTTAACTAACATTCCTTTCCCTTCACATAGCCTAATATTTGGTTGAACGCTCGCTCTTGTGAGGTAAGCTCCAGGTTATGTACCCTGGCCGAGTGGCAATAGTGGTAGTTTATGCTCCTGTTTAGCGATCAGATTTAAGGGACTGGGGTGACTGGTTTGCCCGTTGTCAGTGTAACTTGACTGGACGGGGTGTGTTGCTTCGTGTCTTTGGCAGCATGTTTCAGTGAGATAGTGCCACAAAAATTGACAATAATAGAAGACGCAACACAAATATAGCAGTCTCTCAAAACACGCACCTCGCACTGCATCCTAGCAAGGCAACATGCACACAGGTGGTCGTCATTTAAATGACCCTGGCTATTATTTAAAAATATATGCCAATCTCGAACAGATCCGTCGCCATACCAAACCATGATCATTTTCGGTTAACTAATAATTTTTTTGCTATCAATACATGTCGATATCGACCAACTACATGTCTAGATGCCGAAGCCCCCCATACTATTTACTCTACTTATCTACTTCGCTATTTTGCTTGTTCATGCTAATACAACTACTAAGACACAGTATGTTCGTCCCTCCAGGGGAAAACATCGATGTGGAAAAAAAAAGAAAAAATAGAAAAAAACCCAAGTTATAAAAACTTATTTATCGTTTTTTAGTAGTGTTTATTTATTTAATGAGAGCGTTTCGTTCAAAGGCTTCTTTTTCCTTTTCCTCTTGTGGTTAGTTGTTTTCCCGTGATGTTGTTATTTTTAATATAGGTGAGAGTTTCATAAAGGTGGCGGAGAAGGATAAACTAGGACATCATTATTAATCTCACATAATTTATTTACAGACTAAACTCACATAATTTATTTACAGACTCCCATTGGAACACACAGTTTGCTACACTGGCTCACTTTGTCTCAAGCAATTCCACAGCTACGATATCGATAATTGTGAAGTATAACTCCCATAGTCACAAACACAGAGATGTGATAAATTAATCCAAGTAAATCTAACGTTAATTTCCTTATCCTAATATACGTGGATTAGATACCGAAATTACTTTGATATACCCTCCACCTTTCTCAGCACAGCCTTGGAACCGGCTACGACGGTGTTCTGTCGTTTTCGTCTCCCTTGGCACCGCCTCACCTGTGGCATTGAGGTGAGCGTTCGCCCCTGTGAGGAAGGCTCTGGGTTCTGTCCCCTGGCCGAGACACACCAAAGTATATAAAAGTGGTAGTTTCTGCTCCTGCTTAGCGCTCAGCATACAGGGAGTGGGACGACTGGTTCGCCCGTTGTCAGTATCATGTGACCGGGTGGGGTGTGTTGCTTGGTGTCTTCGGTGGCATACTTCAGTGATATAGCACTGTTAAAAGGGCAACAGTTCCACTATACAAGAAGACACTACATGAATATACCGCAGTCTCCCAAAACACTCACCTCGCACAACATACACACAACAAAGCATGCATGGGAGGCCGTCCTTACATGACCATAGCTGTTAATAGGACATAAATTAATCAAACAAACAAAAATGTCGTTTTCGTCTTGTCTTGTTCTTTGTTTATACCGTAAATTGAATATTTAAACGTTTCTTGGACATCTGACCCGAAGGGTTAGGATGACCTATAGTCATCATGCTTCGTCCGTCATCGTCCGCCGTCAGCCGTACGTAAACTTTTCACATTTTGAACTTCTCCAGTTCTACCAGTGCGATTAAGCTGAAACTTGCACGAAATTATCCTACCATGGTTCCGATAAAGTTGTTTTTAAGGTCGATCCGAAAACCAAGATGGCCGCCACCTTGAAAACACATTATGAACTTCTACTCATGTTCTACGTACCTAAGCAATTTGGCTGAAACTTGCATGGAAAGATCCTGATATGGTCCCGAGAAAGTTTTGTTATTTTTTGGGTCAATCCGATATCCAAGATGGTCTCCACAGACGCCATGTTGGAAACACATTTTGAAGTTCTTCTCAGGTTCTAACGGTGCGGTTTGTCTTAAACTTGCATGAAATTATCCTGGAATGGTCCCGACAAAGTGTTGTTATATTTCGGGTCAATCCGAAATCAAAGATAGTTACCACAGCCGCCATCTTGAAAACACATTTTGAACTTCTTCAAAAGTTCATTTGTTTGTTTGATTAATTAACGTCCTATTAACAGCTATGGTCATGTAAGGACGGCCTCCCATGTATGCGGTGTGTTGCGTGTATGTTGTGCGAGGTGAGTGTACTGGGAGACTGCGGTATATTCGTGTTGTGTCTTCTTGTATAGTGGAACTGTTGCCCTTTTTATAGTGCTATAACACTGAAGCATGCCGCCGAAGACACCAAGCAACACACTCCACCCGGTCACATTATACTGACAACGGGCGAACCAGTCGTCCCACTCCCTGTATGCTGAGCGCTAAGCAGGAGCAGAAACTACCACTTTTATAGACTTTGGTGTGTCTCGGCCAGGGGACAGAACCCAGAGCCTTCCTCACAGGGGCGAACGCTCAACTCAAGACCAAAAGTGAGGCGGTGCCAAGGGAGACATTAGGAAAAATAAAGTCAGTTAGGTAGAAGAGAAAAGATAAGATCCTAAATTTAGTCGCCTTTTACGATCATGCAATAGGGGCAGCAGGTACAATTCTAACGCCCTACCTGCAGGGCCATCAAAAGTTCAATCGGTGCGATTTGGCTTAAACTTTCATGAAATTATCCTGGAATGGTCCCGACAAAGTGTTGTTATATTTCGAGTGAATCCGAAATCAAAGATGGCCGCCACAGCCGCCATCTTGAAAACACATAATCGTATTTTTTTCATTTATCTCAAAGAGATCGGTATTTTAAACAAAATATGAACGTTTTCTCATGTTACATGCATCATCGTATCAACTCAACATTTCATCGTTTCATAGACATTGTACATGAGTTTTCTCATATGTTTTAGCTAAAACCCATGAAACTTTTTTTCCAAGTTAGCATAAACATTTTATGTTTTAGTTCTTACTTGTCTTTTTATCATCCTGATCTTTTAGATGCAGTCATTGTTTATATCCTTATATTAATGTCTGATTTGTGACCTTAGTTGTCGATGGGCCGTAAAACTCAAACAAACAAACAAAATTCTAACTTATTACACGGTTTTTAGCTCACCTGGTCCAAATAGCGGGGTTAATCGTACAAACCTGGCTACGCTGTTTACGCTCGCTGAAATGCTTCTTTTATATTGACAAATGTCGTTTGGGGTATTGTACGTGATAAATATTTGCTCCGTTTTCAACTCCCAGCCAATAATCCAAAAATACAATTTGCCCACGGAACAATAGATTTTTTCACCAATGCATAGAAGCAAAAGTGATGGTTTATTTTGTTAGATTTTGTGCTGTTTTTCGCGCACAGTATAGACGGGTATGCCATATTATGCTTCAAAAGTATTGTTTGTTTGTTTGATTATTTTAACGTCCTATTAACAGCTAGGGTGATGTAAGGACGGTCTCCCATGTATGCAGTGTGTGAATGCGAAGTACGGGTTTTGTGAAACTGCGGTATGTTCGTGTTGTGTTTTCTTGTATTGTGGAACTGTTGCCCTTTTTATAGTGCTATATCACTGAAGCATGCTGCCGAAAAAACCAAGTAACACACCCCACCCGGTCACATTTTACTGACAACGGGCGAACCAGTCGTCACACTCCCTGTATGCTGAGCGCTAAGCAGGAGCAGCAACTACCATTTTTATAGACTTTGGTGTGTATCGGCCAGGAGACAGAACCCAGAGCCTTCAACACAGGGTGAACTTAAGGCCAAAAGTGCGGCGGTGTCAAGGGAGGCATTAGGAAATATTACAGTCAGTTAGGAAGAAGAGAAAAGATAAGATCTTAATATATATTTTTGAAAAGTATGTTTTTTGTCGTATATTCAAACAGATATATATCTGAACGAGAGTTAAAACTGGATTCAGTTCCTAAAACTATCACAGATTTCAATGATTTGGTGACCTGTTCTTGTTGAATATTACGGTTATAACTATGTTTTCTAAATTACGCATTCGAAAACGCTGCGGACTGATATAGCTGTACACATATAGGGCACTTGAAACAATATGCAAGGCGGTAGATATTAGGTCTTGAAATATAATTTCTTCAGTCAAATGCGATTTCTATGACAACACATATATGCATACATGCGATATTTTATTAGTTTAATTTTTCGAATCTAGTTAACATTTTCTTATGGAAACGGATCAAGTTCGCTTAATTTTGATTGTTTGTTTGTTTGTTTGATTAATTAACGTCCTATTAACAGCTATGGTCATGTACGGCCTCCCATGTATGTTTGATTGTCCGAAGTTGGTTATCATTTATGTTTATACACTTCAGTGTGTTAATACCTATGGCGCCTCTGTTTGGTCAAATATAAGATCTCTTGATTTCGATTGGCTTTTAAATTCGGCTACTTTTCATAGTGCATGTTTTTGAAAATAGCATTACATTTACATTTTATTGCTTATTCAAAATATTAAACAATAAAATATTGGCTCTCTATTTAGGCTCTATATTTTATGGTGGAAATATATCAATATACATTGCATGGTGGCAAGTTTCCCTGAATGAAGACGAGAAAATGATCACCACGATATTGGCTATTAAAGTGTGGAGTTAAAATTATGTAATAAACATGTTTCCCAACGCGTGACTGTTGTTTATCATGTTTATCTAAACTCTCGTTAGTTAATTTTCATATTTGTAAACGGCACTCGCTAAATCTCGTGTCTTCTTTCAAAATTTGAAAATTAACTAATTCGAGTTTGATAAACATGCAATAGGGGCAGCACGTACTCTTCTACTGAAAAATGAAGAAATGATATAGTAACTAATATGTATCCACTGCCTTTTATCATGTACATACCGGTTAGCGTTTTTGCATGCATGTTTGTTTGTTTGTTTGATTTATTAACGTCCTATTAACAGCTATGGTCATGTAAGGACGGCCTCCCATGTATGCGGTGTGTTGCGTGTATGTTGTGCGAGGTGAGTGTACTGGGAGACTGCGGTATGTTCGTGTTGTGTCTTCTTGTATAGTGGAACTGTTGCCCTTTTTATAGTGCTATATCACTGAAGCATGCCGCCGAAGACACCAAGCAACACACCCCGCCCGGTCACATTATACTGACAACGGGCGAACCAGTCGTCCCACTCCCTGTATGCTGAGCGCTAAGCAGGAGCAGAAACTACCACTTTTATAGACTTTGGTGTGTCTCGGCCAGGGGACAGAACCCAGAGCCTTCCTCACAGGGGCGAACGCTCAACTCAAGGCCAAAAGTGAGGCGGTGCCAAGGGAGGTATTAGGAAAGATAAAGTCAGTTAGGAAGAAGAGAAAAGATAAGATCCTAAATTTAGTCGACTTTTAAGATCATTCAATAGGGGCAGCAGGTACAATTCTAACGCCCTACCTGCAGGGCAATTAGAAAATATAGTTATAACAGTAATTCTCAACCAAAAACGTTACCTAATCATTGAAATCTGTTATGAATTTATCAACTGAATCTCTGATTCTCGTTTAGGTATATATCTGTTTCAATATATCACAAAATCACACTTTTCAACCATAATATGACATACCTGTCTATACTGTGCGCGAAATACATGACAAAATATAATACAATAAACCATCAATTTTCCTTCTACTCATTGGTGAAACACTCGTCTGTTCGTCCGTCATTAATATAAACGACTTTTTCTCTGAAACTGACCACCGAATATAATTCACAATGCAATGGTAGCATCAGTAGGGTGGGGATTCAAATTGTACAAATAATGGGGCTAACCCAATGGGTGCCTGAGGGTCTGGGTCAATTTGACTATTTCCATATAAATGACTTCTTCTCTGAAACGTAGCATCGGATAACACTCATAATGCAATGGTAGCATCCTCATAGGGTGGGGCATCAACATTGTACAAATGATCAGGCTGACTCCCCGGAGGCCTGAGGGGCGGGGTCAAAAGGGGTAAATTTGGCTATTCCATATAAACGGCTTCTTCTCTGAAACTAAGTATGTGATACCACTCATCACTCCCTGGTGGTCTGAGGAGCGGGGTCAAAAGTGGTCAGTTTGGCTATTCCCATATAAACGACTTCTCTGAAATTAAGCATGGGATAGCACTCATAATGCAATGGTAGTGTTCGTATAGGGCAGATATTTAAAATTGTACAAATGATAGGGCTTGACCCCCCGGGGTCTGAGGGGTGGGGTCTTCGTTATCAATACTAAACAAACAGGTGAGTAATACAGGCCCGCTGGGCATCTTGTTTAAAAGTGTGATTAGGTGATATTTGAATAAAATTACCAAAATATTTCAAGAATTCAACAGTGAAGCCACCTGAACCAAAACAAATATGTTATATTTCATAATTTAGAGTGTTTTGTTAGTTCATCTAAGGTAATCGGGTATTATAAAAATAATGTTTAAAGATTCGTCAGCTGTTAATTTTGGTATATCATATTGCTCTAATAGGAACTCCTATAATTAAAACAATATATTAGTATCTGCCTAGTGAAACCGTTTTTCATGGTAATTACGTAAGCGGAGAATGTGTGAACACTCCCTTACCATATCGGACCTCTTACACTTTGTTGTAATCGGTGTGAATAATCATTTTAACTTAACTGCAAATGGCTTAACTATGGCTTAGTGGTAACCTCTGAACGTGCTTTAATATTAAATCTGATAATTATTCGTTTGCTAATAAAATTATTGATATTTGTCGATGTGGTAAAAAACCATACCTTATTAACTGCCGTTAACGCCACCTTGGACAAAATGTTCACGGTCTTTCACGCGCCTTTGATCAGTAGACCACGTTTATCATTTGCGCATTTTCATTTTGCCCTGAAATGTATTTGATCCAAGACAAATATGATTCAAACTACAAAACGCATTATTGTAACAAATTTGATGTTTGAGGTAAAATATCGATTTGTTTTTTTCCGTTTGTTTTTTTCCGTTGCGGGATAAGTGTCACTAGTAGGGACTAAACGTCGGGTTTTCGGGACGAAACCTCTAGATACATTGCAAACAATTCACGTGAACATTTGAAACATTAGCCCTGCAGGTAGGGCGTTAGAATTGTACCTGCTGCCCCTATTACGTGATCGTAGAAGGCGACACAATTTTATTATATAGGATATTATCTTTTCTCTTCTTCCTGACTGACTTAATCTTTCCTAATGCCTCGCTTTGCACCGCCTCCCTTTTGGCCTGAGTTTAGCGTTCACTGCTGTGAGGTAGGCTCTGGGTTCATAGTGATATAGCACTATAAAAAGGGCCGGTTCCACAATGCAAAAAGACACAACAGGAATATACCACAGTCTCCAAAACACACACTTCATACAAAAAATGAAAAGGGATCTAACAGCAGGCTAAGCCTATACAGGTTGTCTCCCAGTAGTAAGCCGTCCTTACATAGCCCTAGCTTTTAATTGGACTAAATTTAACCAAACAAACCAACAAATTATTCAGATGACAGTTTTGTCGAGGTCATAACGACCTCGCCATTATAATCGTGGTGCTGAATTCTCTCAGTCGATTTCTTCAATATCATTGATTTAGTATGCATGCATATACTAGTGCTTCTAGCGACAGTGTAATCAAAAAAGTTCTATGAATTTACCGGGAATTTTAAATCGCAAATTTTGAATATTAAAGTTACTGAAATATGCGTATCTGTAATGTTGAAATGGGAAGAGTAGATTACTGCTTTCATATACTTACCGTGAACACTGTACGTGTGTTGCGTGTATATTGTGGGAGGTGGGTGTCTTGGGAGACTGTGAAATATACATGTTGTGTCTTCTTGTATAGTGGAACTGTTGCCCTTTTTATAGTGCTATATGACTGAAGCATGTCGCCGAAGATACCAAGCAACACACTCCACCCGGTCACATTCGCACTTATCCATAACAAAGGTGTTCCGGTAAACACCTGTGACTCTGATCTGGCAGCCATCGCCAGGACAACGCACACAATATCAAGCGGTAGAGTTGTATTGTACACATGACAAAATTGTAGGAATTTATTAATGAAAACAACAATACGTTCCCAAAATGAAATTCCGGATTCGCACTTCGAATTTCCGGACTTATGAGTATAAATACCGTTACGGAAATCCGTTCCCTGACAGTTCCATCCGGATTATTGCGTGTCCAATGTACTTGCATGATAAGCTCATTAGTCTTTAACTGCTGCCAGAGGCAAGCTTTGTTGTTCTCAAACAGCTCTTGTTACAGTGCTATGTGCCTGAAGCATTTTGAGGAAGACACCAAACAAGTACACTCCATTCGGTCACATTATACTGACAACGGGCAAACCAGGCTTTCCATTCCCGAAGTCGAAACCGAAAGTAAAAGGAAAAGTACGAATTGTATTCAGTTAATAAAATAAGTTAAAATAAGTTAATAAAAGTATTATTGTAAACTTGTCTCGCCTTTTGCGATCATGCAAAATGGAAGCATATGAAATTGATAACAACAAAAGCAAATATTTAAAGTTCACAGTTTAAACGTTACACTATGAAACAGACAGAATAAAACAATACATACACTTCTTGTGACTTTTACGTTGCTTTCACTAAATACACAGAGCTGTTTATAGTTAACCGCGTTACGCTGGTGTACTATTACTTGGTCTGGGATACTAGACTTTATTGTGCGGACTGTGAACCATTAATTATACAATGTTAAAAAGTTCAATTGATGGAAATAACGGAGCCGACCTAATTTTTATTCATATATTCACACTGTCCTTGTTCCCAAACCCCCTATTTGAGAAGGAAATCCACATTTTATTTCCGTAACAGATATTCCGTTTTTGGTTAGATGATTATATTGAAAGTGGTCTATCACTTGAACGCTTGCAAATAAAGAGCAAATAGCACTGATCATTAGTATGTTCGTCGGATCATTAAAGCGTTTGAACCGCTTGATTATATAATGAGATCACTCCAAAGCATCGCATCACGCTGATAGGAATTTTTTACAGTGGGTAAAACAATGGCGGCCGCAAACTGAAGCTATCAGTGTTGGATTGAATTTGAAAAGATTGTTTTTTGTTATATTTTCGTGTACGTGTTACCTTAGAAGTGCTTCGCACTTCGTGCCATTCGGGCACGAAGGGCTGCGCCCTTATTTATATTGTCTCATCTATATTTCCTGTATAGGTCTCACGAGTTGTAGTGATGTCGGACCTGGTAGTTCCTCCGGGGTTTACAGAGTGGCCTTTACCCCTTGCCGGTGTGAGGATGTTTACTGTGACATGGACACCGCCGGGGGGCCTTGGACAGTAAGTATTACATGTCTTTAACCGTTTCATAAAAATATGGTTAATTTCTGTTCTATCTAATTTCATTAATGTTTGTTTGATTAATTAAATTAACGTCCTATTTTTAGTCAAGTTCATTTAAGGACGGCTTCCTATGTGTGCGGTTTGTAGCGTGTGTAATGCGAGGTGCATGTTTTGGGAGACTGCGGTATGTTCGTTTTGTGTCTTCTTGTATAGTGTAACTCTTGTCTTTTTTATAGTGCTTTATCACTGAGGCATGTTGCCGGAGATACCATGCAACTCACACCACCCGGTGTATTTCTTTGAATGTTTTATAAACGGTAGTTCTAGACCAGACGTCCTATCCGGATCAGACGAAGTAAGTGTTGAGTCTGCTGCATTGAAATGTCATTTCTGTGAATTGAACTTTCAGGTGATACAGAACAGAGAGGTCGGTACTACTAACTTTTATAGGAACTGGGCGGATTATCAGATAGGATTTGGTGACTTAAACGGGGAATTCTGGGCCGGTAAGTATTACAAATGTGACTCTATGATTATGTTTATAGTTAGTTTGTACGCATTCGGACGGTTTGTACAAAACCACGATACAAAATATTATCAAGGGTGAAAAGACACGGATATTATTCAAACGAGAGTTAATTGGAAGTGGATGATGTATTTTTATTGATTACCCATTGTAACTATGGACGAGCTTTGCAATGGAAGTATGGTAAGGAATGATACCAAGACTTGTACAATATATTTAGATTTCAATATAGAATCTTCTCGTGTACTCGTTTGAAATTGCCTGGAAATCTCCGAGCAGTTCCTATCTATTCTGATATGTACGGGTATTCCCGGTATGGATCACGTGTTACGACTCAGGAGGTTTCGATCTGTACGTGTATCGCCGATGTCCGTTAAGTGATGTTACTCGAGTTTCCGATATTACCCGAAAGTTTTAAACATGACGTTGACATGTGTCCGCTTTTAAAATGTATATTTCGTCCCTTTTTCTGAATGGTATTTTGATGCTTTTATGATCTGAAGCATCATGTTTTACAACAGTTCTGGAAATTACATAAAACATAACTTTAAACATAAGAATAATTCAATTGTTAAAAGATTCCAAGAAACGAAGTCGTGCAACAACCCTAAAACACCATAGGTTTAAAAAAAAACATTGCTGAATGGGAAATTTTCAACAGATATGCGACTTATATCAATAAAAAAGGGTTTAAACGTTCCCAAATTGAATTCCAACGTGTTTTTATCGTGTCCAGATATTTATTAATCAAACCATATTAAGAAGGTGTTCAGTTTTGGGTACTCTAACTTGCTGAAATACAGGCCTGAACCGGGCATGCTTCAAAGCTCCCTATCTAAGAAAACAATCTGGATCCAACCACCTGGTAGAAAACTTTTACATATAAAAGTATTCCAATTTGGGTAACGCCACGTTAAACCTGTGATTGAATAACTGAATAACTGAATTTTGTGAATGCGTGAAATAACAAAACTATCAAATGATCGAATAGAAATTTATGTGACCGGAACATCTATCTGTTTTCTGTTCTTATATATGAAATAACAGAAAGAAAAAATAGTATCATAGGAATACCACACTTTTCGTTCAATTCCAGTACATATTTCGTTTTCATATCTCTTTTTTGCCGTTGTAAATATGTACTTTTTTATGTCATAAGTCATGGTGACCTATTGCGATAGTCTTTTGTCCGTCGTCGTGCGTCATCCGTCGTCCGTTAACATTTTCTTGTGAACGCGATAACTTGAGTAAATATAAACCGAGCTTAATAAAACTTTGTACCTACATTTAGACTAACATTCGAAAGATCTCGGACGAGTTCGAAAATCATCAACTGTTATTAACGGAGTTATTGCGCTTTCCACTATTAATCATTATTGGACCTTGTGAATACGATAAATTTAATAAATATGCACTCAACTTCATGTTTTCAGACTAAAATTGGAAAGGTCTCGGACACGTTTAAAAATTTGACCTGATTAGATTTTAACTAGCAGAGTTATAGCCCTTTGCAATTATAATTATTGAATCTTGTGAACATGATATCTTGAGTAAATTAGCACCGAACTTAATGAAACATTGTAAGTAGACTAACATTGGGAATATCTAGGACGAGTTTGAAAATCGGCTAGATTTGATTATCATTTACAGAAATTGCCCTTTGCAATAAAAATTATTAATCTTGTGAACACGGTAATGTGAGTAGATATACAAGTAGCTTAATGAAAAGTTGTATGTAAACCTATTAGATGTATGTTCTTATTTCATGAACAAAAAACACCAGTTGGCTAATATATTACATAGCTAATTTGTATCAAATATCAAGTGACCGTTAAGGCTCATGGGCTCTTGTTAATTGTAAATATTTTATACAATCTTTTCAGGACTTGATATTATCCACCTTCTTACTCAGACCGGCTCCATCCTCCGTATTGAGTTGGTGTCCTGGACCTCGGATGCTAGGTACGCACAGTACTCGGACTTTCGCGTGGGGGACGAGTCCTCATTGTACCAACTGTCGGTATCGGGATTCTCCGGAAATGTCCTATGTAAGTTTAGATTTAGTTTGATAAAATTTGTATTTTAATAATCACATCCGGTCAACATTTATTGTCACGATATTTCATTTTAAGTGATTTCTTGGTCAGAACTTAGATAAAGATGTTGATATAAGCCTACCAGTTTAATATAGAACAATTACCGAATGTTGTAGGGTTTGGATATAAAGTTGGCCAGGTGTGAATCATTACCTAAATAATGTCGCGGGGGAGTGGGGTTGATATAAAAGCCTTCCAGGTATAGAACCATTACCTCATGCCGTGGGATTTAGGTTTAAAGTCTACCAGGTATAGAATAACTACCTAATGTCGTTGGGTTTGAATATAAAGCCTACAAGATGTAGAATCATTACCTAATGGCGTGGAGTTTTGTAGAATCATTAACGTACGATGTGGGGTTCGGATCGATTAGTTTTCTAGCTATAATAATACTTAACTAGAAAATTTATGTTAGACGTTTTAAAAGTGCTCGCTAACTACTTCCTAAAACCTTAGTATAATATGCATCTATAAGGCCAATGCTCTGAAATATTTTGTACGTACAAAATGTAACACTATCGCGCATTACCCTTTGGACTAAATTGCAAGGAGATGGTTGACATCCCTGTTATAAAAACTTTCCTTTTTTCATCAGAACTGTAAATGTGAAATTACTTTGACCTTTGTTAATTGTGTTCTTTGTTACATAGAATTGTGTTTATTATTTTATTGATACGATAAACTTGTTTCGCTGTTCAAAATAGTTGTCAACTATAAGCACTGTCCAGTCTCTGTGCACATGGTGACTTACCTGTGTTATGCTTAAATGCCTTTCTGAGGTATATCAGATCTTGAGCTCAGGCACCCAGACTGATATTGTATAATGTTTTGCCGGATAATAATTCAAGCATTATGTTCTTTTTACAATATGAGCGCATGCATGTGCCTTGATATTTAATTTGATAAATTGCTTAAATTCAGTACGTTTTTTAGTATTTTGATAACATATACATGCACTCTTTTATACGTGTAATGTAGATCACTGAACAGAATAACGTCAAGCAAGAATATCGAAACCGCGTTACGTTACTCTGTTAAATTCCTTATTTTCAGTCTTATTTTAAGTACTTATTACATGATTGAACTGAGGTTTGTTCTTAATATTTGATATAATGAATTTATGCGCTGTTTATTTTATACTTCGTTTCTGAAGTGCATGTACAGTACATGAAATACTAAAACAATACGACGTCGTCAACTGCATAGAGCAGGTATCCATATATCAGCTGTATAAATAAGTAGGGCAGAAGACAAAGGTAAAATGTAAAACATGAAACAAGTAACACCACATATATTTTATTTATTTCTATTTTTGATAACAAGTCTCCTCCAAATTTTTGGAATTGTAAAGTAAAGGCCTTGTTGATATTTAAAGGAACCAGCATCCAGGCATTAGGAGATATACTTGGCGTAGAAGAAATCCGAAAAAAAACAAGCTAGATTATATTTTCCTCGCTTCAAAAGATTTAGTATATCTAATAATAATTGAAGTTTGTTACCGCTATTTCTCAGAGAGTACTGAAGGGATTTGTCTTCAATTTCATGTTATGTTTCCCTAGGTCCCTAGTTATGCATATTGCATTTTGGTACCAATCGAGGAACAAGATGGCCGAAAGGCCGCGCCATCTTGGATTTTGATGATTGAAGTTTGTTACCACTATTTCTCAGAATGTACTGAAGGGATCTGTCTCAAATGTCTTGTGCAGGTTCCCCTAAAGGTCTAGTAGTGCATATTGCATTTTGGGATCGATCGGTGAACATGGTGGCTGACAGGACGCCATCTTGAATTTTGACAATTGAAGTTTGTTACAGCTACTGATCTTAAAGCACTGAAGGGATTTGTCTCAAATTTCATGTGCAGGTTCCTCTAGGTCCCAAGTGTTGCATGTTGCGTTTTTTTACCGCTATTTCTCAAAAGGTACTTAAGGGATATTTTTCAAATTGTATGTGCATGTTCCCCTAATGGTATAGTTGTGCATAATGCATTTTGGGACCGATCGGTCAACAAGATGGCCGACATGCCACCATCTTTGATCTTGATAGTTGAAGTTTGTTACTGCTATATATTTCAGAAAGTACTAAAGAATCTTTCTCAAATTTCATGTTGTATGTAGTAAAAGTTTAAAAAGCAGAGAAAAGATCCCTCTTTCTGTTGACAGATATAGATCATTCTTTGGTGGGCGCCAAGATCCCTCTGGATCCTCTTGGTATTTATAAAATAACCATATTGTTAACAAGTCGATAACTGCATACACATTTCACTCTTGTAACTCAGGGTAGTTTCTTGGCCCTGTCAATGCCGAATTAATATATATTTTTCCCAGCCTTCTCTCTAGGCATATTAACATTACAGTGAATGAATTTTCCCTACCTCCCCTCCTTCTCTATAGCTCGCCTACTGTTGTATTCTCTTGTATCTCTCTATGTATGATGATGATGGTGAAGTGAGTATTAGTTGTTGCAATTTTGTTTGTATTTGTATATCAAGATATGGTTTGAGGCATTTACAAAAAAAAATAACACAAAACAACAACAACACAAACTAAATCAAACTACATAATGGTCTATGAAATAGTACAATATAACATCGATAATACATGAAGGTGTAATCGATCATGTACAACCGACCTATGTTTTTGACAGCTGATGCTATGGCGTACCACGACAGTTACCAGTTTTCTACATACGACAATGACAATGATGTGTGGGGAGGTAGTTGTGCTTTAGATCACCACGGCGGTTGGTGGTACAAACACTGTGCTGCTGCTAACCTGAACGGGCGGTACGCACAGGATACTGGGGCTGATGATGATTATGATTCGATGTATTGGGTAGAATTCTACACTGGCCGGGATGCCGTACCCATGCTGAAGTCCAGAATGCTGGTGAAACATCCAACTGTTTAACTCCGACAGCAATCAAATACGCAACTTATTATAATTAGGTTTCTTCAGGTTTATTGTAATGGTATCCAGTACATAACTAAAACAGTTACAATTTTAATCGTTTCTTTGTAGTTTGGTTTAGTAGTATCTGTAATCGTTTTCGTTGTTGTTTGGTTTAGGAATATCTTTAAACGTATTATTTGCAGTTTGGTTTAGTAGTATCTGTAATCGTTTTCGTTGTAGTTTGGTTTAGGAATATCTTTAAACGTATTATTTGCAGTTTGGTTTAGGAGTATACTTTAAACGTATTATTTGCAGTTTGGTTTAGGAGCATGCATCTTCAGTCGTTTCTTTGTAGTTTGGTTTAGAAATATCTTTAATCGTTTCTTTGTAGTTTGGTTAAGGAGTATCTTTAATCGTTTTCTGTAGTTTGGTTTAGTAGTATCTTTAATCGTTTTCTATGTAGTTTGGTTTAGGAGTATTTTTAATGGTTTTCTGTAGTTTGGTTTAGGAATATCTTTAATCCTTTCTTTGTAGTTTGATTTAGGAGTATCTTTAATCGTTTTCTGTAGTTTGGTTTAGTAGTATCTTTAATCGTTTTCTATGTAGTTTGGTTTAGGAGTATTTTTAATGGTTTTCTGTAGTTTGGTTTAGGAATATCTTTAATCCTTTCTTTGTAGTAGTTGTTTTAGTATCTTTTCGTTTTCTGTAGTTTGGTTTAGTAGTATCTTTAATCGTTTTCTATGTAGTTTGGTTTAGGAGTATTTTTAATGGTTTTCTGTAGTTTGGTTTAGGAGTATCTTTAATCGTTTTCTTTGTAGTTTGGTTTAGGAGTAGCTTTAATCGTTTTCTGTAGTTTGGTTTAGGAGTTTCGTTAATCGTTTCATTTGTAGTTTGGTTTAGGAGTATCTTTAATCGTTTTCTGTAGTTTGGTTTAGGAGTATCTTTAATCGTTTCTTTGTAGTTTGGTTTAGGAGTATCTTTAATCGTTTTCTGTAGTTTGGTTTAGGAGTATCTTTAATCGTTTCTTTGTAGTTTGGTTTAGGAGTATCTTTATTCGTTTTCTGTAGTTTGGTTTAGGAGTATCTTTAATCGTTTTCTGTAGTTTGGTTTAGGAGTTTCGTTAATCGTTTCATTTGTAGTTTGGATTAGGAGTATCTTTAATCGTTTTCTGTAGTTTGGTGTAGGAGTATCTTTAATCCTTTTCTGTAGTTTGGTTTAGGAATATCTTTAATCCTTTCTTTGTAGTTTGGTTTAGGGGTATCTTTAATCGTTTTCGTTGTTGATTGTTTTAGTAGTATCTTTAATCGTTTTCTTTGTAGTTTGGTTTAGGATTATCTTTAATCGTTTTCTGTAGTTTGGTTTAGGAGTATCTTTAATGGTTTTCTGTAGTTTGGTTTAGGAATATCTTTAATCCTTTCTTTGTAGTTTGGTTTAGGGGTATATTTAATCGTTTTCTGTAGTTTGGTTTAGGAATATCTTTAATTGTTTTCTTTGTAGTTTGGTTTAGGAGTATCTTTAATCGTTTTCTGTAGTTTGGTTTAGGAGTATCTTTAATCGTTTTCTTTGTAGTTTGGTTTAGGAGTATCTTTAATCGTTTTATATGTAGTTTGGTTTAGGAGTTTCTTTGTAGTTTGATATAGGAGTATCTCTTATTGTTTTCTTTGTAGTTTGGTTAAGGAGTATCTTTAATTATTTTCTGTAGTTTGGTTTATGAATATCTGTAATCGTTGTCTTTGTTGTTGTTTTTTAGTATTATCTTTAATCGTTTTCTTTGTAGTTTGATTTAGGAGTATATTTAATCGTTTTCTTTGTAGTTTGGTTTAGGAGTATCTTAATCGTTTTCGTTGTTGTTTGGTTTAGGAATATCTTTAAACGTATTTTTTGCAGTTTGGTTTAGGAGTATCTTTAAACGTTTTATTTTGTAGTTTGGTTTAGGAGCATGCTTTATCGTTTCTTTGTAGTTTGTTTAGGAATATCTTTAATCGTTTTCTGTTGTAGTTTGGTTTAGAAATATCTTTAATCGTTTTCTTTGTAGTTTGGTTTAGGAGTATCTTTAATCGTTTTCTGTAGTTTGGTATAGAGTATCTTTAATCGTTTTCTATGTAGTTTGGTTTAGGAGTATTTTTAATGGTTTTCTGTAGTTTGGTTTAGGAATATCTTTAATCCTTTCTTTGTAGTTTGATTTAGAGTATCTTTAATCGTTTTCTGTAGTTTGGTTTAGTAGTATCTTTAATCGTTTTCTATGTAGTTTGGTTTAGGAGTATTTTTAATGGTTTTCTGTAGTTTGGTTTAGGAATATCTTTAATCCTTTCTTTGTAGTTTGTTTTCTGTATTTAGTAGTATCTTTAATCGTTTTCTTTGTAGTTTGGTTTAGTAGTATCTTTAATCGTTTTCTATTGTAGTTTGGTTTAGGAGTATCTTTAATCGTTTTCTGTAGTTTGGTTTAGGAGTATCTTTAATCGTTTTCTTGTAGTTTGGTTTAGGAGTATCTTTAGTCGTTTTCTATGTAGTTTGGTTTAGGAGTATCTTTAATCGTTTTCTTGTAGTTTGGTTTAGGTTATTTAATCGTTTTCTTGTAGTTTGAGTATAGGAGTATTTCTTATTGTTTTCTTTGTATTTGGTTTAGGAGTATCTTTAATCGTTTTCTGTAGTTTGGTTTAGGAGTTTCGTTAATCGTTTCATTTGTAGTTTGGATTAGGAGTATCTTTAATCGTTTTCTGTAGTTTGGTTTAGGAGTATCTTTAATCGTTTTCTTTGTAGTTTGGTTAAGGATCATCTTTAGTCGTTTCTTTGTAGTTTGATATAGGAGTATCTTTAATCGTTTTTCTGTAGTTTGGTTTAGGAGTTTCGTTAATCGTTTCATTTGTAGTTTGGATTAGGAGTATCTTTAATCGTTTTCTGTAGTTTTGGTTTAGGAGTATCTTTACTCCTTTTCTGTAGTTTGGTTTAGGAATATCTTTAATCGTTTCTTTGTAGTTTGGTATCTTTAGGGTTTCTTTTGTTTTAGATATCTTTAATCGTTTTCTTTGTAGTTTGGTTTAGGAGTATCTTTAATCGTTTTCTGTAGTTTGGTTTAGGAGTATCTTTAATCGTTTTCTGTAGTTTGGTTTAGGGAGTATCTTTAATCGTTTCTCTGTAGTTTGGTTTAGGATATATTTAATCGTTTTCTTTTTGGTTAGGAATACTTAATCTTTCTGTAGTTTGGTTTAGGATATCTTTAATCGTTTTCTGTAGTTTGGGTTTAGGAGTATCTTTAATGTTTTTTCTTGTAGTTTGGTTTAGGAGTATCTTTAATCGTTTCTTTGTAGTTTGGTTTAGGAGTATCTTTAATTCGTTTTCTGTAGTTTGGTTTAGGAGTATCTTTAATCGTTTTCTATGTAGTTTGGTTTAGGAGTTTTCTTTGTAGTTTGATATAGGAGTATCTCTTATTGTTTTCTTTGTAGTTTGGTTTAGGAGTATCTTTAATTATTTTCTGTAGTTTGGTTTAGGAGTATCTGTAATCGTTGTCTTTGTTGATTGTTTTAGTATTAATCTTTAATCTTTAATCGTTTTCTTTGTAGTTTTGATTTAGGAGTATATTTAATCGTTTTCTTTGTAGTTTGATTTAGGAGTATATTAATCGTTTTCTTTGTGGTTTGGTTTAGGAGTATCTTTAATCGTTTTCTATGTAGTTTGGTTTAGGAGTATCTTTAATCGTTTTCTGTTGTTTAAGTATATAAGCCTAGGTTTAGACTGTACATTAATTTTGATGAAACACTAAAAGAGTCATTCTTATTTCAGAACAGTTGGAAATATGAAGATACCTCTAAAAGTATTTTTATTATTATTATTATATATTATGCATGTTAATTACAAGCTAACCGCTATTTACATTATATATATAGATTTATTTTTTATTATGTTGATTGTTTGTTTGATTAATCAACGTCCTATTAACAGACTACGATATATTAATGTTGTGTCTTCTTGTATAGTGGAACTGTTGCCCTGTTTATAGTGCGATATCACTGAAGCATGTCCCCGAAGACAGTGGGCATGACGTACATAGCAACTATTTTACGTAATGAATAACTTGCGTGCCCCTGTGCTTGGGCTGAGGTGACCAATATTACATTTTATGATCGCGGAATAGCAGTTGAGATTGGGTGTTTTTATCATGTACATATGTTCCTTCTACACAATCATAGAAATATAACTGTCTCTGTCGAAGACAGATATATCTGGATAAAATAATCAATGAAAAATTACATAATATAAGACCACGATCTAGTGCATCATGGGTAGCGATATGCCTTGGACGTCTCATTGTATGCGGTTTGTAGAATTTGCAAATTATTTTTAGACATTTTAATTTTGCTGTAATCCATATCGATGCTGGTATCGTTTGTGCGATGAGAGGAGATGACGAGGTTTTGCCGAGTATCGACACCAAATTAAAACTTGTAGTGTAAGATACTGACAGTGTATCCGATGTAAATTCTAAGATATAGATTTCACATTTTGTAATAATAACTACGTGTACATGTAGCCCTCACCAGATTTGTGAATTAAAAAAAATAAATATTGCCTACCGTGGTGCGTATCGAGCCCCGACCGCGTGTGCAGAAAAAAGGCTCTCTACCATGACGCTACAAAACTACTTAACATTTTGTGAAATTTTGTTATGATAAATAGATACATGTAAGTCTTGTTTACTAGTTCTTTTTCTTTTTGTCAAAATAACGTTTTAATGATATAATGTTTCAAGATTTATTTACATAATTATTCTAAACTATATTCTGTTGTATATGAGTGCAAATTGCCATCATAAACACCACTTATTCTTCAAAACATCAGCTTGCAAAGCTAAGTTCTAGACTGATTCAGTTAAACGTACTCAAGGGAGGTAATTGAGGCTAAGTTCTAAAATGTGACGTCACGGGAAGGTTTGGGATCAAATCATCAAATTTAGAAATGGGAATCAAAATAAAGAAATTTAACATTTATTTACTTACATCGTAACATTTTCTTTTCGCAACTGTTACATGAAATACTAATTATCTGGTATCGAGTTCTTTGCCTGACTATTGTCGATATTAGTGATGACAATATCTTGTTTATTGATATTGTTCCGCACTTTTTGTTTAGTTTAAATTCGCGAATTCGAAGGGCGTCAAGACGCTTGTTTTCAGCGGGAATACATGTAAACACTGTATTGAATAAAATAAACACTGTATTCCTTCCAAGTGAATATTTGCATCGGGGGAATTGGGGACATAAAAAGTTGATTTTCTCTAAAACTAAGCAAATTCCAATACATTCATTTTGCTGGAACACTAAAACAATCGTTCTGATTTCAGAACAGTTGGAATTATGAAGATAACTCTAACAGTATTTGTAGTATTATATATAATGTAAGTTAATTATCATACTGTATAGACACTACAATCCGCAGGTGTCACAACACTTGACCATTAACCGTCACAAGATTGAAATTGTTGAGTTATTTTAAAGATTACAGTAGTTACATATACAAAACCTTGCCTTTATAATAGCGTACAAACAGTCTCAAGATCCCCGAACCCGTACCACGGGAGCTAATTCGTATATACTTGTATACAGTTGTAGGTTCTATTCAAGAAACCGTTTTTATTTATTACCTCACCGGCCCTTCGGCCCTATGTCATGACGCGGCGTCCGTCGTCCTTCGTCCGTCCGTCTGTCCGTCAACATTTCCTTTAAATCGCTACTAGTCATAGAATTCTGCATGGATTGTAACCAAATTTGGCCACAAACATCCTTGGGGGAGAGAGGGGGCAGAACTTGTATAAATGTTGGCTCTGACCCCCCGGGGGCAGGAGGGGCGGGGCCCAGTAGGGGAAATAGAGCGAACAATGATTAGAGTTACAAGGTAATGAGTTCAATGAAGGAAATAGTGATAGGAAAGATGATTGGTCTTGTGACAGGTATTTTTGGATAAATACGGGTGGAAAAAGCAATCCTCTGATACGGAAACGGTCTTATTACATGAGTGAAGGAAAGGGCGACACTAAAGGGTCTAAAACTTTTCAACGTAGAATGTATATGATAAACAAGGATAGGGTTACATACAGATTTATTCAGTTTGTAGGCGATTAAACTATTTTTGTACCTAGAGTTCATTTTAATGGTGGTATAGCAGGTCTTGATTACAGGAGAACTTTTCTTCTGTTTTTTTAGAAAAACAAACAAACAAATGGCAATCAAGTTAAATGGAGTCTTAAGGGCAGAGCTACTCACAGGTCAAATTTCAGATGAGAACGAGAAGGAAAGAAAAACGCCTTAGTCACGATGAGTTGTACGGTATATTAGAACTATCGTATCATATAGACGGGTATATTCACGAATTAGCAATAGCTCCAGATCTAAGATGTGTCTTAGGAATCAAAGAGTTACTTCTAGTTGAATCAGACGAAAAACTATTCATGTCGTATGATACTACCTTTCAAGTTGGCGATTTTTATGTTTTTGTATTGGTGTTTAAGCACGTCCTATTCCAAAGCAATACAACCGTTTCTGTAGCATTTTTCATCCATGACAGGAAATCTACTAATATCCATGATTTTTCTTTTGGCGTACCATTAAGTCGTTAATTCCTAACTGATCAAAGGGCAGTTCAATTATTGTTACTGATAGAAAGACCATGATTAAGAATTCACTTCTTCCTAACGTGAAACTTGTTTTTTGTTAGAATCATATCCGTAGGCCAGCAATAATTATACCAGCAATATCTGGATGGATAACGGTAAAAATACTAAAGTTTTAAAGAGAAAAGTGATATTTTCATTGATAAAAAACTGTGCGGAAAGACTATGTGCTATGTCAAGTTTTATTAAAAGAATCAAATTACAAGTATAGGCGGAATTCAGGACACAGGTTACATACCAGTGTTAAAAGCAATCAGTAGGATTACGCGTTAAAAATGAAACCAAACATATTGTCAGCTGCACAAATTCATCATACAGGTCAGGTTTATTGGGAAGTTTCAGTAAAAGAAAACGACGATGAGGATATTTATTTACTTGATATTTTAGTAGGTCACGTTTAACAAAAGGGTCATTTGCCAGCTTCACTAGGAATGTATATTTCATAAGCGTATGGGGAAGATAGAAAATCAGTTTAAACTATTGTTCCAATATCAAGCAACAAAGTAATGAGGTAGAATGTGGGTTTATCGCTATTGTAAACTTGGTATAATATTGTTTAAACGGCTATAATGGATTACAAGAAGCATATTATGAAACAGACTGTATGAGACAACATCTAGTTGAATGCATTTCAAAAGGGGTTCTCTTAAAATGTCCGAAGAAACAAATTAAACCCAGAAGGAAAAACAATTTCCAAATTTAGTCTTCGACATCTTCATGCATTCTTAGGCAAGTTGCTGTCATTTTTCCAATGTTTTCGACGATATGGAAATATGTGATGCATATTTTAACAGATGGTTCCACAAAAGATTCGTTTACTTAATCACACTCTTAGTAAAGTAAAGCAGCTCATTAATAAAGGTATGAAGTATAAATACTGAAATATAAAATATAAACAAATATACATTTCATTTCAACAAATTTTATTATACCTATAAACACATATAAATGAGTTAAATGAATAAAACAATTATAAATAAGCGTTAAATAGCTTAAAATTGTAATAAATAAATTATTGAATTAACACAAATTAAAATAGGTTTGACGATATAACATAAAAATAAAATAAATATGGACTCAAGAGTAGAACCACGTCCTCGTCGTTGCATAGTTAAATTATATATATATGGCTTAGAGTTCTACAATCAATAAGAGTTAGCTCCCGTGGTACGAATTCGGGGATCTTGAGACATGTACAGCTTTTACGCCATCGCCGTGATACATGATATTAAAGGAGAGATTTTGCATGTGTAACTGTTGAAATCTTTAAAATTCCTTTGCAATTTCAATCATATATTTAAAATTGATTATCAGAATGCAAAAAAATATTACGAGAAACCTGTAGAATAGCTAGTATGCATCAAAATTAATGAAATCCCAATGGTTGCTTGCAGCCTCTTGAAAAACCAACAATTGCAATGTAGAAAAAAATAAAAACAATGTTGATATTTGACATCTTTCTCTTCATGATTTTTTTTAATGGCTGTTAAATAGTTGCACTTCTCCAGTAAAATTTTGAAAAATATTAGACAATAACTTGGAATATCAATCTTAATATTGAATCATGATACCTAAGATGTAAATGGAATAAATTAACAAAATAAACTACTTGTTTCATTTCATTTTAAGACACTATCATTTACCTTTTACTTACTATCATTATAATACAAATCATAAGCATCTTTAATCTAGTAGAATTGATGAAAAAATAAAATTATTTCATGTAAGGATACATTGTATTTTATATTTCATTTTATTCCATATCTTATTTTTTTTAATGTCCAAAAGATTAATACATATATACATTATTTTACTGAGTTTAACTTTTTTATTGGTCATTTGTACTTAGAGTTACCTCCCTTAAAATACTGCATGCGTTTCACGGAGACTTTTTTCTTGCAGAACACTCGATTTTTCTGTTCCAATGTCTTGATAAGAAATATAAATCAATGATGAAGCGTAAGTTAATACAGCGAAATAAAACATGTATCTGCTTGATCAAGGACATATTTACAAATCCTTGGCTTGACTCGGTACACTGTCAAAAGATCGTGGCCATTTCCCCTCAAAATTCGTTCTAGTAGGGCTATGGAAGCTATGATGTCTATTTACAATAGGCTAGGTGACTATTGTGTATCACATTAAGTCACATGTATGATTTGGTTTTGTTATCGCAAGGATACATACTTCGGAATTTAGGATTGTATTTACTTCATCTTGCACTTCAGCTGAAGAAATATAAACGATCTGATTGAACAGTTACCATAATGTAAGCTACCATAATGTAAACGTTGACTATGACAGTTACAACATAACTGTAAATATTTAATTTTGGAGAAAAAATATTGCAGTGTTTACTCAGTCATGGTCACAAAAACTTGATGAATCTTTCACTAGTAGAGCCGCTAGCTTTTGTAAAACTGCTGCCGCGCATGCGTCAAGTAGAATGAATACTTTGTTTGTTGATTCATTAACGTCCTATTAACAGCTATGGTCATGTAAGGTCGGCCTCCCGTGTATGTGGTGTGTTGCGTGTATGTTGTGCAAGGTGCGTGTTTTGGGAGACTGCGATATATTCATGTTGTGTCTTCTTGTATAGTGGAACTGTTGCCCTTTTTATAGTGCTATATCACTGAAGCATGCTGCCGAAGACCCAAAGCAACACACCCCACCCGGTCACATTATACTGACAACAGGCGAACCAGTCGTCCCACTCCCTGTCCGTTGAAAATTGACCTCGGGTCAGTTTTCAACGTTGAAAACGGATCCCGAATGCTGTTGAAAATTGAACATGCCGTTGAAAATTGACAGTGTCTAGGTTCAATTCTCAACGGCAGGTCTGTTGAAAAATGACCGTTGAAAAAAGACCTTCGAAAACTATCAACGGATGGTCTTTTAAAAAATTTGTACTATGTGGTGTTCACTTCCGAGTACCAGTGGATAGTGTTACAAAACTATAATCATGTGATATTATTAATTTGTTTCTTAATGATTTTTTATGACTATATTTTCGACGATTTTATGTTTGTCATGCAGGTATTCAGTAATTGTTAATATATATTTTATTTATATGGTTGCGTTGTGTTGTTTTTTTTGTTGTGTGTTTGTGTGTTGTGTTGTTTTTATGTTGTGTGTTTGTGTGTTGTTGTTGTGTTATGTGTGGTTGTGTTATGTTATTATATTATGTGTTATTGGTGTGTAACTGCGTTGTGTGTTGTTGTATGCTGTGTGGCTGTATTTGTGTTGTGTTGTTGTGTGTTGTGTTGTTGATCCGTTTTTGTGTAATGTGTTGTTGTGTGATGTTTTTGTGATGCTGTGTTGTTGTCGGGTGTTGTGTTGTTGTGTATTGTTGTGTTGTTGTTAGGTGTTGTTGTATTATTGTTGTGTTGTGTTATGTGTTGTTGTGTGATGTTTTGTTGTGTGATTTTGCGTTGTTATGTGATGTTGCCGTGTGTTGTGTTGTTGTGTATTATTGTGTTGTGTTGCTTTTGGGTGTTGTTGTAATGTTGTCGCATTGTTGTGTGTTGTGGTTGTGTTGTGTATTGTGTTATGTGTTGTTGTGTGATGTTTTGTTGTTATATAGTGTTGTGTTGTGAGACGTGTTGTGTTGTTTTGGTATTGTGTGTTGTTGTTAGGTGGTGTTGTGTTGTTGTTGCGTGTTTGTGATGTGTTCTTGTGTTATGTTGTGTGATGCACTGTTTGTTGTGTTGTGATGTGTTATTTTGTTTGTTGTGTTGTGATGTGTTGTTGTGTGGTGTTGTGTTGTGTTGTTTTGTTGTTAGTGTGTTGCTGTGCTGTGTGATGCTGTGTGGTTTCGTGGTGTTGTGGTGTCGTGTTGTGTTGTTGTGTAAAAACGAGTTCTTATGGGGTCACTTTTCAACGGGGTCTATTTCCAACGGGTCGGTGTAAAAAGTGCGCTTAAAGTTCAGTTTTCAACGGTTTCGGGGTCATTTTTCAACGTTGAAAAATGACCCGAGGTCAGTTTTCAACGGGGGTCCATTTTCAACGTTACACCGGCTCGCTGTTAAAAGTCAGTAGTCAAATAATTATATAATACCGTATTTTCCGGAGAAGAAGTTGCGACCTTTTCCCCTTAAAATCGGGAGTGCAACCTATAAACCAGTGTGACTTATCCGTGAACGAAAACCAAAATCTGACGATATTTTTGCATTATAACGTCATAATTCAGTTTTACTCGTCAGTTTAGTAAAGTAATAGATCGAGAAAAATCTCTATTTATAAATAAAGTGTTTAAAAGATATGATATGTAATGACAAGAGATCCCAGAGGGATCTTGGCGCCCACCAAAGTTTGATCTACGTCTGACAATGGAAAGAGGGATCTTTTCTCTGCTTTTCAAACTTTTTCAAACATACAACATATATGAAATATGAAACAGATCACCTCATTACTTTTTTAGAAATAGCAGTAACAAACTTCAACTATCAAAATCCAGGATGGCTACCTGTTGGCCATCTTGTTGACCGATCGGTCCTAAAATGCAATATGCACAACTAAGGTCCTCGGGGAACCTACAAATGAAATTTGAAAGATATCCCTTCAGTACTTTCTGAGAAATAGCGGTAACAAACTTTAGCTATCAAAATCCAAGATGGCTACATGTCGGCCATCTTATTGACCGATCCGTCCCAAAATACATTATGCACAACTAGGGCCCTAGGGGAACCTACAAATGAAATTTGAAAGAGATCCTTTCAGTACTTTCTGAGAAATAGCGGTAACAAACTTGAACAATCAAAATCCAAGATGGCTGCCTGGCGGCCATCTTGTTGACCAATCCGTCCCAAAATGCAATATGCACAACTAGGGCCCTAGAGGAACCTACATATGAAATTTGAGAAAGATCCCTTCAGCCCTTTCGGAGAATTAGCGGTAACAAGAAATGTTAACGGACGGAAGGACGGACGGACCACGGACGAAAAGCGATTTGAATAGCCCACCATGATGGAGGGCTAAAAATATAATAAAAATGAAAATATTTATGTACCAGATGCATGTTTAATCGTACAATTTCATGGAAAATCGGCCGACTGAAACGTGGTTATTTACAATTACATCACAATGGCGGAGTGAATTCACTATCGATTTTCTGCGGGTTTGTTATAAGAGGTAATAATATTAAAACATAAATATGATCAGATATCAAACAAGAGGCCCATGGGCCTTAGCGGTCACCTGAGTTCAGATACAGAATGAAAAAAGACACAAAAACACTATATATTGACCCATCAGGCCCTTGGAGTCATTCAGTGATTTTATAAATTTGACATTTCAATCTATGAAGATTATTTGGTTCCATCAAATCTGTGAATTCAGAAGAAAGATTTTTGAAATGTTATCCATTTTGATCCCTTTTGGCCGCACCCCTCTGGCCCCTGGGGGTCGGCCAGGACCAATATGGATATGATGTTAAAATGCTATCTCAGGCTAATAATTCTAACCCAGATTGACTAATTTCCTATGAAAACTAAGCAAATAAATTTCCTTAATGTGTTTTTCCTATATAAACTATAGTAAATTTGACCCCCTCCCCAGGGGAAAACCTGAGATCCCAGGGCCATGAAATTCACATTTTTTTGTAAAGGGCCTTAAGACCTTCCAATCTATCAAGAGTATCTGATTCCATCAAATCTGTGAATTCAAAAAGAAGATTTCTGAAATTACCATTTTGACCCCTTTTGGCTCCGCCCCTCTGGCCCCTGGGGGTCGGCCGTGATCAATATGGATATGATGTTAAAATGCTATTTCAGACTAATAATTCTAACCCAGTTTGACTAATTTCCTATGAAAAATAGGCAAATAATGTTCATAAATGTATTTTTACTATATAAACTAAAGTAAACTTGACCCCCTCCCCAGAGGGAAAGATGAGACCCCAGGGTCATATTATTCACAAATTTTGTAAAGGACTTAAAGACCTTTCCATCTATGCAGAGTATTTGATTCTACCAGTTGCAGAATTTCAGAAAAAGATTTTTGAAGTTTTAGCCTACTTGACCCGTTTTGGCCCCGCCCCTAAGGCCCCTGGGGGTTGACAAGGACCAATATAGATATAATATTAAAATATTATCTCAGGCTAATAATTCTAAACAAGATTGACTCATTTCCTATGAAAATTGACCAAAAAATGCTCATAAATGTGTTTTCCCTATATAAACTATAGTAAACTTGACCCCCTCCCCAGGGGGAAACGTGACACCCCAGGGTCAAATAATTCACATTTTTCATAAAACACCTTAAGACCTGTCCATCTATGAAGAGTATTTGATTCTACCATTTGCAGTATTTAAGAAGAAGATTTTTAAAGCTTTAGCCTATTTGCCCCTTTTGGCCCCGCCCCTCTGCTCCGAGAGGGTTGACCAGGACCAATATAGATATGATATTAAAATGTTATCTCAGGCTAATAATTCTAAACAAGTTTGACTCATTTCCTATGAAAATTGAGCAAAAAATGCTCATAAATGTGTTTTCCCTATATAAACTATGGTAAACTTGACCCCCTCCCCAGGGGGAAACGTGAGACCCCAGGGTCATATAATTCACAATTTTTGTAAAGGACCTCAAGACCTTTCCATCCATGAAGAGTATGTGATTCTTTCATTTCCAGAATTTCAGAAGAAGATTTTTGAAGTTATAGCTTATTTGACCCTTTTTGACCCCGCCCCTAAGGCCCCTGGGGGTCAGTCATGGAAAATTGGTTAATAGGATTATTCAATGGCCATCTCATACTGATGATTCTGACAATATTTGACTCATTTTTAATTACAAATGATCAAATAATACTCAAAAATGTGTTTTTTCCCTATATAAACTATAGTAAACTTAACCCCCTCTCCCAGGGGGAAACCTGAGACCCCAGGGTCATATAATTCACAATTTTTGTAAAGGACCTTAGGACCTTTCTATCTATGAAGAGTATTTAATTCCATCACATCTGTGAGTGGAGAAGAAGATTTTTGAAATTTTAATCAATTTTACCCCTTTTGGCCCCTCCTATAGCTCCCTGGGGGTGGGGACCATATAATTCACAATTTAATTTTGATTGGCCTTATGCCTTAGAAGGTTTGTGCAAAATTTCATTGAAATTACTTCAGCAGTTTAGGAGAAGAAGTCGAAAATGTAAATTGTTTACGGACATACGACGCACGACGGACGACGGACGACGCACGACGGACGACGACGACGACAACAAAAGGCGATTAGAATAGGTCACTTGAGACTTCGTCTCAGGTGACCTAATAAAAAGTTAACTATATTATTTAAATATTATGTGTGTGCAAGAAATGTCGGAGAGCAAGAAAACGATCTTCTGAATGACAGCTAACTTGCACACGTGTTACACACTGTTATCTGTCAACAGGTGTATTTCCCAGAATCCTGTCGTCGTAATTTCAATGAAATAATCAGCAATCAAGTTATACACGTAGATAACATGTATTATTATTTTTCAGGATTTTTTGTCACTTTTCATTGGTCAAAAACACGCCACGTGATCACCGATAAAAAACTATATTGCACGATTTTTCCGGAAGTGGTTTATCAAAAAAGTATATTGCACGGTTATTTTTAGATAACGTTATCGTCTACGTTACCAAAATGCTTCGTGTTCCTGGCGCTTTGACACAAACGCTGTCATGACCTGAGTTTGAAGCGTGACCACAAAATGTGACAGACGACGTTGATTATTTCGGTTTCTAACAAAGATGATTATGATTTCCAGCTGATGGCTACAGTCTAAACTTTTAAATTTTCAACATAAACACGGTAGGAGAGTAGGAAATAATCGAATAACATTCATTAAGCATCTGGAGCCATTGAATAGTGAATACGTTTGATGTTTATTTCTAAAATTCCACCTAGACTAGTTACAACATTAGGCCTAGGCTAATCCTACTGTATGTATACGAATTCTTTTATTTTACGGAATGGAGTACTGAGCATAAGAGAGTGTATCTAATTGTGCCAATCTAAATCTGTTCATATATGTTTGACGTCGAAGTGGATTATTTCAACGGAGAACAAACTATACATTTAATTGACTGTGTGATATGGAGCTACAGGTATAATGGAGTACATGTAGGCCCTACATGTATGCAAAATACAAACACGCATGCACCGGGTGTATGTAATAAAAAGCATGAAGTGGATCAATTGATACTGTTTTCATATTTTGTTTTTAAATTAAACTTGTTACAAAATCATAAGATTGTAACTGTCATCACGAAGCAGAATTTACAATGCGATGCTTAATGTAAAAAAATCCAGAAAAATAATAAAACAATTATAGCATTTTGATTTCGGTCAATACATGGTTATATCGACTACAGAAAAAATATCGACCTCGGTCAATATTTTTTCTTTGGTCGATATAACCATGTATCGACCTCATCAAAATGCTATATTTGTATAATATTGAACATAATACCAATTTTATAAGCATACCATTGTCGTATAAAACATCTTTTAATCGATCTCTGCAGCGTCAAACACAACGAGGTCTTATTCGGAAGTTTACAAAAATAAAGCTTCGGTTTTGCATTATGAGATACGCCTACACTCTAAACGAAGTCGAATATATAGTAACTCTTTACACAAAGACATATTTAATACACAAAATATATCAAAATAAAGATATAATACACTCCTATGCGTACTGAAGAAAGTATCTTAACCGGCGTATTGAAATATTAGCGAGAGTAAGCGTGAATTCTAACTTGCAAATGTGTTACACATGTGTATTTCCCGGAATCCTGTCGCCGTGATTTCCATAAAATAATCACTAATCAACTTTATAAACGGAAATAACATGTAATATAAAACATAATACCGACATTATAGACATCACACAGTCGTATAAACATCATTTAATCGATAAAAACAAGATTTAATCTTGATAATACATTAAACTTTTACACAACAATATGTTTAATACACAAACTATATCAAAGTAGTGGTACAATACAATCCTATTCATAGTGAAGACTGTATTTTAACCGGCGTACTGACATATGAACGAGAGTAAGCGTGGATTCGTACGGCCGCCATGTTTGTTTCCACACAAGTAGGCTTACGTAATGACATAGTGAAGAACGAACAGAAACATGACCAAATCCATTTTTACTCGAGATATTTACATCATTGTGAGTGTGATTTGTTATGTATTTCCAGTACATTTTTACAAACAGTTTTAGTTATTCTAATCAATCGATAAGCATTACCGTATACGTAGATATACATGTACTTCATCAGAGATCGATCGTATGTACACGGAGGGTTACGTGGGTAACATAAATATTGGGTAATAATAACATGATGATCCTTGCTGTTGATAGGACGTAAAACTAAATAAACCAAATCAAAAAAAGTATGTGTAGCAAATGTGAAGCATGCAAGAACAGGCAATCCCTGACAGTTCTTGACCTCTGTGCAATACACAACGTTACAATACACAGTGAAAAAGTTATCTCCCGTAGATAATGGGTTTTCCCAAACGTGGCTACAAACGGCGACATGCTGTTGCGATAGGATATGATAATATAATGTTCATGAACTATTATATTAGCATAGCCTGCAGTATATGGATACGTTAATTGCGAAAATAATATATTAATTGAATTATTTACAAAATACTTAAGGCAGAAAGAAAACGTGACTCACATTACCAATGTGATTGATTTGTAAACAATAAGACGGTCCATGAGATGCCTTAAATGGCATTACCGTAAATTACAGCCTATTTATCGACGTAAAGTCCGTTGGACAGAACTGGAGTGGTGTTTCGCCTTAATTCCCAATGTAACGACACGGACCTGGTATTTAACTACTTCAAACATGGGAAACACAGCATATGTCCTAAGTAATCCGGGTATAAGGTAGGACGAGATTTACAGTCGGGTAAAAGGTCTTGCTTGGAATGGACGCAATGCAGACTTATAACATTACTGGAACAATGGACATCTACAATATCACTACGAACGAAAATACTTTGTGGAAATATGATACATGAATCGGATACATTAAGTGTCATTTTCAAATGAGGATTGCAATGTTATTTTTTTGTAAAATATTTTGTTATCTCTGATACTGCTATCGTCAGCTATCAATTGAGTGAAATTTTGGTAAAATATTTCATTGAAAAATGAACTTCAGGGTTGTGTTTTTCTTGATTTTGACTGAACCAATCTATTTAATCAGTGCCGATAATCTCAAGATTACACGGACACAAGTTATTGCTGACTTATTTCAAAACTACTCAGCCTTCATTAAACCACGTAGAAATCTCTCGGAACCAGTTGACGTTAATTTAACTTTACATTTCACGTCACTGAGAGAAATCGACGAGAGACTCCAGACCATGACATTCATCGGATGGATGGAAATATCGTGGATTGACGACTTCCTGATTTTGAAAGATGGAGTCAAAAGTTTACAACTTCCTAAAAGTGAGATTTGGTATCCAGACGTAGCCCTGTTCAACTCTATAGACGATCCGTTACACATCAGTGACGGTCTACACATCATCCTGCTGGAACATGGACACGTATTGTGGTATCCAGGCAGACAGTATAGTACTATATGTTATATTGATATCAGACGATTCCCTTTTGACCTGCAGAAATGTCAGGTGCGTATCGGATCATGGCAGACCCCTATTTGGGTCCAAAGGATCGTGGACACGGGAAACAGTTTAAGTGAAATGGAATTCGATGACAACGGTGAATGGGAGGTTCTGGATAAATTAACACAGCCGGAATACAATGAAAACTTTCGAATATCCTACGTAAGATACGAGATCCGTTTCCGGCGTCGCTTTTTGTATCCAGTAATCAACACACTTCTTCCGGTTCTCCTTCTCTCATTCCTTAATACGCTTGTGTTTTTACTTCCGGCGAATTCCGGGGAGAGAATAACGATGTGTATATCGGTTCTGTTGTCTTTTACTGTGTTTTTGACTGTGTTTAATGATATGATGCCGAAAATATCGACAACCATCTCCTATCTATCGATTTATCTGTGTGTTCAGCTAGGGATGAGTGGGCTGGCCGTGATGGAGTCTGTTTACATATGGCGGGTAAACCACAGTGAAAAGAACAAAACAAGAAAGTCAAGCGTCGGGCCATGTGATTACTTAAACGCTTCATCCCCTACAGAGGATAGTACAATAAGACAAGATAACATGCTGACGAGAGACGGTTCATTCGAGAGCAATCGGAAGTGTAGATCAGAAATAAATGATAACATCACTAACAATAACAACACAGAACGTGTTGGATCATTATCGTCACGACTGACGATTCCAAGTGTTAGACAGAAATATTCTGTAACAGAAGCAGACCAAGTGAACCGTGACTGTAAACTGGACTCTAGCCGATTAGATCTAGTATGTTTCTGGGTTCACCTCTGTGTTACTCTTCTGTCTACAATAACTCTTCTCATTATGTTCTGGATTTAGTATTTACACTGCGACGCCAATAGGTAGTCGGGTAACACGGTTGCCTTGTGCAGCCTATTTTGACATCATTACCACTAGTAATATGGCTCATCAATCGTTATTCACCTGAACAAACAGACCTCTTTGTATTATCATTCACAATTGAAAAAACAAAGTGTTTACATATATTTGAAATGATGGACCCATTATTGTGTTTTACCTGTATAATTACAAAGATCCCTTCACTAATCAAAGAAATCAAAAGATTGCGGGCGATCCCAAAATGCAAGATGCACAAATAGGGCCCCAGAGTTTGTTTATTTTAATTCACGCCATGTATGTGGTGTATAGTGTGTATGTATTGTATGGAGACTGCGGCATATTCGTGTCTTCTTTTATAGTCGGGGAACCTACATATGCATTTTGAGAAAGATCTATTCAGTACTGTCTGCGAACGAGTGGTGTCATACTTTCACTATCAAAATCCAAGATGGCGGCCTGTCAGTCAAAATGCGCAACTGTGGCCCTAGGCGAAACTGCAGTCTGATTTATTTAATACAGATGATTATGACAACCCCATTCAATAAATGACCTGACTACATCCATTAATGTTTATGTCAAATGCATTTTCTACACATTGCTAAATCGCCATTTCGCCCGATATTAGATTAGGTTTTGATCTTTTTGGCGATATGAGTATGCGCACACACAAAAAAAAAATCTGTAATTTTTTTTAAACTATTCTGTCCCATGAAAAAAAAACCCATTTCAAAACTTTGCAGGCAGCAATTTGATTGGCCATTTCAAAAAATCACCTAGATATGACCCCTAATGAGATGTTGTCAAATCCTCTGATCAAACGTAGTGATAATAAGGATGTGTGTTTTAATGAGAATGAAGAGAGAAACAAAGCGTAAATCAATAAACAAGAGGCCCATGGGCCTTAACGGTCATCTGACTCATGGCACAAAACACGAAGTGACAGTATAAGGTAGTGTTTATTAATATAAGCAATACAAAGAACTCCTGTGTTGAATATCTAAGATTCTGAAATAGGTAAAGGTCATTTGTTGAACAAACTCGGTAGCCCTTCATCCATATATTGTTGTAACCCATTCAAGGATGAAGGAGGAGTCAGATTTAAAACCTGAAAACAGGAAGCGGGCCAGCGGCCATATTGGAATACCAAAGTCTTTACAAAAATGTTTTTATGTTGTTCGCCATCCCGTAAACCCCTACAGACCAATTTTCATTGAGATCGGAGACCGAAAAATGAACACAGGAAGTGGACCAGTGGCCATCTTGGAACACAAAAATCTACAAAAAGAAGTCACTCAAGGTTAAGGAGGAGTAGGAATATAAAGCCAAATTTCATCAAATTAAAGTTCCACCTTATGAGCCCCACCCCTCTGTCCCCAGGGGTTTATAGTTAAGAAGGAGTAGGATTTTAAAGCTGAAATTAAGAAAATTTCCCCTTTTGGGGCCCCTAGGGGTCGGAGCAGGCTCATTTATATAAAATATGATTGGCCTTTCCCAACAATTTTTCAAAACAAATTTATCTCCCATCCATCCAAGGATAAAGGAGGAGTTAGATTTTTAAACTAAAATTAAGACAAGAGGCCCATGGGCCTTAACGGTCACCTGAGTTAGAATATATAATGAAACAAATAATGAAACAAATTAAAGACATATATACACTATATGCTGGGCCTTGAACTTGGTCAGTGATTTATAAATTTGACTCTTTAGACTATGAAGAGTATTTATTTCCATCAAACCTGTGAATTAAGAGGTATTTAAGAAATTTTAATCATTTTGACCTTGTTTGATCCTGCCCCTCTGGTCCCCCAGGGGGTCATCGAGGACGGATATGGATGTTAAAATGCTATATCTTAGGCTAATAATTCTAATCAAGTTTGACTGATTTCCTACGAAAATTGGGCAAATAATGTTCACAAATATGTTTTTCCTTTATAAACTAAAGTAAACTTGACCCCTCCCAAGGGGTAACGTGAGACGCCAAGGTCATAAAATTCACAATTTTTATAAAACACCTTAAGACCTTTCCATCTATAATTATTTGATTCTACTATATCCAGAAGTTAAGAAGATTTTTGAAGTTTCTATAATATCTACAATATCTATAAACAAACTTTAAGACCTTTTCATCTATAAAGTGTATTTGATTACACCATTTCCAGAATTTTTAAAGAATATTTTTGAAGTTTTAGCCTATTTGACCTTTTTAGGCCCCGCAACTCTGCCCCCAGGGGGTCGACCTGGACCAATATGGATATGATATTAAAATGTTATCTCAGGCCTATAATTCTAACCAAATTTGACTCGTTTCCAATGAAAATTGAGCAAAAAATGCTCATAAATGTGTTTTTCCTATATAAACTATAGTTAACTTGACCCCCTCCCCAGGGGGAAACGTGAGACCCCAGGGTCATATAATTTACAATTTCTATAAACAAACTTTAAGACCTTTTCATCTATAAAGTGTATTTGATTCTACCATTTCCAGAATTTCAGAAGAATATTTTTGAAGTTTTAGCCTAGTTGACCCTTTTTTAGCCCCGCCCCTCTGCCCCCAGGGGGTCGGCTAGGACCAATGTGGATATGATATTAAAATGCTATCTTAGGCTAATAATTCTAACCAAGTTTGACTCGTTTCCAATGAAAATTGAGCAAAACATGCTCATAAAATGTGTTTTCCCTATATAAACTAAAGTAAACTTGACCCCCTCCCCAGGGGGAAACGTGAGACCCCAGGGTCATATAATTCCCAATTTTTGTAAAGGACCTTAAGACCTTTCTATTTATGAAAAAGTATTTAATTCTACCATTTCCAGAATTTCAGAAGAAGATTTTTGAAGTTTTAGCCTATTTGACCCCTTTTGACCTCGCCCGAAGGCCCCTGGGGGTCAGTCATAGAAACTTTGTTAATAGGATTAAATGGCCATCTCCAAACTGATAATTCTGACAACATTTGACTCATTTCCTATTACAAATGACCAAATAATGCGCAAAAATGTGTTTTTCCCAATATAAACTATAGTAAATTTAACCCCCTCCCCAGGGGGAAATTAGAGACCCCAGGGTCATATAATTCACAATTTTTGTAAAGGACCTTAAGACCTTTCTATCCTATGAAGAGTATTTGATTCTACCACATCTGTGAGTAGAGAAGAAGATTTTTGAAATTTTACACAATTTTATCCCTTTTGGCCCCTCCCACAGGCCCCTAGGGGGTGGGGACCACATAATTCACAATTTTGATTGGCCTTATGCCTTAGAAGGTTTGTGCAAAATTTCATGGAAATTGCTTCAGCTGTTTTGGAGAAGAAGTCGAAAATGTAAATTTCATGTATGTAAACTTCGTCTCAGGTGACCTAAAAATTTGCCCTTTTGGGGCCCTACCCCTCAGCCCCTAGGTGTCGGAGCAGGCTCATTTATATAAAAAATGATTGCCCATCCCCAATGATGTTTCACACCAACAAGAAGCCCAAGTCCCTTAACGGTCATCTGACTACCTTGGCAATAGCCGTATAGGAAATTAATTAGATATGGTGTCATGGTAGCCATCTCCGATTTGGGATCAACCAGATATGTAACAACACTTTGTCAAGATCATATCAGGGTCATTCCAAGCAAGTTTCAGCCAAATCGCACTGCTAGAACTTGAGAAGTACAAAATGTGTTTTCAAGATAGCGGCTATAGATGGATTTTGGATCAACATAAAATATAACAACACTTGGTCGGGACCATGTCAGGATCATTTCATACAAGTTTCAGCTAAATGATAAATCACACCGGTAGAACTTGAGAAGTTCAAAATTCAAGATTTTGGAATATTTGACTCTTCTGACCTTGAAAGTAGGTCAAGGTCATTTATGTTTACAAATTTGGTAACATTTCATCCCAGCATGCCACCGGCCGAGTATAAGTATCTTGGACTTTTTGGTTAGTTAGAAAAAATCGTTCATGATTTTAGCCTATTTGACCCCCTTTGACCTTGAAAGTAGGTCAAGGTCATTCATTTTCCCCTCTTTTGTAGCCCTTCATCACAGCATGCCAATGGCCAAATATGAGTACCCTGGATCCTTCGGTTAGTTAGAAGAAGTCATTCAAAGAATTTAGCCTATTTGAACCCTGTGACCTTGAAAGTAAGTCAAGGTCATTTATTCTCACAATTTTGATAGCCCTTCATCTCAGCATGCTACAGGCCAAATATGAGTACTTTAAGCCTTATGATTATAGATAGGAAGTCGTTTGAATGAAAAGTTTCCACACGGCGCACGAGGACGGATGGTGCATGTTGACTATTGGTCATTCTGAGCCTTCGGGTCAGATGACCTAAAATATGCTTAATCCCGTCAAGGCTACGACTCTTGACATCAAAATTATTTCTAACAGGACAGGAAGTATATATAAAAATAAGCAATTCAGAACGAAATACAGGAGGTAGGGGATTAATGATATGTCAGGGGAGATAACTCTTTCGCCGTTAGAAATCCTTTATATATCTGTAATATAAACCTCAGCAATAAAATACGTTGTATTTTAAGTCGCTTTTTTCATACATATAATATTTAGCTTTTGTGCACTATCATCCCGACAAACGAAGCTGCATTCTTAACAAATATATACTACTCTTTGCATTAGTTTATAATTCTTTGTTTGTTTGTTTGAGTTTTACGGCCCACATCGACAACTAAGGTCATTTAGGGCCTAACTATAAGGCAGGCAATAATATCAGGACATATTACAGTTTATAACACCCCTTCCCTTGCCTAAAATCGTATTACAAATATAGTAACTAAGATAGCGTTTATCTCCGCGAGCGAAGCTCTGTAACATGTGTGTGGAAGTAGGGGCCCAATATGAATTTATTTACATAGCTGCCCTGCAGGTAGGGCGTTAGGATTGGAACTGCTGCCCTAATTGCATTAAGGCGGGACTAAATATAGGATATTATCTTTTCTCTTTTTCCTAACGACTCTTTGACCTTCGTCTGAGAGCTCGCTCCTTTGATGTAGGCTCTGGGCTCTGATCCCTGGCAGAAACACACCGACGACAACGACTTTTTTTATTCTTATAAACTGAAGTTCACAGTGCAGAGGATTATACATATCAGCTTTACAATTAAGTCAATAAGGAAATATTTCTTCCGCAGGCTTCTATATATACAATTTACGGTATATATGTATGTTTACAGTTAAGATACAAAAATAAAGGTAAGATGGACATCAGATATTTTTACCAATAGTCTGTGTTATTATCATAATGAATTTAATCAGTGAAATGAGCTCGTTTTCTTTTACATAATTGAATAGAGTATGAAATTTAAGTGTTTGGTCTCTTGAAGTAATATCTAAACTACTTAGCTAAACAGCAGTTTTCTTCTATATGTACGAATGACTTCAGTGACCTTGAAAGTTAGTCAAGGTCACTCATTTGAACAAACCTGGTAGCCCTAGGCCTTCATCCCAGCATCCCACAGGAGTATTATCATGACCTGGGGCCTTTCGGTTATTGTGAGGTCGTTTCAAGATTTGATATTTAATTCACCCCTTTGACCTTGAAAAGTGGGTCAAGGTCATTCATTTGAACAAAGTTGGCAGTTCTTTATCTCAGCATGCTACCAGCTTATATCAATACCCTTTGTCTTTATGTTGTTGAGAAGTCGTTTAAATGTTTTCACATAGTTGAATCATGTGACCTTGAAATTTAGTCAAGGTCATTCATTTTACCAAACTTGTTTGTCCTTAATCCATCCCAGCATGCTACAGGCCAAATATCAGTACCCTAGGCCTTTCGGTTATTGAGAAGAAGTTGTTTGCATGAAAAGTTTATGCACAGCACATGACGACAGACAGACAACATGATTACAATAGGTCATCCTGACTCTTCGGGACAGATGATCTTAAGGATGTATTCTTCTGTGGTTACAGTCCCGTTGAAGCCTCGTTTCAACATAGATCAAAGAAGTTATGAGATTTTCAAATATAATTTATCAGTATCTGTAGCGAGTTGCCAGATGCATATTTTAACAAAAAATTACATTTCTATTTTTAGTAGATTATTTTATACGGGGAATTTAAGAAATGGCCCATTTGGCGGCCATTTTAAAATTGTGTCTTTTTTCGCTTCAAGTAGCGCCACAGTTATACCATTTTTTACTGAAATTGTTTTTACTTAAATCATTACTGCGCCAGCATTTTTAGCTGTATTTAGCTAATTTTTGCTGCAAATCATCACTAGGTTCGGAGTAATTAAAATATTGAGCATTAATATGTGAAACGATACAATTTTGTGACTTTATTCTTACATTTAATGGTTATTTGGGGCACTTTTATTTTTTACTCTAAAATACTGAAAAACAAGAGGCCCAGAGGGCCCTGTATCGCTCACCTGGTTTTTTGTTAGTAATTATCACAAGACTCTGACAATTAGAAAAATAAAGCAAAATTGACTCCCAAAGTTTAATTTTGAATCACAACCATACAGTGATGCTATTGATACCATACAAAATATGCTATCCAATACATAGGTTCAGAGACAAAGTAATTTATATGAAAGTAGTAGCCTAATTGACCTTTTTGACCTCGCATCTATTGCCGTCTAAGGCCCCACTGGTCAGCCCTATCATTTGAACAATTTCAAATCCCAACCCTATAAGGATGCTACCATTGCATCATAAGTGCTCTTCCATTCTTAGTTGCAGAGAAGTCGTTTATATGGAAATAGCTAAATTAACCCCTTTTGACCCCACCCTTCAGGCCCCCGGGGGGTCAGCCCCATCATTTGCAAAATTTTGAATCCAAACCCGATAAGGATATAACCATTGCATTATGAGCGTAATCCCATGTTAAGTTGCAGAGAAAAAGTCATTTATATGGAAATTGACCACTTTTGACCCCGCCCATCAGGCCCCCGGGGGGTCAGCCAGATCATTTGCACAATTTGGAATCCCCACCCTATAAGGATGCTACCATTGCATTATGGGTGCTATACCATGCTTAGTTTCAGAGAAGAAGTCGTTTATATGGAAAAAGCATAATTGACCCCTTTTGACCACCACCCCCCCCCCCTCAGGCCCCCGGGGGTCAGCCCCATCATTTGTACAATTTTGAATCCCCACCCAATAAGGATGCTACCATTGCATTATGGGTGCTATCCCATGCTTGGTTTCAGAGAAGAAGTCGTTTATATGGAAATAGCCAAATTGGACCCCTTTTGGCCCCGCCCCTCAGGCCCCCGGGGGGTCAGCCCCATCATTTGTACAATTTTCAGTTAGTAGCCCATAAGGATGATACCAGTCAAATTTTGTTGAAATCCGACCAACGGTTATGGAGAAGGAAGTCGGATTGTTGATGGACACCCGGACGCTGCGGTATCCCATAAGCTCACCTAGGTCCTTCGGACCAGGTGAGCTAATAACAAATTCAAATGGGGCAATAAAGTAAGCACACGGACCCCCCAATTTTTCTTCCTAATTTAGAAAGAACAACCGTTTCCCTATTGATATGCAAAATAATAACAAAAGTTTAATACCAGAACTTTTTCTATAAAGGGTTAAATTTGGCAACAAGAGGCCCAAAGGGCCTTAACGGTCATCTGACTACCTTGGCAATAGTAAAATTAATTTTATATGGTGTCACTTTGTCAGGACCATGTCAGGATCATTTTTCAATTTCTTTCAACAAATTTAATTTCAAACAAGAGGCCCAAGGGCCTTAACATATAGGAAATTAATTAGATATAGTGTCATGGTAGCCATCTTCGATTTGGGATCAACCAGAGATGTAACAACACTTTGTCGGGACTATGTCAGGATCATTTCATGCAAGTTTCAGCCAAATCGCAACGGTAGAACTTGAGAAGTTAAAAATGTGTTTTCAAGATGGCGGCGGTGGCGGCCATCTTGGATTTCGGATCGACCCGAAAAATAACAACACTTTGTCGGGACCATGTCAGGATCATTTCATACAAGTTTCAGCCAAATCGCACCAGTAGAACTTGAGAAGAAGTTCAAAATGTATTTTCAAGATGGCGGCTTTGGCGTGGGCGGCCATCTTTGATTTCGGATCGACCCGAAAAATAACAACACTTTGTCGGGACCATGTCAGGATCATTTCACCTGGTTTTTTGTTAGTAATTATCACAAGACTCTGACAATTAGAAAAATAAGCAAAATTGACTCCCAAAGTTTAATTTTGAATCACAACCATACAGTGATGCTATTGATACCATACAAATATGCTATCCAATACATAGGTTCAGAGACAAAGTAATTTATATGAAAGTAGTAGCCTAATTGACCTTTTTGACCTCGCATCTATTGCCGTCTAAGGCCCCACGGGTCAGCCCTATCATTTGAACAATTTCAAATCCCAACCCTATAAGGATGCTACCATTGCATCATAAGTGCTCTTCCATTCTTAGTTGCAGAGAAGTCGTTTATATGGAAATAGCTAAATTAACCCCTTTTGACCCCACCCTTCAGGCCCCCGGGGGGTCAGCCCCATCATTTGCAAAATTTTGAATCCAAACCCGATAAGGATATAACCATTGCATTATGAGCGTAATCCCATGTTAAGTTGCAGAGAAAAAGTCATTTATATGGAAATTGACCACTTTTGACCCCGCCCATCAGGCCCCCGGGGGGTCAGCCAGATCATTTGCACAATTTGGAATCCCCACCCTATAAGGATGCTACCATTGCATTATGGGTGCTATACCATGCTTAGTTTCAGAGAAGAAGTCGTTTATATGGAAAAAGCATAATTGACCCCTTTTGACCACCACCCCCCCCCCCCTCAGGCCCCCGGGGGTCAGCCCCATCATTTGTACAATTTTGAATCCCCACCCAATAAGGATGCTACCATTGCATTATGGGTGCTATCCCATGCTTGGTTTCAGAGAAGAAGTCGTTTATATGGAAATAGCCAAATTGACCCCTTTTGGCCCCGCCCCTCAGGCCCCCGGGGGATCAGCCCCATCATTTGTACAATTTTCAGTTAGTAGCCCATAAGGATGCTACCAGTCAAGTTTTGTTGAAATCCGACCTGCGGTTATGGAGAAGAAGTCGATTGTTGATGGACACCGGACGCTGCGGTATCCCATAAGCTCACCTAGGTCCTTCGGACCAGGTGAGCTAATAACAAATTCAAATGGGGCAATAAAGTAAGCACACGGACCCCCCAATTTTTCTTCCTAATTTAGAAAGAACAACCGTTTCCCTATTGATATGCAAAATAATAACAAAAGTTTAATACCAGAACTTTTTCTATAAAGGGTTAAATTTGGCAACAAGAGGCCCAAAGGGCCTTAACGGTCATCTGACTACCTTGGCAATAGTAAAATTAATTTTATATGGTGTCACTTTGTCAGGACCATGTCAGGATCATTTTTTCAATTTCTTTCAACAAATTTAATTTCAAACAAGAGGCCCAAGGGCCTTAACATATAGGAAATTAATTAGATATAGTGTCATGGTAGCCATCTTCGATTTGGGATCAACCAGAGATGTAACAACACTTTGTCGGGACTATGTCAGGATCATTTCATGCAAGTTTCAGCCAAATCGCAACGGTAGAACTTGAGAAGTTAAAAATGTGTTTTCAAGATGGCGGCGGTGGCGGCCATCTTGGATTTCGGATCGACCCGAAAAAATAACAACACTTTGTCGGGACCATGTCAGGATCATTTCATACAAGTTTCAGCCAAATCGCACCAGTAGAACTTGAGAAGAAGTTCAAAATGTATTTTCAAGATGGCGGCTTTGGCGTGGGCGGCCATCTTTGATTTCGGATCGACCCGAAAAATAACAACACTTTGTCGGGACCATGTCAGGATCATTTCACCTGGTTTTTTGTTAGTAATTATCACAAGACTCTGACAATTAGAAAAATAAGCAAAATTGACTCCCAAAGTTTAATTTTGAATCACAACCATACAGTGATGCTATTGATACCATACAAATATGCTATCCAATACATAGGTTCAGAGACAAAGTAATTTATATGAAAGTAGTAGCCTAATTGACCTTTTTGACCTCGCATCTATTGCCGTCTAAGGCCCCACGGGTCAGCCCTATCATTTGAACAATTTCAAATCCCAACCCTATAAGGATGCTACCATTGCATCATAAGTGCTCTTCCATTCTTAGTTGCAAGAGAAGTCGTTTATATGGAAATAGCTAAATTAACCCCTTTTGACCCCACCCTTCAGGCCCCCGGGGGGTCAGCCCCATCATTTGCAAAATTTTGAATCCAAACCCGATAAGGATATAACCATTGCATTATGAGCGTAATCCCATGTTAAGTTGCAGAGAAAAAGTCATTTATATGGAAATTGACCACTTTTGACCCCGCCCATCAGGCCCCCGGGGGGTCAGCCAGATCATTTGCACAATTTGGAATCCCCACCCTATAAGGATGCTACCATTGCATTATGGGTGCTATACCATGCTTAGTTTCAGAGAAGAAGTCGTTTATATGGAAAAAGCATAATTGACCCCTTTTGACCACCACCCCCCCCCCCCCCTCAGGCCCCCGGGGGTCAGCCCCATCATTTGTACAATTTTGAATCCCCACCCAATAAGGATGCTACCATTGCATTATGGGTGCTATCCCATGCTTGGTTTCAGAGAAAAAGTCGTTTATATGGAAATAGCCAAATTGACCCCTTTTGGCCCCGCCCCTCAGGCCCCCGGGGGATCAGCCCCATCATTTGTACAATTTTCAGTTAGTAGCCCATAAGGATGCTACCAGTCAAGTTTTGTTGAAATCCGACCTGCGGTTATGGAGAAGAAGTCGATTGTTGATGGACATTGGACGCTGCGGTATCCCATAAGCTCACCTAGGTCCTTCGGACCAGGTGAGCTAATAACAAATTCAAATGGGGCAATAAAGTAAGCACACGGACCCCCCAATTTTTCTTCCTAATTTAGAAAGAACAACCGTTTCCCTATTGATATGCAAAATAATAACAAAAGTTTAATACCAGAACTTTTTCTATAAAGGGTTAAATTTGGCAACAAGAGGCCCAAAGGGCCTTAACGGTCATCTGACTACCGTGGCAATAGTACAATTAATTTTATATGGTGTCACTTTGTCAGGACCATGTCAGGATCATTTTTCAATTTCTTTCAACAAATTTAATTTCAAACAAAAGGCCCAAGGGCCTTAACATATAGGAAATTAATTAGATATAGTGTCATGGTAGCCATCTTCGATTTGGGATCAACCAGAGATGTAACAACACTTTGTCGGGACTATGTCAGGATCATTTCATGCAAGTTTCAGCCAAATCGCAACGGTAGAACTTGAGAAGTTAAAAATGTGTTTTCAAGATGGCGGCGGTGGCGGCCATCTTGGATTTCGGATCGACCCGAAAAATAACAACACTTTGTCGGGACCATGTCAGGATCATTTCATACAAGTTTCAGCCAAATCGCACCAGTAGAACTTGAGAAGAAGTTCAAAATGTGTTTTCAAGATGGCGGCTTTGGCGGCCCATCTTTGATTTCGGATCGACCCGAAAAATAACAACACTTTGTCGGGACCATGTCAGGATCATTTCATGCAAGTTTCAGCCAAATCGCACTGGTAGAACTTGAGAAGAAGATCAAAATGTATTTTCAAGATGGCGGCTGTGGCAGCCATCTTGGATTTCGGATCGACACGAAAAATAACAACACTTTGTCGGGACCATGTCAGGATCATTTCATGCAAGTTTCAGCCAAATCGCACTGGTAGAACTTGAGAAGAAGTTCAAAATGTATTTTCAAGACGGCGGCTGTGGCAGCCATCTTGGATTTCGGATCGACACGAAAAATAACAACACTTTGTCAGGACCATGTCAGGATCATTTCATGCAAGTTTCAGCCTAATCGCACCGGTAGAACTTGAGAAGAAGTTCAAAATGTATTTTCAAGATGGCAGCTGTGGCGGCCATCTTGGATTTTGGATAGACCCGAAAAATAACAACACTTTGTCAGGACCCTGTCAGGATCATTTCATGCAAGTTTCAGCCAAATCGCACCGGTAGAACTTGAGAAGAAGTTCAAAATGTATTTTCAAGATGGCGGCTGATCTTTGATTTCGGATCGACACGAAATAACAACACTTTGTCAGGACCATGTCAGGATCATTTCATGCAAGTTTCAGCCTAATCGCACCAGTAGAACTTGAGAAGAAGTTCAAAATGTGTTTTCAAGATGGCGGCGGTGGCGGCCATTTTAGATTTCGGATCAACCCGAAAAATAACAACACTTTGTCGGGACCATGTCAGGATCATTTCATACAAGTTTCAGCCAAATCGCACCAGTAGAACTTGAGAAGAAGTTCAAAATGTGTTTTCAAGATGGCGGCTTTGGCGGCCATCTTGGATTTCGGATCGACACGAAAAATAACAACACTTTGTCGGGACCATGTCAGGATCATTTCATGCAAGTTTCAGCCAAATGGCACCGGTAGAACTTGAGAAGAAGTTCAAAATGTGTTTTCAAGATGGCGGCTATGGCGGCCATCTTGGATTTCGGATCGACCCGAAATATAACAACACTTTGTCGGGACCATGTCAGGATCATTTCATGCAAGTTTCAGCCAAATCGCACCAGTAGAACTTGAGAAAGTTCAAATGTGAAAAGTTAACGCACGGCGCACGGCAGATGACCTTAAAATGGCTGAAATGGTGATTTTGTAGTACAAAAATAAAGGTTAGGGGTTGCATATCTTGTTATTCTGAGAAAAAGTATTAATCTTATTGATCAAAACTGGTATATTTTTACAGAAGACTACTAGCAAATGAATTCTACAAACATTCATACATATCAAACACCTAATTAGGAAATTATGGCTTTAATCTCTATCTTATATGGTCAAAACGGCAAAATTCCCATAAAATCCAATAATTTGTCAACTTGGTGTCTTTGAGTGACAAAAGCTCAAAAATGAGCAAACAGACATATGATTTTTCTTCCATTTTCTTTTATGGTATGAACTCATTTTTTCAAAAAAAAAAAAAAAAAAAAAATTAATACGAGAAAATTTTGACTTCTCAGAGGTGTACATCCTTAAAACAGAATCCTTGTTATGCATTACATGTGTCAACCAACAATTTATACAAAATTGAATCCTCTTTTTCAGTTCATAAAACGGCACTTCTGACAAAATTTGTACAATCAGACACCAGAAGGAGGACTTTGCCTTGTAAAGGTGTTACTCAAAACATCATACATCAAGAGATATAGCCATGGGCGGTTTCAGTATGTTTTCTCGGCACACTGTCTACTTATTCATTGTCATACAAACAGTATAAGTACAAATCGGGGCTTCAGTGTGTGTCCGTTGTTCGGAAGCGGGAGATACAAAGAACTCCTGTGTTGAATATCTAAGATTCTGAAATAGGTAAAGGTCATTTGTTGAACAAACTTGGTAGCCCTTCATCCATATATGGTTGTAACCCATTTAAGGATTAATATAAGGAGGAGTTAGATTTTAAAGCCAAATTTCAGCATGGCTCCCATTTTAGACCTCCGCCGTACTATCCCCATGGATCTTAGCTCAGTCCTTTATAAAATGTGATTGTCCTCACCTAAATTCCCCCCTTCTGAATCAATCAAAACCCCAATTTTCATTGACATCGGAGACTGAACCTTAAAACAAAGAGTGGGCCAGTGGCCATCTTGGAATACCAAAATCTTTACGAAAACGTTTGCATGTTGTTCGGCGTAAATTAAAACTGTAGACCAATTTTCTTTGAGATCGGAGACCGAAACCTGAAAACAGGAAGTGGGCCAGCTCAAATTAAGAAAATTTGGCCTTTTGGGGCCCCATCCCTCAGTCCCTAGGGGTCGGACCAGACTCATATATATAAAATATGATTGTCCTTCCCCAATGATGTTTCACACCAAATATGGATGAAATCCATCCAAGGATGAAGGAGGAGTAGGATTTTAAAGCTAAAATTAAGTAAATTTCCCCATTTGGGGCCCCACCCCTCAGCCCCTAGGGGTCGGACCAGGCTCATATATATAAAATATGATTGTCCTTCCCCAATGATGTTTCACACCAAATACGGATGAAGGAGGAGTAGGATTTTAAAGCTAAAATAAGAAAATTTGCCCTTTGGAGCCCCACCTCTCAGCCGCTAGGGGTCGGACCAAGCTCATTTATATAAAATATGACTGTCCTTCCCCAATAATGTTTCACACCAAATATGAATAAAATCAACCCAAGGATGAAGGAGGAGTAGGATTTTAAAGCTATAAAGCTATCAATATAAAGAAATATTGCCCTTTGGAGGCCCCACCCCTCAGCCCCTAGTGGTCAGACCACGTTCATTTATATACAATATGATTGTCCTTCTCCAATGATGTTTCAAACCAAATATGGATGAAATCCATCGAAGGATGAAGGATGAGTAGTCTTATGTATAAATAGTCTTATGCACGACGCACGGCGGACGACGCATGACGACGGACAAAACACGATGACAATAGGTCATCCCGACCTAAAAAGTGTATGTTACAGGTGTCTGCTGAAATAAGGTGTCGGTTAGGAGAGGTTTTACTGTACTACATTACATCTCTAATTCAGCAAATAAAATATTTGATATTTCTTTCCTAACAACCTATCATTTGGATGAAAAAGGAGATATTTTGTAATTGTCTCATGGTCAATGGAGTAACAATTAGTGCAAAAGAATGTCACTTTGGCATCCTCCTCCATTTCTTAAGAAAGAAAGTAATCACAATTGCAATGATGAGTTATTCTGTAAATTTAAACTAGATTGCATGTTCTGTTCTATTTGCTAACAAACATTTCAAATTTGTGAAAAACATAAAGATATGAAACTCCTTTTTACAACAAAAAGAAATGTATATCATAGAAACTAACCTGAGATACAGTTTCAACATATATCCTCAAAGCTGTACTCTTAAAGGCTTTTGGTTCTGTTAGATCTGCTTTACACACCATATCATTCAAAGCAGCATATCCTCTAATGTGTTCATGGCTTCCTCGAGCTCCATTCATGGGGAAAGTAAACACGTTTGCTGTTGAGATACCTGCTTTCATTCTTTGCCTTTTGTCTGTTAGCTCTGCTAATGCTTCCGTTTGCTCTTTAGTAAGAATAACAGGGACACTTCTTCCCCTTTTTCCTATGATAGTCATCAATTCTAGTCTACAAAATTTCAGTTTTTAAGATTATTAATTTCCACCATATTCCAGTATTACGTGTAATCATATCTATTCTTGTATTGCTTAAAAGAACTTAATGTTCTATTTATATGTGCATTTCCCTTAGTGATTCTGATATAGAAAGGTGGTTAACTAAAAAGTTAACTATTTTGTTTCCCATGTTGCCTGCATTTTTCTCTCCCCAAAAAGTATCTGTGAATCTCAAATCTACATTAAGGTTTAACTCTACTTTTACTATTCAACCTTCCAATTCTATTCACTCCCCTACATCCCAGAATGCCTTGGTCAACATGTCAAAATCTCTTCACAAGATTTAGAACAGAAGAAACTTTTGATAAGTGGCATGTTTAGTTCATCTGACCCAAAGGGTCAGGATGACCTATTGTCATCATGCAAACAACTTCTTCTCAATGACCAGAAGGCCCAGGGTACTGATATTGGGCCTCTAGCATGATGGGATGAAGGGCTACTAAGTTTGTTCAAATGAATGACCTTGACCTTCATTCATGGTCATTTAAAGATTTTAGCCATTTTGACCCCTGTGACCTTGAATGAAGGTCAAGGTCATTCATTTACACAAACTTGTTAGCCCTTCATTCCAGCATGCTACAGGCCCAATATGATTATCCTGGGCGTTCTGGTTATTGAGAAAAAGTCGCTTAAAAGATTTTAGCTTTTTTGACCCCTGTGACCTTCAATGAAGATCAAGGTCATTACTTTGCACAAATTTGATAGCCCTTCATCCCAGCATATCAAGGGCCCAATATCAGGTCTCTAGGCCTCTTAGTTATTCACACAAAGTTGTTTAAAGGATTTTAGCCTTTTCGACCCCTGTGACCTTGAATTCAGGTCACATTAATTCTTTTGAACAAACTTGGAAGCGCTTCATCCCAGCATGCTACAGGCCCAATATCAGTGCCCTGGGTCTTTTGGTTCTTGAAAAGAAGTTGTTTAAAGATTTTAGCCTATTTGACCCCTGTGACCTTGAATGAAGGTACGGTCATTCATTTGAACAAACTTGATAGCGCTTCATCCAAGCATGCTTCAGGCCTAATATCAGTGCTCTGGGTCTTTCGGTTCTTGAGAAGAAGTCGTTTAAAGATTTTAACCTATTTGACGCCTGTGACCTTGAATGAAGTTCATAACATAGTCACAGAGGTCAAAAAAGCTCAAAATTTTAACTTCTTCTCAAGAACCAGAAGGCACAGGGCACTGATATTGGGCCTGTAGCATGCTGGGATGAAGGTCTATCAAGTTTGTTCAAATGAATGACCCTGACCTTCATTGAAGTTCACACAAGGGGTCAAAAAAGAAAAAATCCTTTAAACGACTTCAAGAACCAGAAGGCCCAGGATACTCATATTGGGCCTGCAGCATGCTGGAATGAAGGGCTTACAAGTTTGTTCAAATGAATGTCGTTGACCTTCATTCAAGGTCACAGAGGTCAAAAAGGCTATAATCTTTAAACAACTTCTAAGAACCAGAAGGCTCAGGGTACTGAGATTGGGCATGTAGCATGCTGGGATGAATGGCTATCAAGTTTGTTCAAATGAATGACCTTGACCTTCATTCAAGGTCACAGGGGTGGTAAAATATTTAAATGACTTCTTTTCAAGAACCAAAAATTTCAGGGTTCTCATATTATGCCTGCCACATGCTGGATTGAATGGCTACCAAGTTTGTTCAAATGAATGACCTTGACCTTCATCCAAGGTCACAGGTGTCAAATTGGCTAAAATCTTAAATGACATTTTGTGAACAACTAAGAGGCCTAGAGACCTGATATTGGGCCTGTGACATGCTAGGATGAAGGGCTACCATATTTGTTTTAAAAAAATGACCTTGATCTTTATTGAAGGTCACAGGGGTCAACGAGACTAAAATCTTTAAATGACTATGTTGTATTGTGCCAATAGTCAGATGACCATTGAGGCCCATGGGCCTCTTGTTCTCTATACTGTATTCAACGTTTTAAGCACCCTGGCTACTCACAAATTTGCAACAAAGGGGCGATTGTAAGTGAATCAAAATGCAAGTTGTGAACGGAAAAAGTCCGACATATTTTATTCTTTCTGTACTTATGACGAATTTATTTGTTACAGTATACATATACATGTCCATTCACCTTTAAGACACATTATTATGTCGTGATTCACATATAAAAGACCAGCAAGTTCATGTAATGTGGGATACAATGCTGATGTTGTAAAACATTGTTCAATTTCAACTCCTTCTCCAGAAAAAAGTGAGGGTGCTTATAGGGGAGGGGAGCTAATTACGGCGAGTACGGTATGTGTAAATTAAGCCTCGTTTCATAAAATCTCGTATCTGAAATGACGATTAAGATCCTATATATATTGCACTAAGTAAGTGTTCATTAATGCTTCCTGCAATAATTACATACATTCATGTACTTGTTGTACATATATTATATTATTAGATAAAAGTCACTTTGAATGCAATATATTTTAATTTTCTATTTTAGTAACCCCTCGATCCAGTCCAGCTGCTTATTCAAAACCTTGTTATACTAAAATAGGTATATATAATATCTTTCACGATTCCATTACAATTTTCATTATAATTTTTGCTTAGTTTCCTTGAATAATACGATATACAAAGTTTCCATATAATTTTTTTTTCTAGTAATGGATCACAATTCAGTGAAATAAGTTGGTGATAATGATACCTTACATGTTTTAACTATAAGCTGTTTTAACAAACAGCAGACGTGTCTGAAGAAAATGTTTAGAGAAAACATCGCAATGCGAAAAGAGTTAAAACTGAAAGACTGCAACAATGTCATCGCTGCAAATGAGTGTCTTAAAGATTTAGGGTGGAAAACGATAAAAATACCGCACATAACTGGACAACGAGTGAGAAAAGAAAAACAAAAAAAATGCAAATGCAATGATCAAGTTGCTCTAACGAGGATGGACTTTCAAAATGAACTATCTCAAACAAACAACCTGGAAGTGTAATTTGATTTAGCTTAAAATAGGTTACCAGTATGTATTATTTATCAAAATTGGATTTGTTCATCAAATAGATGATAGTATGTGAAAAGTATTAGTTAACATTTAGGGAATGTAAATACCAGGTATTAATCAATTGCAAGTGGATGACAATTTGTAATATGTGGTCATGTGATTCAAGTTTATTTGGAATCATATAAGGTTCAGATTCTGTTTGAACATGTAGGGACTAATCAGATGTTTTCAATGGTGACCAAAATATTGAATGAAGTTTCAAACATTTTCATGCTTTAAATAAGGATATTTGAAAACTGGTTATCTGTCTCATGACGCAGTCAGAGAGATCTTACAAAAAATGTCTGAAGCATTATGCTAGAATATAATAAGGAATGAATGAACATTTTTGCACGTCAAACATAATTTCTAGATGACCTTTTCCATTCTTCCACATAAATTACTTTTGTACCAAAGAAAACAAAATAATTAAACTTCAAAGTTCATGTATATGCCCTTTGACCTTTGTTTCCCCCAGTATATTTTGTCTACTAATCTCAGCGTACAACTTTTAATCAATCTCTTTAAAACTATGTGCATATTACATTATATCCACACTATGAAGTTGTGTTTCCCACAATAGCATTTATTATTGCAAAATTACTGCCTTTTGCATTAAGTACTTCAGTTTTTTAAGTCATCTGTTGTCATCCGCTGTCTGTCGTTCGCTATGAATTTCTACTCTAGCTCCACAAATACGATTTACCTGAAACTTGCCCAAAATGGTCCTGGGTTTGTTCCTGACCAAAGTTTTTTTCAAATTATCTGAAATTCTCGTTGAAATTTTATTTTTTACATATTGAAGTGCAGTTAAGCTGAAACTTGCCTGAAATGATGAAGTATTCTTCCTATTTTTTTTATTATACAAAATTTGACATGGCAACCTGTACAGCTGACATTTTGTTATATGCATATGTAGTATAATTATTAGCTCACATGGCCTATAGGACCAGTCCTTTATAACATTATTTTATAAACTTTCAGATATAATTATACACTTTCAAAATTGGGAAAGTATATATGGAGCAACACTGCTAAATACGTAAAGAACATCCATTTGCGAAATTGTTCACAACATATTTCTTAGACTTACGTTTGTAACTGTTGATTTGATTGTTATGTGACCGTTAATTGGGCCTTTTTTGGCTTATAATCCTTAGTGTGCAATATATATAGGCACATTATTTTGCTTCAGAAGTTAGCGTAACATGTAAATACACGCTCAGAGGGAAAAATAAAGTTGAGTAATTCAAATTCATATATTGACTTGTGATTCTTTTTATTTGTTATTAGAAAGCTGTATCGCTAAAAACTACCTATATACAGTTAACAGTCTAGATATATATATATATATACGTATATAATATACCTTGTATGTACAACTTGTACGTCTCATATAAACTCAATATATATGTGTGACTTGATCCTGTTAGTTTCATGGATTTATCAAAAATGTAAAAGGAAAACTATAAATATTACAAACATTTCCAACTTTTATACTTTGCTGAAACGAGAACCCTTCTAGGTATATATGTACTTTCTTTGCAAATGTACAGTTTAGTAATTAACTCATTGAATGGACTACATGAAATTAATTTGCAATAAGATTATGCTCAATGTGTATGTATAAACACCTACAGAGCATCTGATTGGTCGACTCCACAATCTCTTGATTCCGGTTCGCTTTTAATTTAGTTCGAACTATTTTTTATGGAGACTTTTCTTTTAAATAACATTGATTTACTGTATCACTGGTAGTTGCAATAAACAAATACAGAATAATGACTCTTTAACTTTGCACTGTGTTTGTATGGTGTTAAGGAGAAACAAATGATCACCACGGTATAAACGTATGAGATAAACAAGTTTCCCAACAAGTAACTGTTGTTTATCATGTAATCGTTAGCTCTTTTCAAAATTGAACAGTCACTCGATGGAAAACCTCGAATTGCCCATATTGTGTGTAAATACTATACCGATTAAATGAGGTAACTTTATGTACCTCGCTAGGCTGAGATAGTTTTACCACACTGTGTGTATACTATATACCGTTTAAATGAGGCAACTTTATGTACCTCGCTAGGTTTAGCTAGTTTTACCACGCTCATCCTCAATACTCTAGGGGTTGCTATCACATTATATCCAGTTAACTACATTCAATGAAGTTCAATGTAAAGGAATATATATTTTATGTCGTTACTTTTTGTTTATACATTCAATGTGTTAAAAATTTAAGTGTTGATTACCTTTTTCTGGCGTTTAAGAAGTCAACAATTTTTTAAAGTGTGACATGTATACAACTAAGGCGGGTTGCTTTGAGGATTGTCAAAGATTTCTAAAACAATCTACACATACCTATTTATATATCGTATCGTTAGCCTTATGTAAAAAAATAATTTACCCTTTGCTATACCATGCCTTGCTTGAGTAATGATCAGATGTGGAACTTGAATGATTCTTAACTAGACAGAAATCGAATTCAGATAGCTATCTGAGCATACACATTGATATATATACACATGAATATTTAATGTAAAGTTTTATTAGATTTTTTATGGATATCAAGCGGAACGGCTGTGAACCTATTCCATCTCCGACGTACAATAGATAACGAGTAGTAATTCATTTTGTGTTAGCAGCCTTAGAGTGTTAGTACCAAATCACCCTCCAATCAATGGCGGAAGATTTAATATTTCATACTGTCACATTTACGAAGACACTTCACATATATCCTAAATATTTACATACATTTGTAGACTATGATAATAAATATAACCACAGTCATATGACTAACAAAAGGCCCAAAGGGCCTTAACGGTCATCTGACTACCTTGGCAATAGTAAAATTAATTATATATGGTGTCACTTTGTCGGGATTATGTCAGGATCATTTTCAATTTCTTTCAACAAATCGTATTGCAAACCAGAGGCCAAGGGCCTTAACATATAGAAAATTAATTAGATATAGTGTCCAATCTGATTAAAATACAGATCCTTATTATCACTACGTTAGATAAGAGGATATGAGAAAATCCCATTAGGGCTCGTATCCAGGTGACCTTTGTAAATGGCCAATCAAATTGCTACTAGCAAAATTTTGACAGTGAATTTCAGGGACAAAATAGTTTGAAAAACTTGTCAGAATTAATTTTGTTTTGGTAGTCATCTCGCCCACAGGGCACACTTGTGTATACGGGGAAGAAATATCGTTTTTCAATGGAAGTGACACGGTGAAGGAAATGTATCTGATTTGAAGATCACGTAGTATAAAGGTCATCTGGACGTGACCCCTATGGGGATATTGTCAGATCTTTTAACCCAGAGCATTCCTCACAGGGGCGAACGCTCAACTCAAGGCCAAACGTGAGGCGGTGCCGAGGGGGATAAGGAAACATAAAGTCAGTTAGGAAGAAGGTTAAAGATAAGATCCTAAATTTAGTCACCTTTTAAGATCAAGCAGTAGGGGCAGCAGGTACAATTCTAACGCCCTACCTGCAGGACCGCCTACTGAACGTAGTGGTAATAAGGATCTGTGTTAAATGATCAGACTGATGCTTTGTCCATTGTCAAAATAATCTATCAATGTGGTCAAGTTCACAAAACCCACAGTTGAAAAGCTGTCGGTAGTACGTCATTGCCATCCATCGTCATCACCGCCATCTATGGCCTTTGTTTGCGTGTCATACCAGCTCTCGTTTCCGGAATCGACCAAACTACAGGGTTGCATAAAGGACGGTCATTATTTCATGTGACAGGGTAATTACTTAAGTAATTGTTTAAGTATATAATTTATCCAAGTAAGTAATTAATTAGTTATAATTAACATTCATTAAAGTATTTACATATGTTTAGAAATTAAGCTGCACCCATGCACTGTATAATTTTCATAGCGTATCTATATTTATTTGCCTTATTTTTGTAAAGTTATCAGAATGTTATAAACTAATTTTGTACAAGTTGAACTAACTTGAAAGTGTAAAATATAGATAATTTGATGCAGAAGTTCCAAAGTCATATATGCACATAACGTCGACGTGATATGCCGATTTAGGACGTATTCTACGAGCACAATCATATCCTGTTTTGTAAAATGTATTCTTGCGTTGTTACCACTCCCAAGTTCATGTCCCGATTTTCCTACATCCAGAAATGCGTTTAGGCCCGGTCATACTCCACATGTATATTGTACACTTAAGAAAGTACATGCTATGTCAAGATTTGTATTCAGTTTGATCAAATTATTTACTGCGCGGGACACCACTACCCTTTGACACTATAAAAAGCGGCAACAGTTTCCACTATACAAGAAGACAAACACAGAACCATACCGCATGTCTCCCAAAACACACGACTCGCACTTCAACACACGCTACACCCCCAGAAAAAAAAAACTGGCATACATGGGAGGCGCGCTCCTTACCATGACCATAGCTGTTAATTGGCGACGTTTAATTCATCAAACACACCACGAACAAACTATGACAAACTTATATTTGTTTCTAGCCCCCCCCCCCGCGCCGTTCGAGATCAAGCTGCTGTGGCGGATACAGGTAGCTTGAACGAGCTGCGCTTGACCAGTGGTGTACTAGCCGATACACCGTGCATAGTTATAAATGTGAAATCGCCCGCACTACAAACGCGTCGCTGAGACTCACATGTTCGCGGTAAACTCTACTCCAACGGACGACGAACTGACGAAAAAAACGAGACTACGACGAATTGAACTGTACACAAAACGGTAAGACATACAACAAATGAGCGAAATTAACTGGATTAATGAGACGCGTATGTCAAAAGATAGAGAAAAATAGTTTATCGCATCAGGATCTGTCAACGAATACGGGAATTTTCGTACCGGGGAAATTTTGTACCGAAAAAACATGCACTAATGATAAACTTACATGATGTATTGTTATTAATGCTGTGGATGTAAGGAGTTATTCTATTAATTACAAGGAAGATTTTCTTTTCCTTACGGTAGCTTTTCAGACATCGCAGCCGTCAGTGCTTGGTAGTAATTACATATTGTATGACGTATCTATATGTAGTCTAAACACAAAATCTAGTAGAATCTAGATTTTCTGGTGATTTAAAAAATCATACAAAATGTCATTTATTTTAGAAACATGTCTAAAAAAAAATCTAAATAGCTGGGTCACCGGTCGGTTCAGAAACCATGCCGCCTTGTCAATCACATGTATTACTGACACGTGTGGTTAGAGCTAGCCAGCCTATGGTATTTACCTATAGTAACGGGGAAGGGGCCATACACTTCGCATGTCTGCCAATTATACCTAACTGACTGATTGATCAATGGGAAAGCCACGTGCACGGTAACACGTCAGTAGACGTCGACTCAACTGTGTTGTACAAACAACTGTTTTTTTATCGGTGCACCGAAAAACGAAATATGTATGTTGAATTTATATATCGTTAAGATCATCCTGTTTGATAATAATCCTCCCAGGGTGACATTTCCACAATATCACGCAAGTTGAAATATCTGCCAGTACCGGGTAAATTATATTTTTTTTTTCTGATGTGCTACTTGTAAATGCAATCATGATCATATGAGGCAAAAATAAAAGAAAAAAATAGCAATTTAAACAGCGCTGTTAAACATTATTTATTCATACATTAGTTATATTTGAATATATGATTTACTTGTAAGAAAACAAAAATCAACGCGTGTTTTCTTGACAAAAACCCACCTGTTTTTTCTCAATCTTCATTGTCTGTCTATTGACTTTCTGTTTGAAAGTTATTTTCTACGGGTTACAGACTTGTTTTTAAAAAAACAGAAAGGCTTTGGCACAAACAATCGGTTACTAAGAAAGTAATTTTGTGTGATACCAGGGGCTTAGATCTACTTTATACGTCGATGGTGATATATATAAAATCTCCAGTGTCACTGCGCTTCCGGTAATCCCGCATGCTCGGATACTACAAACCACACGATCTAAATAAAGCACAATCACACCAGTCACTGTATCAGCTACCTGTGTCAGCCGCACTGATCAAGGCGCGGCTAGACAAGTACGTTTTGTCAACGGTATAGTGTCCCGCGCGGTAAAACATAATGCAATCGATAGTCGGGAGTAGCCAGCGTATTTTCTGCGGGTACTATCCTAACGCCATGCCTGTACTGTGCAGTACAGTGACCGAACAATTCATTCATTTTGAATAGTACAACAATGATCATACTAGACAATGTAAAGGTTCTGTCAATAACTGCTTGAAATAGTCATTATCTGTTTATCAAAATCAATATTAAAAGGAAAGCATCAGAATTAATATAAGTGTACAAACCGATGTTATACATAAATGTATTAAGAAGCAAATCCAATCCAACCGATCAGGAGCGAGTGTTGTAATTTTGCCGTCAGCGTCCAATCGATATATCATTTTGAAGCTATTTCGTACGAAATTTCCTTTTGTGTGCACATCGTGTCCATTTTCTCTTTTATCGTTAACAGATGAAGACTGGCTTTCATATATCCCAGTGCTATTATTATGTGCCAATGTTCGTATGTTGCTGATGGCAACGTCTTCCTCTAAAGTCGAAATAGATGTTTGTTTAGAAGGTTCGTGATTCGATTTGCTTGATGTTTTATTGTCCCGTTGATACAACCGCAAAATGAATATAGATTCAACGACTGCTAACCCGCTCATCCCAAGCTCTATACACAGGTAAATGGACAGGTAAGAAATACCTGTCGACAGTTTTGGTAACATATCATTGAATACTGTTAGAAAAACCGTAAATGATAGCAGAACAGAAATGCATAACGTCATTTTCTCACCAGAATCGGCCGGGAGTAAGAACACCAAGGGATTAAGGAAGGATAGCAAGATAACCGGAAATAACGTGTTTAAAACTGGGTACAGGCAGCGGCGCCGGAAGTGTAAATCGTACTCCATGTACGAAATGCTAAATTCCGAGCTAAAACGTGTATGTGCAATCCGTTCTATAACTTCCCATTCTCCATTTTCCTCTAATGCATTATCAGCCAGACTTCGTCCTGTGTCCACGACCCTCTGCACCCAGACAGGAGCCTGCCAAGCCCCAATCCTTATCTGACATTTCTGTTCGTCAAATGGAAAGCGTCTGATATCAATAATACACCTAACACTGTATTGCCTTGCTGGATACCACACACCACTCGTCCTTCCTCAAGGACCACTACATACTGGCCATCCGTAATCTGTTGAGGATCATCAATGGAATTAAACAAGGCTATATCAGGGTGTCAAATGTCACTTGTGGGAAGTTGCACACTTTTTACTCCATCTTTTAAAATCAGGAAGTCGTCAATCCACGATATTTCCATCCATCCGATGAATGTCATAGTCTGGAGCCTTTCGTCGATTTCCCTCAGTGACGTGATGATATGTAAGGTTAAATTGACGTCAACGGATTCCGAGATATTTCTACGTGGTTTAATGAAGGATGAATAGTTTTGCATAAGTTCAGATATGATCTGCTCTGAAGATTTAGTCCTCATAGCTGAATCGGTATTACAAGTCGCATATACAACCACTAAAATACTTATCTCTAGCAATAAATTTCTCTCCATTTGTAAGTAAAATGCACGCCACTGCTTTGTCTTCGATAAGGTGTCCTCCTGTTATAAAAAGTAATTCCACTAATCAATTGTTAAACAATACGCTTAGAATTAGACTCACATTAGTAATCAGTTGAACGGTTGGTAACATACTTGGCTCGGTGGAATTACTCAATATTTGGGCTATAGTAGCAGTTAAATATATCACGCTCTCAGTCAAAATGTTGCAAATGGAAGCACTAAGGTTGGTAGTATAAAAATGGTTGGAGAGTTACTATCAACAATAACTGTTACTGCGAATTACCAAATGTAGCACCGAGAACTATTACTTATCACCTTGATAGAGATATGACAATGTTTACGTAGATCTTTATAACGTTAATGGTATTCCGGTCAAACAAGACCCACATTTAATTTGCTCCAGTAAATGTTTATTTAACAATCGATCAGTCCACGTAGTTAATAGAGAGTAGTGTTATATCTTTCTCATTTCACATAGTCAATTCATCCTATTATTTATACTATTACGATCAATAATCTGCAAATAATATAGTTCTCATTTCAATTAATGTCAGCTTATAATAAATCGAACTCGCCCGTTAGACAACCAAATATTTTGCATAGCTTACCTTGCTAAACAGTAATCAATGTATGATGTACTCCTATTTAAAGGGACATCAGTTCGACTTTTGTTGATCTTGAAATACAGATCCTTATTCTCACTCCGTTTTGACTATTGATAAGACGTTAATTTAATCAAACATACAGATTATAAAAGAATAATTTTGAGAAAAACTTACATTAAAATATTTATTTACTGCACTAACTAAGACATTTAATTCCATATTAATTCTTGTTGTTAAACCTAAGATTAATAGGCTATTTCAGATATAACATACTTCCCATGATTTTCCCAGATGAAACTTTTCTCCACCTTTACACTGAATAATTTAGCCGACTCTACTTAGCTACACACTGTTTAAAATCATTTCTACCACAAAAGGCGGTTTTATTCAACTCTCAGGACATTACATAAACACTGCTGTTGTTGATTAACAATTTGTTTTTATTTGTTTGATTAATTAACGTCCTATTAACAGCTAGGGTCATGTAAGGACGGCCTCCCATGTATGCGATGTGTTGCGTGTATGTTGTGCGATGTGCGTGTTCTGGGAGACTGCGGTATATCAATGTGGTGTCTTCTTGTGGAACTGTTACCATACGTACGTGGTATAAACTCTGTACGCATTCTGATTGGCTGACACTGTTAGTTTTGACCGAACTCCATATCTTTCAGCGTCAATGTCATCAATAATCAAATGACGTCATGATATGTTGTGATCGCAGCTTAACGTCCAAAACAGGCTGTTGGAATGCGCATGTGTCGTGGTCGATGTAACAAAATGTGTGACGTTTTCACACATGCTAAATTGATTATATTGAAGTACAGATAATACATCTTGACGGACAAGAATTCCACTTATGAGTTTCGTAGATTTAACGTATATGAAACGTATAATAATGGTATGATTTTTATCTGGCGGGAAATAGACGATGCCGTGTCTTGCGTATGTTTGTACATGTATACATATACACAATGGAGTGTTTGTTGACTTTATTTAAAACCTGAGTAATAAATCGGTAAATACTGCGAAGGTTCAACAAAATAAAATTTTGTGCAAAACCTTAAGGTACACATTAGCTTTAACAGGTTCGGCTCATACATAAGTAGATTGTAGTCGAGATGATCTACTTCATGCTATGCGCTAGAAAGAATGAAACAACATGTACGCGCCATATTTAACAAAATATTACGACGTATTTTCGAACCTCGGAGATTCGCCATATATAAACGATGGTGAAACATAAGCAAGTAGTAACACAGGAAATATTACCAAAACATACATAACATCATTTTGAAATGAAGTATATATTTATTATTTTGAGGTCATTATCGCAATATAAACAAGCGACACAAGACTTCTTCAAAATAATGTAACAAAATCGGAGTGTCAAAAGTTATCAGAAGATACCGGAAGCAAAGAAATCAATACACTGAATGTGAAAGTAGATCAGTAGACACTTAACGACAATTTTTAGCATTATTACAGAGCCATTTGATTTCTGCTGTCATGTTGAGACGAATGGATGAAGAGCGGTATTTTATTTGAACACTTAGATATCCTATTTATTTATTTAAATGAGGTCCTTGTTTTTCGCGAGAGGGTAGGCAGGCAGCAACTGAGTTTGTTTGTTCGTGAATATACCGCAGTCTCCCAAAAACACACACCTCGCACAACACACCGCATACATGGGAGGCCGTCCTTACATGACCATAGCTGTAAATAGGACGTTAATTAATCAAACAAACAAACAAACAAATGTTTGTTCGTTTGATTAATTTACGTTCTATTAACAGCAGCAACTGGACAGAAGATGTTAATCGTTTGTAATGATAGTTGGTACATATAAATGATTTTGGTAAGTTCTGTTGATAAGTGAAACATAACATCCCATTTATAGGTCAGATGACCTATTGTCATAGTGATTTGTCCGTCGTCGTGCGCAAGACTATTTATACAAAAGCCTACTCCTTCATCTTTCGATGGATTTCATCCATATTTGGTTTGAAACATCATTGGGGAAGGACAATCATATTTTATATAAATGAACCTGGTCCGACCCCTAGGGCTGAGGGGTGGGGCCCCAAAAGGGCAGAATTTCTTATTTTAAGCTTTAAATTCCTACTCCTCCTTCATCTCCTTGGTTTGATTTCATTCATATTTGGTGTGAAACTTTATTAGGGAAGGACCATCATATTTTATATATATGAGCCTGGTCCGACCCCTAGGGGCTGAGGGGGTGGGGTCCCAAATTGGGAAAATTTCTTAATTTGAGCTGGCCCACTTCCTGTTTTCAGGTTTCGGTCTCTGATCTCAATGAAAATTGGTCTATAGAGGTTTTAATTGATGCCGAACAACATGCAAACATTTTCGTAAAGAATTTGGTATTCCAAGATTGCCACTTGCCCACTTCCTGTTTTAAGGTTCAGTCTCTGATCTCAATGAAAATTGGGGTTTTGATTGATTCAGAAGGGGGAAATTTAGGTGAGGACAATCATATTTTATAAAGGACCGAGCTAAGATCCATGGGGATAGTACGGCGGAGGTCTAAAATGGGAGCTTTACTGAAATTTGGCTGTAAAATCTGACTCCTCCTTATATCAATCCTTAAATGGTTTGTTCAACAAATGACATTTACCTATTTCAGAAACTTACATATCCAACTAAGGAGTTCCATGTATTGTTTATATTAATCGTTAACCAATATTTTATACTGTGAGTTGTTTTGTGCCATGAGTCAGATGACCGTTAAGGCCCATGGGCCTCTTGTATGTATTAGCTTTATATGGCACGTTGTGTCATGGTTTGTGTCTTCTTGCATAGTAGAACTAGTACTGTTGCCCTTGTTATAGTGCTATATCACTGAAGCATGCTGCCGACGACACCAAGCAACACACCCCACCCGGTCACACTATACTGACAACGGGCGAACTAGTCGTCCCACTCCCTGTATGCTGAGCGCTAAGCAGGAGCAGAAACTACCACTTTTATAAACTTTGGTTTGTCTTGGCCTGGGAACAGAACCCAGAGCTTTCCTCAAAGGGGCTAGCGCTCAACTCAAGGCCAAAAGTGAGGCGGTGCCAAGAGAGGCATTAGGAAAGATAAAGTCAGTTGGGAAGAAGACAAACGATAAGATCCTAAATTTAGTCGCCTTTTACGATCATGAAATAGTGGCAGCAGGTACAATTCTAACGCCCTACCTGCAGGGCCAGCAATATTAAAAACCTTACATACAATTCCAACGTTTTTGCAGAGGATCCGTCCACTAGATATAGGTCCACCCTTCATGAAGACAGATAGGCATATAGGTGCAAACGTAGCCCGATAGCTCATTGTTTGTTTGTTTGTTTGTTTGTTTGATTAATTAACGTCCTATTAACAGCTATGGTCATGTAAGGACGGCCTCGCATGCATGCGGTGTGTTGCGTGTATGTTGTGAGAGGTGCGTGTTGTGGGAGACTGTGGTATATTCATGTTGTGTCTTCTTGCATAGTGGAACTGTAGACGCAAGGAGATGGTTTTTGGTAAATGACTTTGAACTTTTTTATTATATTCTTTGTAACTTACATTGAAGTGTGTTTATTATCATCATATTGATATTGATACGATTGACTTGTTTCGCTGTTCAAAATAGTCGTCCGCTAGAAGACAGTCCTGTCTCTGTGCACGAGGTGACCTACATGTGTCATGCTTCAACGCCTTTCTGGTGTACATCTGATTTAGATACCGAAACTGATATTTTATATTGTTTTTTATTCTGTTTCTCTTACATATCTATTAGAACTGCAGCAAATGCAGTCTGTTGTCACAGGGTTAAGTAAGCGATAGTGCAACGTACACATAAGACATAGGATGATGCGAAATAAATTAAATATAATCTAATTAATAACGCTGTCTTTGGCCGTTACTAAATGTTATAATTTGCCAATTTCTTTTATTGGCTATATAAACCTGATTTGCATTTCAATGGTTCAGAAGTATTCAAAGTCGATCAGATGCTTAGAATATCGTGACCGAAGCAAGGATGTTTGATACTCAGCTTTAAGTTTACACAAAACGAACGTGTTTAGCACTGTGTTATGTCGTTAATTATTAGTAGAGCATCGCCGACAGGTATATCTTCATATATGTCTTTGAAAGGTTGGTGTCACTATTTTTGATTTGATTGATTAATTAACGTCCTATTAACAGCTATGGTCATGTAAGGACGGCCTCCCATGTATGCGGTGTGTTGCGTGTATGTTGTGCGAGGTGCGTGTTTCGGGAGACTGCGGTATATTCATGTTGTGTCTTGTATAGTGGAACTTTTGCCCTTTTTATAGTGCTATATCACTGGAGCATGCCGCCGAAGACACCAAGCAACACACCCCACCCGGTCACATTTTACTGACAACAGGCGAACCAGTCGTCCCACTCCTTTTTTGCTGAGCGCTAGGCAGGAACAGAAACTACCACTTTTATAGACTTTGGTGTGTCTCGGCCAGGGGACAGAACCCAGAGCCTTCCTCACAGGGGCGAACGCTCAACTCAAGGCCAAAAGTGAGGCGGTGCCAAGGGAGGCATTAGGAAGGATAAAGTCAGTTAGGAAGAATAGAAAAGATAAGATCCTAAATTTAGTCGCCTTTTACGATCATGCAATAGGGGCAGCAGGTACAATTCCAACGCCCTACCTGCAGGGCCTTGGTGTCACTAAATCACGGCAAAATCTATATAACAGTATAAGACATTGATTTTCGGTATCGCTTGCGCAGTTAGAATCAGCGCATAGCGGATGACTCCACAAGGGCGAGAGTACGCTGGCAATAAAAATGCTGAACTTCTCAACTGAGTAAGCTATGTCCAACAAGAAGTTACTCACAAAATGAATATTATTAAGAAGGAAGTTCTCTTTCAAGTATTTTTCACATATTATTAAAATGGAGAGAAACTCATAGGAAACAGACAATCTGATTGAAATACAGATCCTTATAACCACTCCGTTCAATATAGGATCTGACAATACCCGACATGGGGTCACGTTCGGATGACCTTTTACCACGTGTATTCCAGAACAAACACATGCTCTACACATTTCTACATGAATTATTAACGCCATTTCGTCCCAGTAAGCATATACATTTAGAATTGTTGTGCACTTTGGGCGAGATGACTACACACACGAAAATTATTCGGACAGTTTTTTCAAACTAGTTCGTCCCCAGTCAATATTCTGGCAGTGCCCTTTGATTGGCCATTCCCAAAGGTCATCCTGACGTGATCCTAACGAGATGTTTTCAGATCCTCATATCAAATGTAGTGATAATAAGGAAGGTGTTCAAATGTAGTGATAATAAGGAAGGTGTTCACTTTCTTGAATATCCTGGAACACATTGATTTGACGGACTTAAAATAGTTTGTATATCGGTTAGAAGAATCAATTGCAAGCATAAACCGGACTCTAGGATCTATAGTAGAGAGAAAATTCATCTCAAAACTGAAGGCTGGAAATGCATACGGCTTGCTAATCGACGACATGTCGGATATTTCTGCATTGGAGCAGATGATATGCTATGTTCAGCACGTTGATCTAAACACATTTCCAACAGAAGTCAAAATAGTTTCTGTTCATCAGTAACCTCTTACAGGAGGTAAAATCAGCAAATCCTCAGGGGGTCAGCCCGACCTTTTGCATAACTTTGAATCCCCACCCTATAAGGATACTACATTTCATTTCAAGTGCTATCCCTTGCTTAGTTTCAGAGAAGTCCTTTATATTAAAATAGCTAATTTGACCCCCGTTTGGCCCCGTCACTCAAGCCCCGGGGGTCAGCCCCCATCATTTGTACAGTTTTTAATCCTTACCCTATAAGAATACTACCGTTGCATTTTGAGTGCTAATCCGTGCTTAGTTTCAGAGAGGACGTTTACATCAAAATAGCCAATTTGACCCCCATTGGCCCAATTTCTCATGACAACCGCATGTCGGCCCCATCATTTGTACCATTTTGAATCCCCACTCTATATGGATGCTTCATTATGGTTGCTATTCCATGCTCAGTTTCAGAGAGGTAGTCGTTGTTGTGGAAAAAGCCAAATTGACCCCTTTTGGCCCCGCCCCTCAGGCCCCTGGGGGGTCAGCCCCATCATTTGTACAATTTTCAGCCAGTAACCCATAACGATGCTACCAGTCAAATTTTTTGTTGAATTCCGACCAGCGGTTATGGAGATGAAGTCGATTATTGGACAGACGGACGCCACGGTATGGCATAAGTATGGTAAGTATTGTATACTGGGACGAAATGGCGTTATTAATGGACGCAGTAATGTTTTGAAAATGTATCTGATCTGAAGTACACGTGGTAAAAGGTCATCCGAACATGACCCCTATGTGATCCTCTATTGAACAGAGTGGTTGAAAGGATTTGTATTTTAATCAGATTGCAGCTTACAGCAAAGTAAAGGAGAGCGATATCTAGTCTGCCTTCTTTTCACCTTGTTGGTCAAGCGATTGTATATGTAGCCTTCGAAACTTATGGTAAAAGCAAATACGTGTGTGGTTGCTTTTTAACTAAGCTAAATAATTCAGTTAAAATAGACTTCGATTCGGTTACAAAATTAGACTCACTGAGGAAAGATAAGCACAGACTAGTGTCGGAGTGAAGGGACAAATACATTACTAATATGTCACACATCACATGGCCACACAGAAAAGTTAAAAATAAAGACTAAAAACTTTACAGCACACACCGACTCCCAGGAAACCAAAAAGGCTTTATGGAGGACGCCTCAACGATCGGCATCAACGTTGTCTGAACCATATATTATATTATTTTTTGTGTTAATTAGACATATATATATATATATACGATTAAACACCATCACTGTTCAAATGATAAATATCGTCTGTCTTCTGTCAGAGGTGAAACTTTACATAAAAATGAACTTGATGAAGCTTAAAATGTAGTCGCACAAACGATATATGTGAAAATTTTTGATCCAAAATAGACGCAAAATTGTTGATTTTTTTTTAATCTGTGTACAAAAATTTCTAGTAAATATGTATGTCTTAATTTTTGACGCACTTTCCATACGAAGATCCTTAATCAGATGAATGTCAATTGAAAAAAAATACTTATAAATGTGTTTTCATTTAAAAACTGTAGTACACTTGACCCCCTACCCAGAGCCAAGGAATTCACAATTTGTGTAGAGGGCCTTGACCTTTCAATCCACGAAGGTTTTTTTATTCTACTAAATTGCGTGCGAATGGAGAAAAGTTGAGATTTTAGTCAATTAAACCCCTTACATACAAAATACCGCATACATGGAAGATTGTCTTACATGACCCAGGCTGTTAATAGGACGTTAATTTGTCAATTGTTGACGGACACACTACGGAGGAAAAATGTAATAAGGATAGGTCCCCTGTGACTGTCTCTGGTGACCTATAAATGATAAGAAAGTGACTGTAAAGCTTATCTACTTCAAGTCTCCTTATCAGTTTGAAGATAAAATCCTAAAACGGCACATTTATCGCCTTTAGACATTTTAAATTTGATTGCCAACTTTATTCTTCGAAAATGAATCTGTATTTCATACTTTTCTTTGGTTTTGTCGGTGTTGCCGTAGCTGATCCAAATCTTTTGGAACTTCAGCGAGAACTCAACGACCAGAAACAACGTCTTGATATGTTGGAGAAGGAGTTGAGAAACAAAGACAAAACAGGTTGGTTTGGCTACTTTTAGATAATGTAATTTAATGTGTCGTTTGTGTCAACGTAGTGATAATAAGGATCTGTATTTTAATCAGATTGCGTATGTGTATACGGCTGTATATTTTGAAAGGCTCTGGTATATCCTATATATATACAAATTCCTCTCGGATTGTTTTGTAACAGCCAGGGTCATTTAAGGACGGCCTCCCATGTGTGTAAGTGTGTCGGGTAATACAGGTTGTCAATTAAAATTGATGAAAAGCATGTTCATCTTCTCAAGGAGTAATGAGACTATTAACCCACTACACTACATACCTATCTTATCTTCACTTTTTTTATGTCCGGTGATCTGTTCCCTTGATTGATAATGTTAACTTTGTATCATAGTTAATGTTCTGTGCCATTTTGTTTATATAATCATATTTCATAAATATTGATGAAACAATAAATTGTTGAAATGATACGATGATAAGATTGGAAAACGTTTATGTTTTGTTAAACATGCCGATTATGTTAATCGAGTTGCATCTCTTCACATTTTCAGAAATGCAGTCTGTTCTGTCTGCGTTACTCACCAAACGGGCCGGTGGTGTATCTTATGAAGGTGTGGCCTTCAGTGCTACACTGAGCCAGACGTTTGACAGCAGCGGCCACAACAAACCAATACCATTCGACTCTGTCAAAATAAATGCCGGCAATGGTTACTCGCCATCAACAGGAGTGTTCACTGCTCCTAATGACGGGGTCTACATGCTGTATACGTCGTTGTCAGTGAATGGTGATGACGCCTTACATGCAGAACTGCTGAAGAATGGAGTTACCCAATGTCAGTGTACATCCACACACTACGGCACGGGCTCCTGTATGGTCATCATTCCGCTCTCGACTGGTGATACGGTCTTGGTAAAGGACGTATTTGGTGTTCATGTCAGAGGATCCCATTTATCTACGTTCAATGGACTGATGATTCTTTGAAACACATTTCCAAACAATTTGTCAATCGATTACGTAAATTAAATGTTGAAATATTTCTTTTCATTTTCATTCAGTATTTTTAATGTGCAATAATTGTGATTATACTACTGGAATTTATTAAAATAACGTTTGCTTGTTTGTTTGTTTGATTTATTAACGTCCTATAAACAGCTACGGTCATGTAAGGACGGCCTCCCATGTATGCGGTGTGTTGCGTGTATGTTGTGCGAGGTGAGTGTACTTTGAGACTGCGGTATGTTCGTGTTGTGTCTTCTTGTATAGTGGAACTGTTGCCCTTTTTATAGTGCTATATCACTGAAGCATGCCGCCGAAGACACCAAGCGATACACATCAATTCTCATGTTTTTGGGTGTTTCCACGAATCCCGAATTGAAACAAGAGGCCCATGGGCCTAAACGGTAACTTGAGTTCAGATACAGAATGAAACGAAGATAAATATACACTATATATTGGCCCATCCGCCCCTTGAAGTCAGTCAGTGATATTATGAATTTGACTTTTCCATCTATAAAGAGTAATCTGTGAATTCAAAAGAAAGATTTTTGAAATGTTATCCATTTTGACCCCTTTTGGCCCCGCCCCTCTGGCCCTAGGGGTCGGGCAGGACCAATATTTGTTTGTTTGTTTGTTTGATTTATTTACGTCCTATTAACAACTATGGTCATGTAAAGACGGCCTTGTTTGTTTGTTTGTTTGTTTGAGTTTTACGGCCCATCGACAACTAGGGTCATTTAGGGCCAAATTACAAGTCATGCATTAATATCAGGATAAAAGTTCAGGGTAAGAAAAAGCAAGTAAGGACTAAAACACAGATTGTAAACGTTAATTTGATAAAAAAAAAAGAAGGTTTGCATGGGATAAAATAAATTTGGCTAAAACGCATGAGAAAACTCATGCACAATGTTGATGAAACGATGAAATGTTGAGTTGATACGATGTATGATGAGAAAACGTTCATATTTTGCTTAAAATACCGATCTCTTTGAGATAATTAACAAGAGGCCCAGAGGGCCTGTATCGCTCACCTGGTTTGTAATGCCTAGTAAGGTTCATTGTTTCTTTTCTAAAGGAATTTGAATATTTACCTCTAATTCCCCTATTGGGCCCCACTCTTTCTGCTCAAGGGGGTCAGAGCCAAAAATTATAGGAATTCTGTTAACCCCAAGGATGTTTATGGGCCAAATTTGGTTAAACTCCAAGCAGAACTCTAAGACTAGTAGCGATTTATAGGATTTACCTAAATTTCCCTATTGGGCCCCGCCCCTCCTGCCCCAAGGGGGTCAGAGCCAAAATTTATACAAGTTCTATTCTCCTTCCCCCAATGATGTTTCTGGCCAAATTTGGTTTCAATCCATGCAGAACTCTAGGACAAGTAGCGATTTATAGGATTTACCTCTATTTCCTCTATTGGGCCCGCCCCTCCTGCCCCCGGGGGGTCAGAGCCAAAATTTATACAAGTTCTATTCCCCTTCCCCCAAGGATGTTTCTGGCCAAATTTGGTTACAATCCATGCAGAACTCTAGGACAAGTAGCGATTTATAGGATTTACCTCTATTTCCCCTATTGGGCCCCACCCCTCCTGTCCCCAGGGGGTCAGAGCCAAAATTTATACAAGTTCTGTTCCCCTTCCCCCTAGGATGTTTCTGGCCAAATTTGGTTACAATCCATGCCGAACTCTAGAACAAGTAGCAATTAATAGGATTTACCTAAATTTCCCCTATTGGGCCCCGCCCCTCCTGTCCCCGGGGGGTCAGAGCCAAAATTTATACAAGTTCTGTTCCCCTTCCCCCAAGGATGTTTCTGGCCAAATTTGGTTACAATCCATGCAGAACTCTAGGACAAGTAGCGATTTATAGGATTTACCTAAATTTCCCTTATTGGGCCCAGCCCCTCCTGTCCACGGGGGGTCAGAGCCAAAATTTATACAAGTTCTGTTCCCCTTCCCCCAAGGATGTTTCTGGCCAAATTTGGTTACAATCCATGCAGAACACTAGGACAGGTAGCGATTTATAGGATTTACCTCAATTTCACCTATTGGGCCCCGCCCCTCCTGCCCCCGGGGGGTCAGAGCCAATATTTATACAAGTTCTATTCCCCTTCCCCCAAGGATGTTTCTGGCCAAATTTGTTTTCAATCCATGCAGAACTCTAGGACAAGTAGCGATTTATAGGATTTACCTCAATTTCCCCTATTGGGCCCCGCCCCACCTGTCCCCAGGGGGTCAGAGCAAAAATTTATACAAGTTCTGTTCCCCTCCCACCAAGGATGTTTCTGGCCAAATTTGGTTAAAATCCATGCAGAACTCTATGACTAGTAGCGATTTAAAGGAAATGTTGACGGACAGACGGACGACGGACGGACGGACGGACGGACGGACGGACGACGGACGCCGCGCCATGACATAAGCTCACCGGCCCTTTGGGCCAGGTGAGCTAAAAATACGATTATGTCTCACGGCATGAAACAAAGTGTACATGTCGGAGACATCGTAGTATTTATCTCGTATGTGTTTAAAATCAATACAATGCAATAAAATATGCTCCACTGTGAGAGGAGAATCACATGCATGGCATGTAGGAGGATCCTCCCCTCTCAATAGATAGGAATGTGTAAAATATGTGTGTCCAGTTCGGAGCCGAGAGAGTACAACTTCCTCTCTGCGGTCTCTCCGACTGGACAGTTTTAGGATTAAGTGTAGGTTGAATTTTAAACAGTTTATTGTTTTTATTTCGGTAGACCAATTACAAATTGAAGACGGCCTCCCGTGTATGCGGTGTGTTGCATGTATGTTGTGCGAGGTGTGTCTTTTGGGAGACTGCGGTATATAATTTTGTGTCTTCTTGTATAGTGGAACTGTTGCCCTTGTTATAGTGCTATATCACTGAAGTATGCCGCCGAAGACACCAAGCAACACCCCCCCCCCCCCCCGGTCACATTATACTGACAACGGGCGAACCAGTCGTCCCAGTCTATGTATGCTGAGCGCTAAGCAGGAACAGCAACTACCACTTTTTTTAGACTTTGGTGTGTCTCGGCCAGGGGACAGAACCCAGAGCCTTCCTCACAGGGGCGAACGCTCAAATCAAGGCCAAACGTGAGGCGGTGTCAAGGGAGACGCTAGGAAGAACAGAAATATAAGATCCTAAAATTTAGTCGCCTTTTACGATCATACAATAGGAGCAGCAGGTACGCCCTACTTCTGTTACACCTGTATGTCCAGGTGCATAGTGTTAGATATTTGTATAGAGCCTTTCCTTCTCATTGTCAATATGATTATAAAATACAGATCCTTTTTATCACTACGTTTGACAAGAGGATCTGAGAAAATTCCATTAGGGGTCATGTCCCGCGTGACCGTTGGATAATGGCCAAATCAAATTGCTACTTGCAAAATATTGACAGTGAAACTGTCAGAATTAATTTCGTTTTCGTAGTCATCTCGCCCAAAGAGCACAATAAAGCTATTGTTAATGTATACGGGGACGAAATATCGTTTTCAATGGATGTGACAAGGTGTAGAAAATGTAATCTTGATATGAAGACCATAAGTGGGATATAAAAGTCATCTGGACATGACCCTAAAGGATATATGTCAGATCCTTTATATAACGTAGTAGTTGTAAGGATCTGTATTTTAATCAGAGTGTTCTCATTGTTTAGCTGACTTTGAAATGGATCTGACACACTAGTTGAAAACGGGGAAAGATGACATCTATATGTATCATTGGCTTTCTCGGATCCGGGCAAAAGCCAATACTGTACCCACGAGGCTGTCGTAATTCAGACAGCAAATGATAGTGTTGTAGAAAAACAATTAGACAACGCAAAAAAAACAACAACAACAAAAAATCGAAAAAGTGGTGACTACTATCAGTATAACGACGAACAGCTAAATTTGCCAAAATATGCTCTTGAAGTAGGCGTCCACTAGGCGAAAAATTAAGAAAAAACTGATATACGGCACTTTATTTTTGAAATTTATTATTGTAAATATTTATGCAGTAATATTTTTACAAAAATACAAATATAAATTTAACCTTGAAAAAGCGAAAATATATTTACGAAAATACGGCTTAAATTACGTACGTGGCCAGCTAGGCTAGGTTCTATATATAGCCCCTCTTCTCGCTGTAACTTCTGTAAAATGAGCATCAATTAAATAATTTCTTATCATTGTTTTAGGAGTTTTCTGATTTGTCATCCCTACCAAAATCGCCCAGAGGCAATCCTTTATTATTGGGGGATTTGGACAAAGATGTAGAGGAATGCATAAAGAAAATTAGAGTCAGTGGCGGTATCATCAATATTCGAATTGTAATGCTCAGATGGTGGGCTATTCAAATCGCCGTTCGTCCGTGTTCACATATAGGGTTCAATACGGACAAATACGCCTTCAAGAGAGATAACTCCTGAAACCTTGGCTTCCAAGAGCTGCGGCCTGGGCAGGCCCGATCGTTTGACAGGTGGTAGAAATAAGAAAAGGCGAGTGTTTTACAACTTTGTTAGTAATTATCACAAGAATCTGACAATTAGAAAAATAAGCAAAATTGACTCCCAAAGTTTAATTTTGAATCACAACCATACAATGATGCTATTGATACCATACAAATATGCTATCCAATACATAGGTTCAGAGACAAAGTAATTTATATGAAAATAGTAGCCTAATTGACCTTTTTGACCTCGCATCTATTGCCGTACAAGGCCCCGGGGGTCAGCCCTATCATTTGTACAATTTCAAATCCCAACCCTATAAGGATGCTACCATTGCATTATAAGTGCTCTTCCATTCTTAGTTGCAGAGAAGAAGTCGTTTATATGGAAATAGCTAAATTGACCCCTTTTGACCCCACCCTTCAGGCTCCCAGGGGGGTCAGCCCCATCATTTGCAAACTTTTGAATCCAAACCATATAAGGATGTAACCATTGAATTATGAGCGCAATCCCATGTTAAGTTGCAGAGAAAAAGTCATTTATATGGAAATTGACCACTTTTGACCCCGCCCCTCAGGCCCCCGGAGGTCAGCCCTATCATTTGCTCAATTTTGAATCCCCAGCCTACAAGGATGCTACCATTGCATTATGGGTGCTATACCATGCTTAGTTGCAGAGAAGAAGTCGTTTATATGGAAATAGCCAAATTGACCCCGCCCCTCAGGCCCCCCGGGGGTCAGCCCTATCATTTGCACAATTTTGAATCCCCACATTATAAGGATGCAACCATTGCATAATGGGTGCTATACTATGCTTAGTTGCAGAGAAGAAGTCGTTTATACGGAAATAGCCAAATTGGTCCCTTTTGACCCCGCCCCTCAGGCCCCGGGGGGTCTGCCCCATTATTTGTACAATTTTGAATCCCCACCCTATAAGGATGATATCATTGCATTATGGGTGCTATCCCATGTTTGGTTTCAGAGAAGAAGTCGTTTATATGGAAATAGCCCAAATTGACCCCTTTTGCCCAGCCCCTCAGCCCCCCCCCGGGAGTCAGCCCCATCATTTGTACAATTTTGAATCCCCACCCTATAATGATACAACAATTGCATTATGAGTGCTATCTCATGCTCAGTTTCAGAGAAGAAGTCGTTTATATGGAAATAACCAAATTGACAACATTTGACCCCGCCCCTCAGGCCCCCGGGGGGTCAGCCCCATCATTTGTACAATTTTGAATCCCCACCCAATAAGGATGCTGCCATTGCATTATGAGTGCTATCCCATGCTTGGTTTCAGAGAAGAAGTCGTTTATATGGAAATAGCCAACTTGACTTCCGCCCCTCAGGCCCCCGGGGGTCAGCCCTATCTTTTGTTTGTTTGTTTGTTTGATTTATTAACGTCCTATCATTTGCACAATGTTGAATCCCCATCCTATAAGGATGCTACCATTGCATTATGGGTGCTATACCATACTTAGTTTCAGAGAAGAAGTCGTTTATATGGAAATAGCCAAATTGCCCCCTTTTGACCTCGCCCCTCAAGCCCCCGGGGGGTCAGCCCCATTATTTGTACAATTTTGAATCCCAACCCTAAAAGGATGATTTCATTGCATTATTGGTGCTATCCCATGCTTGGTTTCAGAGAAGTCGTTTTGTTTATATGGAAAAAGCCAAATTGACCCCTTTTGACCCCGCCCCTCAGCCCCCCGGGAGTCAGCCCCATCATTTGTACAATTTTGAATCCCCACCCTAAAATGATGCTATCATTGCATTATGGGTGCAATCCCATGCTCGGTTTTCAGAGAAGAAGTCGTTTATATGGAAATAGCCAAATTGACCCCTTTTGGCCCCGCCCCTCAGGCCCCCGGGGGGTCAGCCCCATCATTTGTACAATTTTCAGTTAGTAGCCCATAAGGATGCTACCAGTCAAATTTTATTGAAATCCGACCAGCGGTTATGGAGAAGAAGTCGATTGTTGACGGACGCCGGACGCTGCGGTATCCAATAAGCTCACCTCGGTCCTTTGGACCAGGTGAGCTAAAAAGAAAGGGAGGGATGGAAATAGTAATTTTTCATAGTAAAAAAACTATTGTCATTGTCTTTATGAAAACATATGCATGTACACCCACTCATAACCACTAATCATTTATGCAAATATAATCATGTGTTTCTTTATTTACACCCTTACACATTTTCACTCTCAACAGAGAGAGACAGGACGTTAATTGAATCAAACAAACAAACAGAGAGAGACAAAGAGAGAGGAAGTAGCTATATGTATATACCAAAGCTAGAAAATCATTTAAGACTGTCAGAAATTACTTTAGTTTCTTCTATGCATATCGTTATTGTCTACGAATCAGATTCAACAGCTGATTCAATCAAAACTCAATGTCTGTTATCGAGGCTGAGCTGTCCCGATTGCAATGAGCCATTTATAACCGGTAAATAATGTTGTCACATCATTTTATCAGCTAGTAAAGAATTGTATTGCATTTTGGTATCATTATGCTTTGATAATGATATCTTTCAAAAGTATGTTATTGATAAAATGTCTGTGCATTTACTGATATTTTGAGTATTTTATACTTAAAGTCTATATATAAACTCAATTTTTCATCAAATTTTCAGACTGCCTGCGAAGAAAGTTATTCTATTCAATTATTTACACATTGAACTGTGGAAAGCCAAAGCACAACGTAAATATACCGCTCTGGGTTCTGTCCCCTGGCCGAGACACACCAAAGTCTATAAAAGTGGTAGTTTCTGCTCCTGCTTAGCGCTCAGCAAAAAGGGAGTGGGACGACTGGTTCGCCCGTTGTCAGTATAATGAGACCGGGTGGGGTGTGTTGCTTGGTGTCTTCGGCGGCATGCTCCAGTGATATAGCACTATAATCAAAGTACTGTAAGTACTGAAGGAGGTGTTATTCAAAATCATGAAAAAGACATGTAATTGTCCCAATTTCAAAACTAGATGGTGTTTTGTTAATCAAGATAAACCATTGAGCAGCTTCCTCAAAGTCCATGCACATACCGGTATTCTCCAATGATCTTATCCGAAAGGAAGTGTCAAATGCTGCAAATTATGGCAAAATAATACATCAGGTTTCTTAAGTTAACTGTCATGCTGTATATTTTCTAGACGTAATCTTTGAAATAAATTTCATAATAAAATATCCATCAGCAACAGTTGGCCTTTTAATGATACTGAACTAAGTTTTCCCGTCGGTTGTTTTATACTTGAAATACTTCACCAGACATATAGACTGACCTTTTCTGCCATCTGTCCTCATAACCATGCCCTTTTAAGTATTTCGTTAAACTCCTTAGATGTTTCTATACCTTTGTTATTTTTATATATACATTACAAAGATTTATTGTGATTAAAAGAAAATACATGCGTTCAATAGAACACATTGGTCACTTGCTACCTGGTATTTTCAATCTATTAATGCTATCATTTAAGTATAAGATCCAAAGGACAACGGTCAATATACTGTATAAAAGGTCATAGATATAATAATACGTGTACTAGGTTTTTTTCTAAAATTCATACAAGGTCACATAAAAGGACAATTTTGGATTCACTTAAAATAAAAACATAACACAGGTTTAATATCAGTCGTCTTAGCTATAATATTGACAGGAAGTTGTTACAAATAGCTTATTTGAACCCTGTGACTTTGAATAAAGGTCAATGCAATTGATTCAATTTTTTGACATAAACTGTACTTTGAAGCCATATTCTTTGTATTAAATTTTGAAGCCATATTCTTTGTATTAAATTTTACAGTTCTAATAATGTATGAGATCATCTGCACTAATGACAAGAAGTCAGTTCAAAGTATTTGGCTATTTGATTCATGTGACCTTTGGGTAAAGTTTATTCATTATTGTTAAATATCAAAATCAAAGTCATATAATTGATAAATTTATATATATATATATATATACACATGTAATAATGATAATAATAATTACTGTATTAGTATCCACATGCAAAGTATATCTTTCACTTCATGATTTTTTTTAAAATGGCTGTTAAATACATTTCTTTTTTAGTTGCACTTCCCTAGTAATATTTTTAAAAATATTAAACAATGACTTAATATATTAATCTTAATATTGAATCATGACTCCTCAGATGTAAATAGAATAAATTACTAAAATAAACTTTTTTTTTTTTTCATTTCATTTTAAGAAACTATTATTTACCTTTACTGACTATCGTTAAAATACAAATAATAAATATCTTTCATCTGGTAGAATTGATGGGAAAAAAAAATATTATTTCATGTAAGCATACATTGTGTTTTATAATTTTTTTCCATATTTTATCTTATTTTTTTATGTCCAAAAGATAAGTACATATATCTATTACATTGGTTTATTGTACTGTATTTAACTTTTTATTGGCCATTTGTACTTAGGGAGTTACCTCCCTTACAATACTGCATGCGTTTCACGGAAATGTTTTTCTTGATAAGATATAAAAAACACTGATTAAGCGTAAGTTGAGCATTTCTATATTATTATCATTCATTGTAATGAAAATTTTCATCAATAAAACATGTATCTGCTTGACCAAGAACGTAGTTACAAATTCTTGGCTTGACTCGGTACACTGTCAAAAGATCGTGGCCATTTCCTCTCAAAATTCGTTCTAGAAGGCCTATGGAAGCTATGATATCTATTTACAATAAGCTAGGTGACTATCACATTAAGTCATATATACATACTGCGGAAGTTAGGATTATGTTTACTTCATCTCGCACTTCAGCTGAAGAAATATAAACAACCTGATAGAACACTAAGAACAGTGACTATAATGTAAGCTACCGTGATGTAAACGTTGACTCTAACGGTTACAACATAACTGTAGATATTTAATTTTGGGGAAAATATTGCAGTTTTTCCTCAGTCATGATCGCAAAAACTGCTGCCGCGCATGCGTCAAGTAGAATGAATACCGGCGATATAAAAAAAACCCATTTAGGGTACTGATGAAGTGGATCGGATTGATTTTGCTAATAATCAAGTTTATTATTTACGATCCGATTCAAATTTTACAAGCAAATACAATACTAGATCTAGCACTACGTATAACGCTTGCACTAGACACTGGCCGGTTCACTGTTATAAGTCAGTAGTCAAATAATTATATAATACCGTATTTTCCGGAGTATAAGTTGCGACTTTTCCCTCTTAAATTCGGGATCGCTACCTATACACCAGTGAGACTTATCTGTGGACGAAAACCAAAATCTGACGATGTTTTTGCATTATTACGTAATGATCCACACGTGAAAATCGTAAGTTTTACTCGCCGGTTTAGTAAAGCTATACATCGAAAAAAAATCGCCATAAAAAGTGTTTAAAAGATAAAATAAGTAATGAAAATATAATAAGGATGAAAATATTTACGTACCAGATGCATGTTCAATCGTACAATTGTTTAATTCACGGAAAATCGGCCAACTGAAGCGTGGTTGTCTACTTACAACACAATGGCGGTCTGAACTCGCTATCGATTTTCTGGGGGTTTGTTATCGAGATAATAATATTAAAACGTCAAAAATGATCAAATATCAAATAAAAGGTTAAATATATTATTTAAATATTATGTTTGGACAAGAAATGTCCGCAGACACCAAGAAAACGGTCTTCAGAATGACTGCTCACTTGCACACGTGTTACGAAGTTATCTGTCAACAGGTGTATTTCCCGGAATCCTGTCTTCGTGATTTTAATGAAATAATCAGCAATCAAGTTATACACGTAAATAACATGTAATATAGAACATAATACCAATTTTATAAGCATCTCACTGTCGTATAAAACATCTTGTAATCGATCTCTGCAGCATCAAACCCCACGAGGTCATATCTGGAAGTTTACAAAAATAAAGCTTGGGATTATAGGATACGCCTACACTCTAAAACAAAAAGTCGATAGTACAGTAACTCTTTACACAAAGACATATCAAATACACATAATATATCAAAATAAAGATATAATACACTCATATGCGTACTGAAGACAGTATCTGAACCGGTGTATTGAAATGTTAGCGAGAGTAAGCATGAATTCGAACTTGCAAATGTGTTACACATATGTGTATTTCCTGGAATCCTGTCGCCATGATTTTAATGAAATACTCCAATCAACTTTATAAACGGAAATAACGTGTAATATTTAACATAATACCGACATTATAGACATCAAACTGTCGTATAAAACATAATTTAATTGATCTCTGCAGTGGCAAACACCACGAGGTCATATCCGGAAGTTTGCAAAAATAAGGCTACGGTAATGCATTATGCGATACGCCTTCACTCTAAACGAAATCAAATTTAGGTTACGATGCTAATCTTGATAATACATTAAACTATTACACAACAATATGTTTGATACACAAACTATGTCAAGATAGTGATACAATACAATCCTATTCATAGTGAAGACTGTATTTTAACCGGCTTACTGAGATTCGTACGGCCGCCATGTTTGTTTACACACACAAGTAGGCTTACGTAATGGCAGGGTAAACAACAAACAGCAACATGACCAAATTCATTTTTACTCAAGATATTTTCATCATTGTGAGTGTTATTTGTTATTTATTTCCATTAAGTTTACAGACAGTTTTAGTTATTCTAATCAATCGATAATCATTACCGTATACGTACATGTACTTCATCAGAGATCGATCGTATGTTTTCAAACGTGGGTAACATTGATATTGGGGAATAATAAATTGTTTGATTAACTAACGTCCTATTAACAGCTATGGCCATGTAAGGACGGCCTCCCATGTATGTGGTTGTGTTGCGTGTATGTTCTGCGAGGTGCGTGTTTTAGGAGACGGCGGTATTTTCATGTTGTGTCTTCTTGTATAGTGGAACTATTGCCCTTTTTATAGTGCTATATCACTGAAGCATGCCACCGAAGACACTAAGCAACACACCCAACCCGGTCACATGATACTGACAACGGGCAATCCAATCGTCCCACTCCTGTATGCTGAGCGCCAAGCAGGAGCAGAAACTACCAGTTTTAGAGACTGTGGTGTGTCTCGGCCAGGGGACAGAACCCAGAGCCTTCCTCACAGGGGCGAACGCTCAACTCAAGGCTAGAAGTGAGGCGGTGCCAAGGGAGGCATTAGGAAAGATAAGATCGGTTAGGAAGAATACAATCTGATTGAAATACAGTTCCTTATAACCACTCCGTTATCGTGTATTCCAGATCAACTACATTTTCTACACATTTCTACGTGAATTGTTAACGCCATTTCGTCCCAGTAAGCATATACATTTAAAATTCGTGTGCACTCTGGGCGAGATGACTACGTACACGAAAATTATTCGGACAGTTTCTTTCAAACTAGTTCGTCCCCAGTCAGGATTCTGGCAGTGCCAATTTGATTGGCCATTTCCAAAGGTCATCCTGACGTGACCCCTAATAGGATGTTCTCATATCAAACGTAGTGATAAGGAACAGGGTACCGTTTCACAAAGCATACGTAACTTTACGGGTACCCGTAACCTATACGTAAGTTATTTTGACCGTTTCACAAAGCATACGTAATATAACTTACGCCAACAAAATACCACCCGTAAACCCCACGTAAACAAATATGGCGGCCGTGTCGTTTTTACAAGAAGAAGATGAAAATCGGCGAATGATTAGACGAGAAAGGGCGTTCCGGGACCAGCAAAACATCTTAGAGATGTTCGATGATGTTTCTCTAATAGAGAGGTATAGACTACCGAGACATTTAATCAATGATATATTGCTAACAATCTCACCTGTTATTACACGCCCAACTCGGCGTTCACATGCAGTGCCCCCCACAACACGGGTCCTTGTGTGCCTAGATATTTTGCGAAGGGGGGAGGGGTTCGCAGAGCATCTGTTAGTCGCAGTATTTCATCTGTGACCAATGCACTCTTTGACGAGTATCGCCATATTATAAAATTCCCTTCCTCCATGACTGAAGTCCGTGCAGTGAAAGAAGGTTTCCACGAAATCGTCGGATTGCCCAATGTTGTGGGTGCCATTGATGGGACTCTTATACCAATCCAATCCCCACCGTCGACGAGCATGTATTTGTTTGCAGAAAAGGTTATCATGCACTAAATGTGCAAGCAATCTGCGATCATTCTTTGAAGTAAGTTGTATTGATATAACTCATGCATACCCGCAAGCGTTCTTTAATTGAATGAGAGTCAGTGATGTCCCCTTAGTCGATTATAATTAAGAAAGAAAACCAAAAAGACGGAACATACAATGTGAAAGCCGTACACATATATCCCTGAATCATTTTTGCTACAACACCAAAGCGATGCATTCTAAACGTATTAATCAGTTTGTGTTAAACAATGAAAAAACAAAATTAAGCCTCTTAACTCTAGTCCTTGATTCTTGATTATGATATCATCATTGTTTTAACTGTAAATTTTTCGTCTTAATAATTTCAATTGGTGCTGATAACATAAATTATGTTAAGAAATGCATAAATATTTTTTAAAAAAAAATCATGAAGACTAAATGTAAATTAACCTATGTGTTTGTTTGTTTGTTTGTTTGTTTGTTTGATTTATTTACGTCCTATTAACAGCTATGGTCATGTAAGGACGGCCTCCCATGTATGCGGTGTGTTGCGTGTCTGTTGTGCGAGGTGAGTGTACTGGGAGACTGCGGTATGTTCGTGTTGTGTCTTCTGGTATAGTGGAACTTTTGCCCTTTTTATAGTGCTATATCACTGAAGCATGCCGCCGAAGACACCAAGCAACACACTCCACCCGGTCACATTATACTGACAACGGGCGAACCAGTCGTCCCACTCCCTGTATGCTGAACGCTAAGCAGGAGCAGAAACTACCACTTTTATAGACTTTGGTGTGTCTCGGCCAGGGGACAGAACCCAGAGCCTAGTAGGTCTAGTTCATGTTGTACATGTATGTGAAAAATATACGGGGACCTGAGAATTAGTTTACATACAAATGTACATATATGTAATGTGTGTGTGTGTGTGTTATTTATACATGTTGTTTATTTTGACTTAATGTTCTTGTTCAAAACAGATCAAATGTATATCCATATTTTGTATTATCATAGAAGGATTACAAACTGTTAACATGTGGTAAGAGTTGCCTGTGGAAAAATAGCACGCTATTATATTTATATGCCATATGTGGAGCCATATCTGTCGATTATTTCAAAGCATGGTTATATTGTCGTATATTTTTTTGATATCTGCTCGAGTTTTATGCACAATAAAGTATACAAAACAATGCAATCTGTCATAGAGTACATATGTACAATGTAGGCTCTGTGGTCATGCATGGTATGGATATTAGCATCACGTTACCATTAATTTAATCCTCCTTATACATGTAACCATCACAGCAAGGATATACAAGTGAGGAGGATTTGTCACAGCTGTCTCTTTACACCATACTATACACGACGCGGGACCAATGAATTGAGAGTAAAAATCATTTTTCTCAACAAATACCTGTAAGATTTAGAAGAAATGTCGTAAATTGTCATTAAAAGATATAGATCTCATGAAATGACGGCCCGCTTCAGAAAGTAAAGCGGTAATTATAATCCCACAGGGATCTGAGAATTAGTTACAGTTTATAATTATGGACCCATCAGAGTCAGTGGCCGAAGACCATTTTAGACGTTTTAGAGGTCTAGGTCAAAAATCGGTATATCATACTCTACATACCGTATTCGCCGTAATTACATATAGCATTCAAACTGTAACAAAGGGGGCGCTTATCAACGAACCAAAATGTAAGTTGTAAACGAAACAAGAGGCCCAGAGGGCCTGTATCGCTCACCTGGTTTGTAATGCCAAGTAATGTTCTGAGTACAGGTTCATTGTTTCTTTTCTGAAGGAATTTTCATATTAACCTCTAAATCCCCTATTGGGCCCCACCCCTCCTGCCCCCAGGGGGTCAGAGCCAAAATTTATACAAGTTCTGTTCCCCTTCCCCCAAGGATGTTTGTGGCCAAATTTGGTTAGCGATTTATAGAATTTACCTATAATATCCCTATTGGGCCCCGCCCCTCCTGCCCCCCCGGACCACAGCCAAAATTTATACAAACTCAGTTCTTATTCTCCCAAGGATATTTCTGGCCAAATTTGGTTACATTCCATGCAGAACTCTATGACTAGTAGCGATTTAAAGGATTTACCTCTATTTCCCCTATTGGGCCTCACCCCTCCAGCCCCCGGGAGGCCAGAGCCAAAATTTATACAAGTTCTGTTCCCCTTCCCCAAAGGATGTTTTTGGCCAAATTTGTTTCCAATCCAAGCAGAACTCTAGGACTAGTAGCGATGTTTGTTTGTTTGTTTGATTAATGAACGTCCTATTAACAGCTATGGTCATGTAAGGACGGCCTCCCATGTATGCGGTGTGTTGCGTGTATGTTGTGCAGGGTGCGTGTTTTGGGAGACTGCGGTATATTTATATTGTGTCTTCTTGTATAGTGGAACTGTTGCCCTTTTTATAGTGCTATATCACTGAAGCATGCCGCCGAAGACACCAAGCAACACACCCCACCCGGTCACATTATACTGACAACGGGCGAACCAGTCGTCCCACTCCCTGTATGCTGAGCGCTACGCAGGAAAAGAAACTACCACTTTTATAGACTTTGGTGTGTCTCGGCCAGGGGACAGAACCCAGAGCCTTCCTCACATGGGCGAACGCTCAACTCAAGGCCAAAGTGAGGCGGTGCCAAGGAAGGCATTAGGAAAGAAAAAGTCAATTAGGACGAAAAGAAAAGATAAGATCCTAAAATTTAGTCGCCTTTTACGATCATGCAATAGGGGCAGCAGTACAATTCTTACGCCCTACCTGCAGGGCCGAAAATTCGCTTTAAACATGCAATTTAAAGATGAAGATGCTCCACCGCCGACAAAGCATTAGTTGAACAATAATTGGTGTTTGATCATGTATATATATGTCTAATTAACACAAAAAATCATATAAAATGCTTTATTTCGCCTTTGATGCATGCGCAATCAGTACTTCCTTCCATATAGGATATAGTGACACGGAATTTTTTCGGGATGCAATTAATTATTTTTCATATCTTTAACTTGAAGTAAAATTTGTAACTGAAGAAAAATATTTAATAGTCTTTTCCTGTTTTTAATAGTGACAAAATACCATTTGTCAGCGGTGGAGCATCTTTAAGTATAAGGGACGTGAATTAATTTATCCGTGAAACATATAATAGATTAGAAACTATCCGATGTGAATAATCACAAGGAGACTTGGTCCACTACATGTAATTTTATAGAGTACATAACAAAACACCATGCAGAGAACGAAATGCAAGCAGAATGTGAATACAAGTACATGCATTAAAAGGTTATTTTAATAAGAAGGTAATGAAATCACTGATCTTTATACACAATTTATTTTTTCAGTTCGCAATTGTACATACCCGGTAATAAAGATGTATACATACAGGCTTACATACTAAATGTACCTACATACAGACAGATAGACAAACAAACTAATCAATTAAGTCTCTTTGTTATCCATGCAGGTACAACAAATCTAATATGAAAACAAGGAATGTGGTAGAGAGATCTTTTGGACTGCTTAAGTCAAGATTCAGGTATTTTAGTTTGTACAAAAAATGATTTCCTTTATATCAATGGAAGTAAAAATAATGATAAATTGAATAAGGAAAATATAAACGAGTATGTCAAATACATGTAGTTGCATGCAGGTGCAATATATGGCCATGTATCCATTGTATATGTATAATCAAACTTCAATTTCAATTATTTTTTCTTATATATTTGTTAACATAGAGAGTATACTATCATAATATGAAGTACATACATGTATGTATATGATATCATTTAGAAAGATTTTTATTTTTTTAGATGTACGAAACTGGAATGAGTTCACAAATGGTTCTCTGGAAATTCCTTTCAGGTGTTTACACAAGTCTACTGGTTGCATCATGTTTTCTCCAGCAAAAAACATGCAAGGTGGTTTACGTTTGTTTTATTCTTCACAACTTGTGCATTGATAATGCGGTTGACCCTCCCGAGAATGAAATAGATCCAGAACCAGAACCAGAAAACATCCAATACCATGGACATCTGGAAGATGGACGCGATGTCAGAAGAAATATAATTTACATATAGTGTAGTATAATACATATAAATGATAAGAATTTTAGAAATTTTATAATTTATTATATCAAATTATATATCTCATTTGATATAATGTATAACATGGCGACGAATGTAGTATAATATATATAAATGATAAGAATTTTAGACTTTGAAATTTGGACTAATATATAATTATCTACATATATCTTTCACAGTATGTTACACTGTGTAGGTCAAGCACATGTGTTTCATATTTACAATAGTATATGTACGTGCATGTAAAGTCTATTGAAAACCCAACCTCTGTTAGGGTCATTGTATTGCTATTAATTACATAGCTATGTTATTAATTATGTTACATGATAAGTCTAATGAGTAAACATGTTTCCCTATGTAATACAGCATCTACGTTGGGTCAAATGTTCCAGGTATTGGCTTTCATACCCAAATATTGACATATGTTATCCTGATGTACTGCTATATTAACTCGCCAATAATCTCTGTACAGAGTCGATTCCTAAGACTCCAATAAAACGTATCGTACCATTCACTGAATCTGCGTTGGAGTTCTACATCTATACACACCACAACAACCTACGAAACTACACGAAGTTATAAACATCATAATAGTTGATTTAATGAACAGATATTCTTGTTACCATTCCATTTCTGTGTTTTTTTTTGTTACTATGTCTGAAATTTAAAATAAGATGAGCAAGATTAAAAACACTTGAGAAATCGAAGTATCAATAGTGTCTTGAATGAAAAGTAAGTTACTATTTTCTGGCAGCCATAACAGAATTAAATGAATTACACATATCCATAACAGGTGCAATCATAAACCCCTATATTAAGGCAAAAATCACGACACTACGAATCTATAATCCAAATATAATGAAAAAATCAATGTCAGTTATTATAGAGAAATTGAACAGTGTTTTGATTGCGTTAAAGGTGGTATGAAAAGAATGGGATACAGACATATTCAATGTAGCGGCGTTTATAAACCGTTACAATGCTTGAACACACATGTTTTGTTTTTGATGTCAAATACATATTTAATTGGATCTAATAAAAAATCTTTATTGTTATTTTAAAAATCCGTCAACTTTATGACCCGCAAAATCCTATCGAAAGCGTTAACTAGAAGTAGTCCGAACCTGCACTGCGTTTGTATTCATACGTCATTGCGTTTTACGCTAATTTGAACGCAACTCCCCTCCCGTTGACTATATAGGGACATATGTAAATATATACTGATAGCAGTTTTTTTCATGCAACACTTGCACTAAAACCTTAACATGTTGAATTTGGCCCCTTGGGCTTCTTAAAATTCTCAAAATCAAACATTTTTGTTCTTATACATGATATTTGATGTTTCATTTATTAATCTGTCATTAGCATCAAATAGTTATATATTCCTTCCATTGACGACCCCCACAACACCTTCAATACCAACGATGAAAGCTTTTGAAATCACAGTTAGAATCTGTAATCACAAATGGATGTACAATGTCCTGATAAAAAATTGTGTAATATAACTGAAATAATGAAGGCTATTATTCAATGGCATTGCATTTCATTATATTTACTTATCATTTCTACTATATAAACTAACCGAGCCCAAAGTGAAGTCTATGTGAGTAAATGAAACCCAAAACATGACCATTATGATGTCAATAATGTTGAAATAGTAATTGAGACATATTACCTGCTCCTGCATCTGTGAGAGTGGTTTGGGAGCTGACCCTCCACCTGTCTGTCTCTGCATCATCATGCGGGCAGACTCCCTTTTTCTTGTTTCCCCCACCATGTCCTGCCACTTCTCTCTTTATTTCATCTCTACTTCTGGTTGTAGGGCTTATCGCATTGATGCTGCTCACGAACAGAATAAAAGATAAAAATGATGCATGTAAAAAAAAAAGGTTCTCTCTCGGCTCCGAACTGGACACACATATTTTACACATTCCTATCTATTGAGAGGGGAGGATCCTCCTACATGCCATGCATGTGATTCTCCTCTCACAGTGGAGCATATTTTATTGCATTGTATTGATTTTAAAACACATACGAGATAAATACTACGATGTCTCCGACATGTACACTTTATTTCATGCCGCGAGACATAATCGTATTTCCAATTATCTCAAAGAGATCGGTATTTTAAGCAAAATATGAACGTTTTCTCATCATACATCGTATCAACTGAACATTTCATCGTTTCATCAACATTGTGCACGAGTTTTCTCATGTGTTTTAGCCAAAAACTATTTTATCCCATGCAAACCTTTTTTATCAAATAAACGTTTACAATCTGTGTTTTAGTCCTTACTTGCTTTTTCTTACCCTGAACTTTTATCCTGATATTAATGCATGACTTGTAGTTTGGCCCTAAATGACCATAGTTGTCGATGGGCCGTAACACTCAAACAAACAAACAAACAAACAAACAAAAATGTAAAAATGAGAAATGGAAGACTGTCCTTTTTACCTGTTGATAATCATAACAAAGGTCATTGGCTTAATCAACTTAATTCTTAAGTAAGAAACCTTCCTTAAAATTCGTAATGCTTTTCGTAAGGAGAATATTGATTACTTGATGGGCTTACAGCGTGCTACCCCAACCGAGAACGACGCGTGAATATAAAGTAAACCCATACCGCTCTACCGCTGACTTGTATCGATGTACTGAAATTAGTGTAGCCAGTTTTTTCAGACTCGAGTACTGTCGCCAATCCACAGGTAAATCGCGGGTGCTCTGGCTATATTTATAGCCTGTACCAAACACAATCGTAATTGTTACAAATACTATAAAAGCTTGTGCTAGTGATGTGCCTCTCATGAAACGTAGACGTAACCTGTCTGTGATCTGTTGCCAGACGTCAGCCTTTTTTATAGTAACAGTCGAGCTGAACTTGCACTGAATAATGTCTATGTGCTGGATAGCTAGCTCTGCAAGCGTCTGGCATTCAGTTTCCGTAAAGTTCGGACGCCTCTTCATTTTGTTCTCCATTGCCTATCGTCTGCTGCTGCCTTGGGCGATGTTTTTTTTTACAAATGAATCCTACGTGTACCCGTAAAGTTACATATGCTTTGTGAAACGGTACCCTGTATTTTAATCAGATTGGGAAGAATAGAAAAGATTAGATCCTAAATTTTGTCGCCTTTTACGATCATGCAATAGGGGCAGCAGGTACAATTCTAACGCCCTACATGCAGGGCATTGACAGTCGGGAATATGTTTATGCAAGTTTTAATTGCTAATCTGATGCTTTTTGATAAAATATAACTCGGGATACTTGCTAAACAATACTCTCAATTTTCCTTGCGCATGCTTGACCTGAATCACGTTTATTGAAATTTCGCGGTAGTTCACGTGATTTTATCATACTGGGGGCAACCACAACAACATGGCGGCGATTGTACCGGTTGACAATGACAGCGAGTGGGAAAAGTGTCTTAGAGGAGTTCCCGACTTTGCTAAATTAAAGCATTACCTCAATACAAATCGAAACAAGACTTTTGACAAAGACGGAATTCGAGCATACAAGTCGCTCAAGGCCTATAAATTCTTCGAAGAAGGATATGTTCAAAAGATTATGTCGTTGCAGATAAAACAACAACTTTTAGGCCTACGTTCGTGCGGAAGTGATGGCTTCAATGGCGAGAAAAGTTTACAAAACTAATGTTTGTTTTTCTTCAGAAGGAAATGTAGACAGTTGCATCGTGTAAACTGTGTTGCAGGGTAAGTTCATTGTTTCCTCTGAGTACTATTATACAATACAATCAGAATAGTATAGCGGTCATGATGATGATACAACGATGAACGTATGTCACTTTGTGTACTTGGCCGACAGAAAGTCGGTCGATGAAAAAATTATAGGTTGATGGTTAGGTGTGAAACGTCCCTATGTGTGCTGGACTGACAGGAAGTCGGTAGATTGAATAAATCTGTAGATAGGTGTGAAAAAACGGACCCATGGCAACTACAATGTGTAAACCAATAATGTGGAGGTGCACATGTATACATAATTGCTCTTCCTCTATAAATAAAAACAAAACAATGCCTTATACATTCTGTAATAGTGGGTTTGTAAAACATTATGCCAAACTCTTCGAAATAATCATTCAAAATCAATGAGCTTGATGTACTCTTATATACAAAAGTGTATACATGGGGCCGCAGTGGTCTATGTTAATATTTTGGATTTATTAGTTTAAAGTCCTATAAACAGCCAGGGCTGCAAAGGACGCGCCACAAACCTGTATAGGAATAGCCGCTGTTAGATCCCTTTTCATTTTTTGTATGAAGTGTGTGTTTTGGAGACTCTGTTATTCCTGTTGTGTCTTTTTGCATTGTGGAACCGGCCCTTTTTATAGTGCTATATCACTATGAACCCAGAGCCTACCTCACAGCAGTTAACGCTAAACTCAAGGCCAAAAGGGAGGCGGTGCAAAGCGAGGCATTAGGAAAGATTAAGTCAGTCAGGAAGAAGAGAAAAGATAATATCCTATATAATAAAATTGTGTCGCCTTCTACGATCACGTAATAGGGGCAGCAGGTACAATTCTAACGCCCTACCAGCAGGGCTAATGTTTCAAATGTTCACGTGAATTGTTTTCAATGTATCTAGAGGTTTCGTCCCGAAAACCCGACGTTTAGTTCCTACTAGTGACACTTATCCCGCAACGGAAAAAAACAAATCGATATTTTACCTCAAACATCAAATTTGTTACAATAATGCGTTTTGTAGTTTGAATCATATTTGTCTTGGATCAAATACATTTCAGGGCAAAATGAAAATGCGCAAATGATAAACGTGGTCTACTGATCAAAGGCGCGTGAAAGACCGTGAACATTTTGTCCAAGGTGGCGTTAACGGCAGTTAATAAGGTATGGTTTTTTACCACATCGACAAATATCAATAATTTTATTAGCAAACGAATAATTATCAGATTTAATATTAAAGCACGTTCAGAGGTTACCACTAAGCCATAGTTAAGCCATTTGCAGTTAAGTTAAAATGATTATTCACACCGATTACAACAAAGTGTAAGAGGTCCGATATGGTAAGGGAGTGTTCACACATTCTCCGCTTACGTAATTACCATGAAAAAACGGTTTCACTAGGCAGATACTAATATATTGTTTTAATTATAGGAGTTCCTTATTAGAGCAATATGATATACCAAAGTAAAACAGCTGACGAATCTTTTAAACATCATTTTTTATAATACCCGATTTACCTTAGATGAACTAACAAAACACTCTAAATTATGAAATATAACATATTTGTTTTGGTTCAGGTGGCTTCACTGTTGAATTCTTGAAATATTTTGGTAATTTTTATTCAAATATCACCTAATCACACTTTTAAACAAGATGCCCAGCGGGCCTGTATTACTCACCTGTTTGTTTAGTATTGATAACGAAGACCCCACCCCTCAGACCCCGGGGGGTCAAGCCCTATCATTTGTACAATTTTAAATATCTGCCCTATACGAACACTACCATTGCATTATGAGTGCTATCCCATGCTTAATTTCAGAGAAGTCGTTTTATATGGGAATAGCCAAACTGACCACTTTTGACCCCGCTCCTCAGACCACCAGGGAGTGATGAGTGGTATCACATACTTAGTTTCAGAGAAGAAAGCCGTTTATATGGAATAGCCAAATTTACCCTTTTGACCCCGCCCCTCAGGCCTCCGGGGAGTCAGCCTGATCATTTGTACAATGGTGATGCCCCACCCTATGAGGATGCTACCATTGCATTATGAGTGTTATCCGATGCTACGTTTCAGAGAAGAAGTCATTTATATGGAAATAGTCAAATTGACCCCAGACCCTCAGGCACCCATTGGGTTAGCCCCATTATTTGTACAATTTGAATCCCCACCCTACTGATGCTACCATTGCATTATGAATTATATTCGGTGGTCAGTTTCAGAGAAAAAGTCGTTTATATTAATGACGGACGAACAGACGAGTGTTTCACCAATGAGTAGAAGGAAAATTGATGGTTTATTGTAATAAAATAATCATAAAAATAACCATACAATTACGCATCAGGCGTATAGATAACAGGTTATGTAATATTATGGTTTGAAATAGTGGTGATATTGTGATATATTGAAGGCATGGGGGGGCGGGGAATCTATAGGGGGGCGCGAGGAAACGGAGAATCAATAGATTCAGGGTTGATAATGTCATTAAACAGATTTCCAATGATTTAGTGTAAACGTTTCTTTGGTTGAGGAATTTATCTGTTATAAACCTATTATTTTCTAATTGCCACTGTCAGGTAGTTGCGTTAGAATTGTACAATGCTTGCCCCTGTTGGCACATGATCGGAAATTAAAAGGGCGACTTAAATTAGGATCTTATCTTTTCTCATTCTTTCCTAAATTGACTTTTTCTTTCCTAATTACCTACACTTTGGCACCGGGCGCCCTCAGCTTTTGGCCTTGGAGTTTAAGCGTTGCGCGCCCTGATAGGAAAGCTCCTGCGTGGGTTCTCTGTACCATGGTGGGGGGGGTCCGAGACACATTGGGGGGCCAAAGTCTATAAAAGTGGTAGGTTTCTGCTACTCTGCTTTACGCTCGTGGGGGGGCAACATACAGGGTGTGTTGGGACGACCTGGTTCGCAACGATGATGGTCAGTAATAAATGTGAACCGGGCGGGGTGTGTTGCCTTATGCGTGTCTTTCTGTGTACAGTCATGCTTCATTGATTTCGCACTAAAAAAAGGGCAAACCTTTCCCCTAAACCCAGACCTCCGCACTACTCGAAATAAGAACGTAACGAACGCGGAGGGAACCGCTGTCCACTCCCCTCCAGTAACACTCAAACACTCGGGCACAAACATAGCGGAGCGTGCTCTACTACTAAGGGGGGGGGTTGGTGCTTAGGAACAGACTAATCAACACAAAGGGGGGCCGCATGACGAATGGGAGGGCCGTCCTTTGGTGGGACGAGAGAGGGACCATATAAACTGTTAAATCTCAGACGTTTAATAAAATCAAATACAAAAAACGGCGAACATCCAATGCAGAAAGCGGGGACGCTAAGGACACCAACCGGGTTTGGTGTACGATTATAAAATTCATATTGATACTTATTTAGTAACTTTAAAACATATTTCATACACTTTTTACATATGGATAAGTTACTAGCTATGCCCCTAGTTAGCATTATTAACAAACTCGATTTAGTGCTGAGCGATTTTCAAATTGGTTTGAAAATAATACTACGAGATTTAGCGAGTGCCGTATTACCAGAAATATGAAAATAAACATAAACGAGAGTCTTAGATAAACCATGATAAACAACAGTCACGCGTTGGGAAACATGTTTTATTACATAATTTTAACTCCACACTTTAATAGCCAATATCGTGGTGATCATTTTTTCTCGTCTTCATTCAGGGAAACTTGCCACCAATGCAATGTTTATTGATATATTTCCCACCATAAAATATAGAGCCTAAATAGAGAGCCAATATTTTTTATTGTTTAATATTTTGAATAAGCAAATAAAATGTAAATGTAATGCTATTTTCAAAAACATGCACTATGAAAAGTAGCCGAATTTAATGAAGCCAATCGAAATCAAGAGATCTTATATTTGACCAAACAGAGGCGCCATAGGTATTAAACACACTGAAGTGTATAAAAATAAATGATAACCAACTTCGGACAATCAAACATACATGGGAGGCCGTACATGACCATAGCTGTTAATAGGACGTTAATTAATCAAACAAACAAACAAACAATCAAAATAAGCGAACTTGATCCGTTTCCATAAGAAAATGTTAACTAGATTCGAAAAATTAAACTAATAAAATATCGCATGTATGCATATATGTGTTGTCATAGAAATCGCATTTGACTGAAGAAATTATATTTCAAGACCTAATATCTACCGCCTTGCATATTGTTTCAAGTGCCCTATATGTGTACAGCTATATCAGTCCGCAGCGTTTTCGAATGCGTAATTTAGAAAACATAGTTATAACCGTAATATTCAACAAGAACAGGTCACCAAATTCATTGAAATCTGTGATAGTTTTAGGAACTGAATCCAGTTTTAACTCTCGTTCAGATATATATCTGTTTGAATATACGACAAAAAACATACTTTTCAAAAATATATATTAAGATCTTATCTTTTCTCTTCTTCCTAACTGACTGTAATTATTTCCTAATGCCTCCCTTGACACCGCCGCACTTTTGGCCTTAAGTTCACCCTGTGTTGAAGGCTCTGGGTTCTGTCTCCTGGCCGATACACACCAAAGTCTATAAAAATGGTAGTTGCTGCTCCTGCTTAGCGCTCAGCATACAGGGAGTGGGACGACTGGTTCGCCCGTTGTCAGTAAAATGTGACCGGGTGGGGTGTGTTACTTGGTTTTTTCGGCAGCATGCTTCAGTGATATAGCACTATAAAAAGGGCAACAGTTCCACAATACAAGAAAACACAACACGAACATACCGCAGTTTCACAAAACCCGTACTTCGCATTCACACACTGCATACATGGAGACCGTCCTTACATCACCCTAGCTGTTAATAGGACGTTAAAATAATCAAACAAACAAACAATACTTTTGAAGCATAATATGGCATACCCGTCTATACTGTGCGCGAAAAACAGCACAAAATCTAACAAAAAAAACCATCACTTTTGCTTCTATGCATTGGTGAAAAAATCTATTGTTCCGTGGGCAAATTGTATTTTTGGATTATTGGCTGGGAGTTGAAAACGGAGCAAATATTTATCACGTACAATACCCCAAACGACATTTGTCAATATAAAAGAAGCATTTCAGCGAGCGTAAACAGCGTAGCCAGGTTTGTACGATTAACCCCGCTATTTTGGACCAGGTGAGCTAAAAACCGTGTAATAAGTTAGAATTTTGTTTGTTTGTTTGAGTTTTACGGCCCATCGACAACTAAGGTCACAAATCAGACATTAATATAAGGATATAAACAATGACTGCATCTAAAAGATCAGGATGATGAAAAGACAAGTAAGAACTAAAAACATAAAATGTTTATGCTAACTTGGAAAAAAAGTTTCATGGGTTTTAGCTAAAACATATGAGAAAACTCATGTACAATGTCTATGAAACGATGAAATGTTGAGTTGATACGATGATCCATGTAACATGAGAAAACGTTCATATTTTGTTTAAAATACCGATCTCTTTGAGATAAATGAAAAAAATACGATTATGTGTTTTCAAGATGGCGGCTGTGGCGGCCATCTTTGATTTCTGATTCACTCGAAATATAACAACACTTTGTCGGGACCATTCCAGGATAATTTCATGAAAGTTTAAGCCAAATCGCACCGATTGAACTTTTGATGGCCCTGCAGGTAGGGCGTTAGAATTGTACCTGCTGCCCCTATTGCATGATCGTAAAAGGCGACTAAATTTAGGATCTTATCTTTTCTCTTCTACCTAACTGACTTTATTTTTCCTAATGCCTCCCTTGGCACCGCCTCACTTTTGGCCTTGAGTTGAGCGTTCGCCCCTGTGAGGAAGGCTCTGGGTTCTGTCCCCTGGCCGAGACACACCAAAGTCTATAAAAGTGGTAGTTTCTGCTCCTGCTTAGCGTTCAGCATACAGGGAGTGGGACGACTGGTTCGCCCGTTGTCAGTATAATGTGACCGGGTGGAGTGTGTTGCTTGGTGTCTTCGGCGGCATGCTTCAGTGTTATAGCACTATAAAAAGGGCAACAGTTCCACTATACAAGAAGACACAACACGAATATACCGCAGTCTCCCAGTACACTCACCTCGCACAACATACACGCAACACACCGCATACATGGGAGGCCGTCCTTACATGACCATAGCTGTTAATAGGACGTTAATTTAATCAAACAAACAAATGAACTTTTGAAGAAGTTCAAAATGTGTTTTCAAGATGGCGGCTGTGGTAACTATCTTTGATTTCGGATTGACCCGAAATATAACAACACTTTGTCGGGACCATTCCAGGATAATTTCATGCAAGTTTAAGACAAACCGCACCGTTAGAACCTGAGAAGAACTTCAAAATGTGTTTCCAACATGGCGTCTGTGGAGACCATCTTGGATATCGGATTGACCCAAAAAATAACAAAACTTTCTCGGGACCATATCAGGATCTTTCCATGCAAGTTTCAGCCAAATTGCTTAGGTACGTAGAACATGAGTAGAAGTTCATAATGTGTTTTCAAGGTGGCGGCCATCTTGGTTTTCGGATCGACCTTAAAAACAACTTTATCGGAACCATGGTAGGATAATTTCGTGCAAGTTTCAGCTTAATCGCACTGGTAGAACTGGAGAAGTTCAAAATGTGAAAAGTTTACGTACGGCTGACGGCGGACGATGACGGACGAAGCATGATGACTATAGGTCATCCTAACCCTTCGGGTCAGATGTCCAAGAAACGTTTAAATATTCAATTTACGGTATAAACAAAGAACAAGACAAGACGAAAACGACATTTTTGTTTGTTTGATTAATTTATGTCCTATTAACAGCTATGGTCATGTAAGGACGGCCTCCCATGCATGCTTTGTTGTGTGTATGTTGTGCGAGGTGAGTGTTTTGGGAGACTGCGGTATATTCATGTAGTGTCTTCTTGTATAGTGGAACTGTTGCCCTTTTAACAGTGCTATATCACTGAAGTATGCCACCGAAGACACCAAGCAACACACCCCACCCGGTCACATGATACTGACAACGGGCGAACCAGTCGTCCCACTCCCTGTATGCTGAGCGCTAAGCAGGAGCAGAAACTACCACTTTTATATACTTTGGTGTGTCTCGGCCAGGGGACAGAACCCAGAGCCTTCCTCACAGGGGCGAACGCTCACCTCAATGCCACAGGTGAGGCGGTGCCAAGGGAGACGAAAACGACAGAACACCGTCGTAGCCGGTTCCAAGGCTGTGCTGAGAAAGGTGGAGGGTATATCAAAGTAATTTCGGTATCTAATCCACGTATATTAGGATAAGGAAATTAACGTTAGATTTACTTGGATTAATTTATCACATCTCTGTGTTTGTGACTATGGGAGTTATACTTCACAATTATCGATATCGTAGCTGTGGAATTGCTTGAGACAAAGTGAGCCAGTGTAGCAAACTGTGTGTTCCAATGGGAGTCTGTAAATAAATTATGTGAGTTTAGTCTGTAAATAAATTATGTGAGATTAATAATGATGTCTAGTTTTCCCTGCCACATTATTTTCTCTCCTATATTTAAATATATCAACCTCAAGCCTTTGAAACGCTTCATAAATAAATAAAACACTAACGATAAATAAGTTTTTATAACTTGGTTTTTTTCCACTCGATGTTCCCCTGGAGGACGCTACTGTGTCTTAGTAGTTGTATTAGCATGAACAGCAAAATAGCGAGTAGAAAGTAGAAGTAAATAGTATGCCGGCATCAGACATGTAGTTGTCGATATCGACATGTATTGATTGCAAAATTATTAGTTAACCGAAAAGGATCATGGTTTGGTATGGCGACGGATCTGTTCGAGATTGGCATATATTTTTAAATAATAGCCAGGGTCATTTAAATGACGACCACCTGTGTGCATGTTGCCTTGCTAGGATGCAGTGCGAGGTGCGTGTTTTGAGAGACTGCTATATTTGTGTTGCGTCTTCTATTATAGTCAATTTTTGTGGCACTATCTCACTGAAACATGCTGCCAAAGACACGAAGCAACACACCCCGTCCAGTCAAGTTACACTGACAACGGGCAAACCAGTCACCCCAGTCCCTTAAATCTGATCGCTAAACAGGAGCATAAACTACCACTATTGCCACTCGGCCAGGGTACATAACCTGGAGCTTACCTCACAAGAGCGAGCGTTCAACCAAATATTAGGCTATGTGAAGGGAAAGGAATGTTAGTTAAGAGAAGAAAACACGATAAAATCCTTAATTTAATCCTCTTTTAAGATGCAATTAGGGCAGCAAGTGCAATTCTAACGCCCTACTTGCAGGGCAACGAAATGCGTTAGGTTCTTTGGCACTCATGCGATTTCACATAGCTTAAACGGTACCGTGGACTGAAAAAGATGTCCATGGGCCTTAACGGCCACATAAGTTCTGAAACAAAGACATATAAACACTACATTTAATGCAACCGAAAGCTGAGGGAAATATCAAAAAGTTAAACAAATCCTCGTATTAACCTACATTATGTGTCAATGATTGTTTCGTTATATGAAATGATGTATCTAATAAAACCATTGCTATTTGGAAAGAGTTCCTTTTGAACCCCCCCCCCCCCTCCAAAAAGTTTTTTTATCGCTTTAGTGAAGTGTCTGAAATGGGTTCTTTTTAAGGGGAACCAAGAAAAATTGGGGCTTGGTATTTTTGGGGTTAAAATTTAAAAAAAAAATTTAAAAAAAAAAATAAAAAAATATATAGCTCTCTCTATACATTTGTATCTATTTTAATCGCAATTCATGTGATATTTTATATATTCTGAAATGTGGTCATATATACAAGGTACCATATTCGGTAATGTGGTTAGATATACAAAGTACATTGATAACAAACACATTTTTAATATTACTTACCTTTCTCCTGGCGGGACTTGAACCCACATAGCTTACCTTACCTCCAACGCCTTAACCATTGCTCCACTGGATCAGTTGGCGATTCCATGTCAATAAAAGCTATACAAATTTACTATGGCTTTAAAATCAATCCGAATCACTTAAATGATTGAAACATATTAGAATACAATGCTAGTTTTGTGGGTTCTTTTAAACAGAGATCTACTTTGTTTATTGAGTAGAATTTATAATGAGTGATTCATATGTTTTCCCACCAAACTTTTGCCCTGCAGGTAGGGCGTTAGAATTATACCTGCTGCCCCTATTGCATGATCGTAAAAGGCGACTAAATTTAGGATCTTATCTTTTCTCTTCTTCCTAACTGACTTTATCTTCCCTAATGCCTCCCTTGGCACCGCCTCACTTTTGGCCTTGAGTTGAGCGTTCGCCCCTGTGAGGAAGGCTCTGGGTTCTGTCCCCTGGCCGAGACACACCAAAGTCTGTAAAAGTGGTAGTTTCTGCTCCTGCTTAGCGTTCAGCATACAGGGAGTGGGACGACTGGTTCGCCCGTTGTCAGTATAATGTGACCGGGTGGGGTGTGTTGCTTGGTGTCTTCGGCGGCATGCTTCAGTAATATAGCACTATAAAAAGGTCAACAGTTCCACTATACAAGAAGACACAACACGAACATACCGCAGTCTCCTAGTACACTCACCTCGCACAACATACACGCAACACACCGCATACATGGGAGGCCGTCCTTACATAACCATAGCTGTTAATAGGACGTTAATAAAATCAAACAAACAAACAAACCACCAAACTTACCAATTGTGGACAACGAACACGGCTCGAAAGACGACAGCTTTCATTTTTATGGTATTTCATCTGATTCGGATAGTTCAATACCATGTGGCCAGAGAACTCCAGACAATAGACTTTAGGTAAGATAAACTATATTTTCAAAATGTGAAAATCAAGGGGGGGGGGGGTAAACAGCCAAAGAGTTAAAAAACAATTACAATATTTTCCCGCAATATGTCTTTGTATATCATCAACTGAACATGGTAAGACGACATTATCCACTAATTTTTAGGAAGAACAGGAGGGGGGTTCAAAACGAACTCTATGTTCGGGTGACTGTTTGTTTGATTAATTAATGTCATATCAACAGCTATGGTCATGTAAGGACGGCCTCCTATGTATGGTACGTGTGTGTTGCGTGCATGTTGTGCGAGGTGCGTGTCTTGGGAGACTATGGTATATTCATGTTTTGTCTTCTTGTATAGTGGAACTGTTGCCCTGTTTACTAAAGTGCTATATCACTGAAGCATGCCGCCTAAGACACCAAGCAACACACCCTACCTGGTCACATTATACTGACAACGGTTGATCCAATCGTCCTACTCTCTGTACGCTGAGCGCTAAGCAGGGACAGAAACTACCACTTTTATAGACTTTGATGTGTCTCGGCCAGGGGACAGAACCCAGAGCAGTTCGGGTGTCATATGCATGTACTTACTACAAGCGTGAACTGTAGAATGAAACAATCAGTTCGAGCGACATATATACATGCTTAATATAAGTGTGAACTGTAGAACAAACAATTCAAGTGACATATATGTGTACGTATTACAAGTGTGACCTGTAGAAACAAACAGTTCGTGTGACATATACTACAAGTACAACTTACTACAAGCGGAGTTGACTGTTGTCACCCTTTGTATACATATGTACAACTTGAGACAGGTTTACACTGTTGTCATTGACAGACATTGATACCGACAGATAGACAGACAGATAGACATAGAGATGAATAGATATACATATATGGAGATCGACAGATACAGACCAACAGACATAAACATGGACAGAAAGACATAGAGATAGACAGAGAGACATACAAAGATACAGGAAGACAGATATAGAGAGGGACAGACAAAGAGATATGCACTTACTGCAAGCGGGGTTGACACTCTTCTTTCTATACACCTTTATGACTGAGGATAGGCTCACACTGCTGCCATCACATATAGGTTTGGTATACGTCTTACACTCTTTTGTTTTCTTGTTGAAGGAATATGACAGACAGTCCGTCTGACATTTAGATGAACACTCGATCCGGTTATACACGTTTTTCTCAACCGTTAACACATGGTCTTCGTAATCGGAGAGGGACACATTGTGTACACGTTTGAACGATGAATATGTTATTGCTGCATGAACTGTATACCAAAAGCACAACAAGAATATGTACACATTCATGTTGAGAATTAAACGGAAATAAATTTCAGTACTAAGTAAAAACTAAAGTCTGATGCGATATCTTCAAATAACGTTATATGGGCCAATCCTCCTGTCTTCTATTTTCTATAAATTATGCTTCATCCTAACGTGTATTAGCCAAAACGAAACAGGTTTACAGAAAATATATATTTAAGCTCCGCCCCGCCCGTTCAATGATTCGTCTCTTCGAGATGTTTGTCCAACTCCAAAACTGTTCTCTTTTTTAATATTATAGCCGTACTTTGTACGGTGCAAGTCATAGGAATTACTTTCAGTAACCTTCTGTATGTTAAATGCCGTTCATCATCATTTTGAATTCAAATAGTACGTGACAATACGTCGGCCTACACTACATACAAGTTTGCGGATAGTAGCTGTCATCTCTTCTACACAGAAGGTATATTTTTTGCTATCTCTGTAACAGCAAGTGTAATCGATATGATCCACTGTTGTGTTATCCTAAGATACATTTTCTAAGATACATTTTTAATGTATCCAATGTATAAATAACCTTTATATAGTCCAGAAAGGTTCTACTTTCATTGTACCACCATGCGAAACACCTATTCATTAATTGTGTATGTGAAATTGATTTCCAGAAGGCCTGACAAAAATTTCGTGTTTTTTTATTTTTTTACTTTGTAGTCGGATGACTGATTCTATATATTATCAAAGTCTACAAATGGATGTCCATGTATCGGGATATATCTCAGGTGTCCTGGGAAATATAACAGTTTGAAACAATAAATATCCACCATTAACTGGGGTGAAATAGTACTAACACGCCGGGAGAGCTTCTAACACGTTAGCTCTTCCATTTTTTTAACTTGACATCCGTAAAAAACAAGTTATTAATCATTCATGTGTCCATTTATCAATGATTACTGACAAACATTTAGTAGGGTCATAGATTAAATATTTTTGATGAGATAAAATGTTAATTTGTATGTTATTAATAACTAAATTTGATTTCTGTCTAGCTATGACTATTTAAGTTTTAATCATTTTATCAACACTCTAGACTATAAAAAGTCTCTCTTCTCGGGACGTTGTGCATCTATATATGGCTTTCGCCGTTACTATTCAAACATTTACGAAGAGACTTTTTATAGTCGGCCAACGAGATTGCACCTCATGCATATTATATCGGCCACACAGAAAGTATGAATTTTAATTTGATGATTTTCAAGATGCTAGAGTAATGTTTGTCATAATGGGGCTGATATCGTCTTAATGACGGCACTTTTTATATTTATAAAGGATGATTTTGAAAGGAAAATTATCGCTCTTTCCAACGGTAGTGGTAGTAACCGTGTGTTTGAAGATGTGCTAAAATATGTTTTTATAGTCATTAAAGGTAGGCGGGTTAGAAATTTGGTATCCAAGGACTTGCCATTCTTCTCGTATATAGTACCATGTAGAATATGATTTTTATCGGTTTTTGATCTAGACCTCTAAAACGTCTAACAATGATCTTTGGGCACTATGGTAGATCCATGATTATATATCCTATAACTTATTTTGAAATCCTTGTGTCAACGCCATGTTCGTGTGTTTAGTTATTTCGCCCAAACAGTACAGCAGAGTTACATGTGCAAGGTATGTTGTGCCGAAATGACGTTTTTAGCTCACCTGGCCCGAAGGGCCGGTGAGCTTATGTCATGGCGCGGCGTCCGTCGTCCGTCCGTCGTCCGTCCGTCAACATTTCCTTTAAATCGCTACTAGTCATAGTGTTCTGCATGGATTGTAACCAAATGTATGTGGACTAGGTATGGTAAGGGTATATTTTGGCCCCCAAATCCGCTATTTTTTCAAAGCTTGTTATTTTAAGATGTTAATCTTGCATTTCAAATATTAACTACATACTTGACATATTTCATAGTGCTATTAGGTAATATAGCAGTTCGAGTTGCCATGGCAACCATTTTTATCATACATAAATTATGCAAATTGTGAAAATTTCATCAAAATTGACCCTTTTTGTGCAGTTTTTCATCTAGTTAACATAGAGCGCATTCTAGAACAAACTTTATATTTCTCAAAATGATGTATTCTTCGTGTCTGCTAATTCACTTAAAATATAAAGTGTGTTCTAGGTTGCGCTCTATTGATTTTAAAGGAAAAACTATCAAAAACATGCCAAAATTGACCACATTTTCAAATTTGCATAATTTATGCAAAGTTACCATAGTTATATAGCAAAAACATACTTTCTGTCAACAGAAATATCATTAAGTTTTTATCAGGGTCATATTCAATATTTCAAACGCAGCAAATTAATTTCTAGTCTCTCGTCCCCCAGGGGCAGGAGGGGCAGGGCCCAATAGGGGTAATAGAGGTAAATCCTTTAAATCGCTACTTGTCCTAGAGTTCTGCATGGATTGTAACCAAAATTCGCCACAAACATCCTTGGGGGAAGGGGGATAGAACTTGTATAACTTTTGGCTCTGATCCCCCGGGGGCAGGAGGGGCGGGGCCCAATAGGGGAAATAGAGGTAAATCCTATAAATCGCTACTTGTCCTAGAGTTCTGCATGGATTGTAACCAAATTTGGCCACAAACATCCTTGGGGGAAGGGGAACAGAACTTGTATAAATTGTGGCTCTGACCCCCCGGGGGCAGGAGGGGCGGGGCCCAATAGGGGAAATAGAGGTAAATCCTATAAATCGCTACTTGTCCTAGAGTTCTGCATGGATTGTAACCAAATTTGGCCACAAACATCCTTGAGGGAAGGGGAACAGAACTTGTATAAATTTTGGCTCTGACCCCCCGGGGGCAGGAGGGGCGGGGCCCAATAGGGGAAATAGAGGTAAATCCTATAAAACGCTACTTGTCCTAGAGTTCTGCATGGATTGTAACCAAATTTGGCCACACATATCCTTTGGGGAAGGGGAACAGAACTTGTATAAATTTTGGCTCTGACCCCCCGGGGTCAGGAGGGGCGGGGCCCAATAGGGAAATAAGAGGTAAATATTTAAATTCCTTCAGAAAAGAAACAATGAACCTGTATTCAGAACATGACTTGACATTACAAACCAGGTGAGCGATACAGGCCCTCTGGGCCTCTTGTCAGTTGAAGTATCTATATAGAGAGACTGAATATGACCACAAACATTGTCCGTTGAATTATGTTGTTGATTACAATGCAGTAGGATGTGCTTAATCCTTCGCATCAAGTACATGTATTCAATATGACCGCTACTAACGTTGTCGAAACATATCCGTCGAAGACAAAACAAAATAACGTCTTTGTCTCTGTATTGAGTAAAGAATAAAAGCTACGTTTTGTTTGTTTGTTTGTTAATTTTTACGTTCTATTAATATCCATGGTCATGTAGGGACGGCCTATATATTTACATAAATAAGTCTATTTTAACATGTGTTTGATAAAATTTAAAACGATATTGGTTGCTAAGCCGGGTATCTACCATAGTCAAGATGGCCGTAGATATAGTTCCGAATGTTGAATGTTAAAGCTGCAGTTTGAATTGCAGTATAACAATGACACCTTTCAATTATTTTTAAAATAAGGCTTTTTACAATTTGATCATATATCAATAATGTCTATTTCGAATACAAATTGAGATAACCGAGCCGGAACAACTACCGGTATGTATCGTTGTTATGGTAGTGATGTGGTCCGAAGTGGAGCGAGCCGCCGTAATTAATTGTCAACCAAAGAAAACCTACTGTGATATAGCCTATTAATGGTATGACCGTTGAGCTGCTGAATAAGTGTCATGTATGTTTCGGTCTATGAACGCCATACAGACTATAAATTCTTCATAGTCATTACTTTATTTTATTTTATGGGGGATAGACAAGTATTTGTAGTGTGTTAAGGCCTATTTTGAATGCAAAACTGGGGTGAAAGATGATGATACTGTTTCGGATAGGCTTCCTGTAATGTTTTTTTTTTCTGGAAACCTGTAGATGATCTGTTAACCTTCGCTTAGACGCTCCCAGAATTGTTCACTGACAATCAGATGTTCTGTATATGTAGGTGAGATGAGTGACCATACACACATGCACTTCTGACATAACTAAGGAATTTCCCGAACATTCCTGGGAAAGCCCTCCGGTTGTAGCCCCGACCAGCAAATCATTTTGTTGTTTATTACCGTTTCAATGCTTGAACACATCTTTTGTTTTGATGTCAAATACATATTTAATTGGATCTAATAAAAACTCTTTATTGTTATTTTGAAATCCGTCAACTTATGACGCAAAATAATATAGAAGCGTGAACTAGAAGTAGTCCGAACCTAATTTGAACGCAACTCCCCTCCTATTGACTGCATAGGGGCATATGCAAATATATCTGATTATTCAATTAAAGGAGGATCAGTCTATGCGTAGCCACATGTTCAAACTAATAATTGAGCTTTTTACATGGTTGAACTATTGACCCTTCACGAGAGATCAATGTAGTTAAAGAAAAGTTACCTTCCTAGACTATTCATAACATCAACCCTTTACATCCCCAGATTATACATTCCTATCAGCAAACAGGGAGTGGGACGACTGGTTCGCCCGTTGTCAGTATAATGTGACCGGGTGGGGTGTGTTGCTTGGTGTCTTCGGCAGTATGCTTCAGTGATATAGCACTATAAAAAAGGCAAAAGTTCCACTATACAAGAAGACACAACATGAGTATACAGCAGTCCCCCCCATAAAAGTTTGAAAGAGCTGTAAGTATTATTAATGTACTTACCGATCTCGCCCAAACTGCACATCAAAATTAAATATATAAATATGCGAACACAAGACGAAATGACGTTTTCAATAGATGCAGCTAGGTGAAGAAAATATATTTGATATGTACATGTGGTAAACCGGTCACCAGATCCGCACTTGACACGTTATTATGTCCTCCATTTTAACAGAGTATTTGTGAAGTTTTGGTATGATCCCCATGACCCCGCACGTAATAATCAAGTAATAAGAAATGTAATACTTTAAACTAGAAACCGAATGGAATAAGATTAGGTATCCAGTTTTAGTGAGTATTGTTCAGAACCTAACTAAATAGTTTGAACCTAGATATATATTTACAGTAATTTGGTAACAGGGTGCAGGGTTAACAATCCCCTGTTTCACTGCCAAGGATCGAACACGGGACCTCTTGATCACTAATATTATCCTTACAAATTACATATGACGATGTTTGACATTTAAGTATATTTCAAAAAAGGTAGCTTGTATTTTCTGGGGAAAAATCGACAGTATTTCTCATAATTATAGACATATTATAAAATGGCTAGGCCTTTTAGTTATCCTGAAGTTGAAAATATTCTTTAGCGCTACAGTGAATAAAGACGTGAACACCTGAGTGGGTTAATCTTTCCCAACACAAAACATATTGCTTTCTCATAAAAAAGCAATTGTTGACCCAATAAGTTGGTCTGAACAAAATCATATACATGTAGATAGACATACACTCAAACAGACACCAGCGGATTTCAGGTTAATAGGCATTTCTCTTGACTAGCTTCTTTGAAGAGAGCATATATTAGGGCTTTCGTTTGTCAATTTTACTTTAATTAAGATTTGTACAAAGATAATCGTGTAAAACAAGTCGAAATTGGAACAAACATTAAGTACTTATTATATATGTATTACAGATCAAATGAGAACCGTTTTATATGTAATCTGCAAGACGTATACAAGGATCTGAATACGGGTGAGCCAGAAATAATGACACAACAACAATATAAGGATGAGGAGTTTAATAGCGTAAAGACTGACAATACATTTTTCATTTCAATACATGTATTACAAACATACGTACACTGTATGTGTAATATCGTTACAGAGATAATGCTAGACTACCTCGATTTGTTTCTTAGTGCCTTATTCTTAAATAATGTCTTTGTAGTGGATGTATTTATTGATATACAAGTACTGATATGTTACAAGTTATAACCAAAATAATATGGATCATTCTAAGATGTTATAACAAGACCAAAAATTACTATTTAGATGAAACATGACACTGATATGGCACATTGTATATTACAATATGGTTATTTTGGAGACCTGTATTTTATTTCATTATGGGACTAAAGCAATTGATTCTTTTCTGGGTGTTATTAGCAAGGTCCAAACCGTACATTGTTATGATAAACGTATCAGCTTTACTGAAATGATTAAAAGTGTAAAATGATAATGCATTATTTCACACAATGATATAAAGATGATCCACCGCTGAAAAATAGTATTTTTTCTCTCAAAAAAAAAATACGAGCAATATAATTAGTATTTTTCTTCATTTACACAAAGTTACTTACTTTAAAAAATTACCAGATTTGAAAAGATAGAGCTTCTAATTTAAAAAATATCAATGAAAATTAATTGCGTTCCGAAAAAAACAATCCGTGGCACTATATCCTATATGAAATGGAAGTACTGATTACGGATGCACCAAAGGAAAAATAAATTATTTTTTCTTACTTTTTGTGTTAAAGTTATATGTGCCGTATTTTTCATACCGACGGATCGAGAGAAGCTTTTAATATATTATTTATCACCAAAAGTTCTTATCTTGAAAATTACAGTGCTTGCAGTGAATTTGTTTTAAACATCTATTATTGTTCAAACGATGAGTATCATGTATGCTCTACTATGCTAGGTTTACACTATGTCCCCGGCGACCACGGTATCCCCGTTTGCCCGAACCGTGGTGCGCCGTGGAATTTGGGCTATTTTTGTCTCTGTATTCAAGTTTTGCCACGGTCTTTTACGGATTACGTGGTAGACCGTGGATATAGGGGAAAATGCTGTTCCCGGAGGTTAAAGGTACACTACGGCTTTAGCACGGTCTATCAAGGATACCACTACGTTCTCTCTAGGCCTGTTACAATCTGATGAGGTCTGCTACGTTTTACACGTTTTGATCAAGCCGCGATGCGTTGTTCACGGTCCGCCAAGGCTTACTAGGAATGGAAGTCTGATGCCGGGCTTTTTTTTTGAAGCAAATGAAACAACATTTATTGACGAAAATATCATTTAAAACACATTTTAATTACAAAATGTGGTAAAAGAAAAGAAAATCTTAACTATATTTGGTATAAATATATAATTATTATAGCCAAGTGTTTCTACGCCATTTTTTCTGTAATGGTTCTCAATTAATCTGCCTTTTGCAATTATAGCTTTGGTATAATTTGATAGTTTAAATGTGTTTGATAATGACTATTTCTAATTAATAATACAAATAATTCCGTGAAGTAGCAAATATATACCAGGCCAGGCAATGATACTCTATCATATATTGCTCGTAAGACAGTAATAAGACGTAACACGCCGTATCACATCGGGCTTTCAACCGCTACAAGCCATGATGTTGTCTGTTACACCACGGACCGTTTGGAAATTTTGTTACGGCCTCACACGCACTGTTACGTTTTGTTACGTCAATCCCGTTTTATGACGTCTTGTGGCGTTCACCATCTGTACCGTGACTGCCGTGGCAAATTTTTGACAGTTTAAAAATCTGGCACGGCATCCACGATAACCACGGCCGCTCACGTTTGTCTATCACGTTCTTCTGCGTTGTCTCACGTTGTCTCGCGGTCACCACGTTTTGTCCACGGTTGGCCGAAACGGGGCTGCCGTGGCCGCCGGAAACATAGTGTAAACCTAGCATTAACGGCGGAGCATCTTTAAATGACAAAGATAATGTAATATATACTGGGATTATAAAAAAATATTAAGGATAAATGAATTAAGATGTAGAATCAATGGAATACAACTATAATAATTTTAATGGTAAAGATAATGCAATAAAGAGTAAAGACATTATAGATCATATTGTGGACAGAAGGGACATTTAACCTAAATAAATCTTGAAAGGTTTAGTAATATAAGACTCTTTCATATGTGGATATGAAGGATAGGGATATTCTACCCGAGGGCCACAAAATGTAGTAAAACCCGAGGCTTGCCGTGGGTTTTGAAAAAAATTGTGATCCTGAGGGTAGAATATCCCTATCCTTCATTTCCACTTATGAAAGAGGTTTTTTTTTCTTACCTCGACGTTTTATTGGAATTTTACAACTATAATATCCCGGTATTTTGAAAGAAATTCGAAGAAATCCACGAGTGAAAGTCATTTTCCATACATGAAAAATGCGTGATATTTTCAGCAAAAATTCCGTTGTTTGCATCTTTTAGAATAAAACCAGTCGAGTTAAAAAAAAGGTAAAATTTTACCCAGGAAATAGAGATTTGGTTGACGCCGTGATGTCACGAGGCTTTATTGCATGGGTAGCCATGCAATACAGCCTCAGGCGACATGAGTGTATTGTCTTAGACAAGCCAGTATTACACCCGTAGGTATGAAAAAAATACATATACGATATGACATGCCAGATATCTTAATGAATAATTTTGTACAATTAATGTAAAAATATGTCAAATGTAATAATTAGAAAGATAAAAATAGTAGCATTATAATTTAGTAACCTCCCACAATGCACTGCGCAAATTAAACAAATGACGTGTCAAAAACGTGTTTGAAGCGAACACAAATATAAGCAAAGCAAGACGAGATGGGAGCAACTTTCCGTATTACTGTAAACCAACTTTCTTTCCAGTGCGATTTACTTTCCCGAATTTCCAGTGCGATTTACTTTCCCGAATTTCGCGATTAATGTAAATTCGCGAATGTTTATCTCCGGGAATTAGAATCTTTTTAATTCATGCTATTATGAATTACGATTCAAATTTCGAAATGGAAATCGCGACATTTAGTTACCGCAAAAGAAAGTTTGTTTACAGTTCACTTGACAATTTTTGATGTACATATACCATTAAGACAAGAACGTCCCTTCGCGGTACCTCGTCAAATGAAAACTTTTGGTTTGAATTTCGATTTATATCATTTTAAAACTGAATCAAATTGTTATATAACGAATATTTACAAATAAGGCTTACAGTTTATATGTCAACCAATGAAAATTTTAAAAGCCTCTTAGAATATGTAAACGGAATGTCAACAACTTTGTGGTTCATTATACCAGCTTTCGTTGTGTTCCAAAATTAGAATATAACTGTTCATTTTCCTAAATAGTTGGGGTTGGTATTCCCCATGATTGCGTTTTAGATAACGGATTATTGTAATGAAGCCATCAGTAAAGATATGAAAATCATATCTAAATATACGTATACGTAATTTATTTTGTTTCATGTCCCTTTAAAGATGTTCCACCGCCGACAAATGGTATTTTTTCACTATCAATAACAGAAGAAGACGATTTAGTATGTTTCTTCAGTTACAAAAGTTACTTACTTTACACCATTACCAACATTGAAAAATTTGAGCTTCTAATTTAACTTCAAGTTAAAAATATGAAAAATAATTAATCGCATCCCGAAAAAAATCCGTTGCACTATATCCTGTATGGAATGAAGTACTGATTGCGCATGCACCAACGGCAAAATCAATTATTTTATATTATATTTTTAATTAGACATATATAAATACGATAATACACGAATCATTGTTCAAATAATGAATATCATTTATGCTCTGTCGGCGGTGGAGCATCTTTAATGGTAAAGAATCTAGAATATATACTACAATGATTTAAATCGTACAGATTACTAAGAAGTATGGCATATGTTCATGTACATTTTATTAACCAAACATCATCAGATAGTGGGCTCTTCAAATCGCTCTTCGTCGGTGGTTCGTCCTCTCGTCCGATAACATTTCTGGTTATCTCTATTTCTCAGAAAGTCCTAAAGGGATCTCTCTCAAATTTCATATGTAGGTTTCCCTAGGGTACTAGTTGTGCATTTTGTATTTTGGGACTGATCGGTCAACAAGATGGCCGCCAGACAGCAACCTTGTATTTCGATAGTCAAAGTTTGTTACAGCTATTTCTCAGAAAATATTGAAGGGATCGCTCTTAACTTTCACATATAGGTTTTCCTAGGACTATAGTTGTGCATATTGCATTTTGGGACCGATATGTCAACAAGATGGCCGACAGGCCTCCATTTTAGATTTAGAAAATTGAAGTTTGTTACCGCTATTTCTCAGAAAGTAATGAAGTGATCTGTCTTAAATTTCAAATGAAGTAATAAAAAGTAAAAGTTTGAAAAGCAGAGAAAAGATCCCTCTTTCCATTGTCGGACGTAGATCATTCTTTGGTGGGCGCCGAGATCCCCTATGTACTGCGGTATCAGGTCTCTTTAGGCCGCTTGGTTATTGATAAGAAGTCGCCGTTTTAAGACCTTTACCTATTTCAAATACCCCTGATGCCTTGAATGAAGTTCAAGGTGATTAATTTGAACAAACCTCGTAGCCCGTCATTTTTGAATTTCACAGGCTCAATATCAGGTCTCTAGATCTCGTGTTTAGTGACAAGGAGTCGTTCAAAGATGCTTGCCTATTTGGTCTCTGAGATCTTAAATGAAAGTAAATAGTATTCATTTGAACGAACTCATTACATTTAATGCAAACAGTTTAGAAAACATTTATCAACAAAATTATTCATGCAAACTCGCGAACTTATGATAAATATCAGTTTAAATATTAAATTGATGACAAATAAAATTGTAAACGGCAAACACTTTTTAAGTACTAATTAATCCTTAAATATATTACACTAACATACAGTGGAAATCAATCGGATTGAAAACAAATTAGCTTGTAAATTCTAACTATAAGGTTTGATATTGTGGATTGTGTGTCGTATGTTAATCATATAAAACATAAACAAGAGGCCCATGGGCCTTAACGTTCATCTGAGTATTGGCGCAATACAACACCTCAAAGAAAATAGTAACGGCAAACAATTAAGGCAATACAAAAAAAACCGCTTTTAATAGAAGTTCAGGTTCTGATATTTTATGAATTAGACTTAAATGAAGGTCAATTGATCCACACCATACTACAAATCGTATTAAGTCTCAAGGCAGCTTTGTTTTTAGAAGTTGTTTAAAGATTTTAGTCTATTTTATCCCTGTGACCTTGAATGAAGACCAAGGCCATTCATTTGAACAACTTTGTAGCCCTTCATTCAAGCATGCCATAGGCCCAATATCTGGTCTCTATTAAGCCTCTTAGGTATTCACAAGAAGTCGTTTAAAGATTGTAGCCTATTTGACTTCTGTGACCTTGAATGAAGATCAAGATAATTCATTTGAACAAATTTGGTATCCCTTCATCCCAGCATGCTACAGGCCAAATACCAGTACCTTGAGCCTTTCTGTTAATAGAAGAAGCTTGAATGATAAGTTTACGCACGGCGCACGACGGCAGACGATGCATGATGAAAATAGGTCATTCTGACCCTTTTATTTTAGCTATAAGATTTGAAATTGCATATGGCTTGTTATACATGTTAATCATATAAAACATAGAAAATTCACAAGAATCACTCGTTTCATCATAAAAATATTTAGGATAGAAAAATTATGTTATGGATTTGATTTCAAAGATTTCAAAAACATGTTGTTATGTACTAGAAGTTGTGATTTCTAGTCAGATTGGCTGATATTGAAGTAGCAACATCAGACAAAAGGTGTTAAGCCCCTTTTACACATTCAAGGATGAGGCGCCGGATCACCACTGTTTGGAAATTCTGATCATCCGGGAACATCCGATGTCCCAGGGCTCTATTACGTCATGATGCCGGTGTTGACGCGGTCGTAATACGATGCCGACACAAACAACAACAGTCTGTCTACGCTTAATCATGGTTACTATACGGTTGTCTCCCGACAACCCAACGAAATGTACTGGATTATTCACGAACAGTCCGGAGCACTACAGTTTGTTCCCGTTTATACACGATTATTTCACGGAGGAACCCGGTGTTGATATGGATATTCACAGAATATCACGACGCTCGAACGTGTTAAGTCCGTGTGCAATTCGTAGATACCAATGTTCTTCCGGAGGTAAAATTCGCTCATGGATGGCCGGGACTTAGCAAGGATACTTTGGAACAAACAAGGATACTTCGGTACCTACACGGACATCTCGGAAATTACACGATGATACACGGATCGTACACGAATCAGTACGGAGAATTTCTATCCCTACAGGTCCGGCGAAAAAATCTGACATGTTTATTTTTTCTCCTGGACCAGCGTAACCATGTCGAACAGCCCCTGATATCGCCGGATGCATACATGGCCCTAACACGGTGATGGCTGATTATAAAGGATTGTTCCGGTTTGATGGTCCAAGTTGATCAGCCGCCTCATCATTGAATGTGTGAAAGGGGCTTTAGAGACAATTAGTCGTAAAGTATTGGTATATACACATAATATAAAAACTGGAATAGTGACAATAATACATCTGGCTCTAAGATCCTGACTTAGTGTAAACGTAGAAATTTATGCGAGGGGTAAACTTTCGCTATGAACGCGAAGGTCACACCGCATCAAAGTTTGCAAATATTTAAATTATAGTACCAAAAGCCCAAATTGATATATATCGCGAAAATGACATATAACATCAAATATCCACGTTTACATTTTGTTTGTTTGATTAATTAACGTCCTAGTAACAGCTATGGTCATGTAAGGACGGACTCCCATTGATGCTCTGTGTAGCGTTTATGTTGTGCGTGGTGCGTGTTTTGGGAGACTGCGGCATATTCATGATGTGTCTTCTTGTATAGTGGAACTGTTGCCTTTTTTTATAGTGCTATATCACTGAAGCATGCCGCCGAAGACACCAAGCAACACATCCCACCCGGTCACATTATACTGACAACGGGCGAACCAGTCGTCCCACTCCCTGTGTGCTGAGCGCTAGGCAGGAGCAGAAACTACCACTTTTATTGACTTTGGTGTGTCTCGGCCAGGGGACAAGGAGCGAACGCTCAACTCAAGGCCTAAAGTGAGGCGGCGCTAAGGGAGGCATTAGGAAGGATAAAGTCAGTTAGGAAGAAGAAAAAATATAATATCCTCAATTTTAGTCGCCCTTTATCGCTATTAGCTAAGTCCAAAAAAGAGAATCAAAATTTTCTGGATTACCTGTATTGAATATAATAATGAGGCTAATACGACACCCCAATATAAAATTATATATTTTTATGTCAAATCTTTATTTTGCAGCGAGCAAAAAAAACTTAATATTATAATATGATCTTATTATTCCTATTCAGTGTACAGTGAATCCTAGAAAATCCTAACACTTACGTCCCGAGCTCAAACTGTCCTCTTCGCTAATCAATTCTTCAATAAAATAATCCATTATTTGCCATTAGTGTCCGGATTGTCATTGTTTTGACCTGTCAGCGTCCTAATTAACGCTAGTCAACTGCATATTAAGTCTAGTCTATACCTTCGACGTTGAGTCCCATCGCGGTCATCAATTCTTCTGGGCTAAGCTCTATACATTTTGCCTTCAGTTCTGCTCTACGTTTGAGTCCTTCAAACATTTTGACGCGGTCTTCAAACCCACGTTTCTTCTGCTTCAGTTCAGACTGTATCTGGACTTCAAGGTATTCAACCTCCGTCAAAGGGTTTGACTTAATGGCGAACTCCCTTATATAGTTTCCACATTTCCTGACTTCATCCAACATTGCAACAACTTTATCTTTTATTGCAAGGACATTGGCGTTGGTGCCACGAAGAATGGATTCTTTTGTGCTTTTACCTTCTTTGGCTGAATCGAACTTCTTTTTCATGTCGTTGTAAGACTTCTGAACCTTCTGCTCATAGGCCACTATACGAAATTGGTTGTTTGTATGAACATCGTATGAACATTTCCCGGGACAAACTGTACACTTTCCATTTTCCATCACAGCACAGTTGTATTTGTTATTATCACTAATACCACAAACACTATGACAGGTGAAATTGCAGGTGATGCAATTTGTTACGTGTGTTCCCGGGTCTAGCTTTTCTTTTCGTTGATGGATTTCCACAGTCTCGTAGGTGAAGTCTTTGTTATCTTTTATTTCTCTTTCGAGCTTCTCCGCCAATTCCCGCTCCTTCCTCATTTCCGAAAGTTCATGGAGTCCTTTATCGATCTGTGGTAAAAGTCCAACCACCATGGCATTCATTTGTTCTCGTTTACGTAACACCTTCGATGTAAGCTGTAGACTTTTGGTTTTCGTGGTAGGCAAGAAGGCGAAGAATTGTTGGTAACTATATATATTGTTTCCCATGTCCCAAAACATCTTGCCAAGCTCATGTGATTTACTAGACGTGTTTACTGCAAAAAGTGCAGAATTATTGAATAGAAAATGTTCTTTCATGGGAACTTCAGCCTGCCGTAAGGCTCCCAGAACTGGCGGTTCTTTTCCATCAGCAAATGTGACCATAGCAACCATATTTTCTCCGATGTCTTTCCCAAATATGGAGAGAATGGAGTCGTATATATACCTCTGGGTGTGGGTGAGTCTTGCCAATGGGGCCTGTGTGACAACACAAACTGCATCAATGGTTTCTATTCCTGTGACGCCTTCAGTGTCGAAGAGAGCTCGGATCTGCTCTACAAGTTGGTGATCTCTTTCTATTCCTCTGGTATCCCCGAATCCTGGAGTGTCAATCAGGTTACAAATGAACTTCACTTTGTCGTTCTTTGGGTGTACTCTGTAACTAGTAATCCAGTCAGTCTGTGATTCCGTCTGGAATAATGTAAAGCAAATGATTACATATCCTTATTATCACTGCGTTTGATAAGAGGATCTGAGAAAATCCCATGAAGGGTCATGTCCAGGTGACCTTTGGAAACGGCCAATCAAATTTCTACTTGCAAAATTTTGACAGTGAATTTCAGGGGACGAAATTGTTTTAAACAAATGTCAGAATTATTTCTGTGCAAAGGGCACAACAAAGCTAATTGTATATGTGTACGGGGAGGAAATATCGTTTGAAAAAGATGTAGCAAGGTTTAAAAAACTGCATGTGATATGAAGTAAACGTGGTATAACGGTCCTCCGAACGTGATTCCTTATGGGATATCTTAACGGACTGATGATAATGATCAAAAAAGTTGTTAATACATAGCACGCTGGTAAGTCAAAGACCTACTATAGACTAATATATATAGGCCATGGGCTAGGAGGGTTCCACATACAACCCCCCACCCCCTCCAAACCTACGTACCAATATTTTTTGTTCTTAACCCTCGTGGCCCACTTATCACAAATCAAATTGTTAACATTGCATAAGTTGGGATGAACTTCCGGTTATGACGTCATCAAAAAGACCTTATGACCTTTCAATCTATGAAGATTATTTTATTCTACCAGTTCCAGAATTTCAGAAGACGATTTTTGAAGTTTTGTCTTATTTGACCCCTTTTGGCCCCAACCCTAAGGCCTCTGGGGTTAAGTCTTGGAAAATTTGTTAATAGGATTCAATGGCCATTTCATAGGGATATTTCTCACAATTTTTGACTCATTTCCTATTGTAAATGACCAAATAATGCTCAAAATGTTTTTTTCCCAATATAAACTATAGTAAACTTAACCTCCTCCCCAGAAGGAAACCTGACACCCCAGGGTCATATAATTCACAATTTTTGTAGAGGGTCTTGAGACCTTTCTGTCTATGAAGAGTATTTGATTCTACCACATCTGTGAGTGGAGAAGAAGATTTTTGAAATTGGGGTCAGTCGTAGAAAAATTGTGAATATGATTCAATGGCCATCTCATACTGAAAATTCTGACAACATTTGACTTATTTACTGTTACAAATGACAAAATAATGCTCAAAAATTTGTTTCCCAATATAAACTATAGTTAACTTGACCCCAGAGGGGAACGTGAGACCCCCAGGGTCATATATTTCACACTTTTTGTAAAAGACCTTAAGACCTTTCAATCTATGAAGAGTATTTGATTCTACCATTTCTGGAATTTCAGAAGAATAGTTTTAGCCTATTTGACCCCCTTTTGGTCCCACCCCTCAGGCTCCTGGAGGGCTGGGACCATATAATTAACAATTTTTATTTACCTTTGGCTGTGGAAGGATTCTGCAAAATTTCAAAAACGTAGAAAAAGTAAATTGTTTATCGCCATACGACGCACGACGGACGACGACGGACAAAAGACGGTTAGAATAGGTCACTTTACGCAGGAAATGAAAAATAATATTTTAAGCTCAAAAATGGTAAATTTTCAGCAAAATTTTCATATTTAGATTGATGTAGCAAAAATGTTTACCAACAACAAATTATTATTCGTAATCAGTCATTGGATCTCCAATCAATCGATAAATACAACTGACTATCAATCAATAAATACAACAACAAAAATAAAAATATAAAGAAATGCAATAGAGAGTTTTTGTACTACCCTCATTAGGTTTACAAAAGATCTTTTTCTGGTGTATTATAATATATTATAATAAATAGAACATTGACTATTGGCGATTTATAAGTAGAAAAACAATAATGTAAAGTTGACAGAATATTTAGGTGGGACAAGTCACAGTTCAACATAATCCATTTTCATGTTTGAAATTTTAGAGATTAGAAGCGTCCCAAAAATTATTATTACAGCACAACACCTACTGATACCGTAACAAATGTAACCTAAGCTAAGCCTGTGTTTCCGTTAATGTCATTAACAGTTTCCAGGACGTTTTGTTTCTTTGAAATGAGCACATTCATTGTTTTCACCGGTTCTTAATGATAACCATTATCATTGTGCGTGCTTTCTTGCCTCACTGCTCTATCTTCTGACGTGACTCAGTATGTCTTGTAGCTGTTAGTCCAAATCAAAGTAATCGGAATAACACTATCAATTCCTCGAAAGCCAGAGCGTCGTCTTCAATGTCGATGAGCTGATGTGACACTAAATTACCAGTGTTGTTCCGGCCTGTCATCTTTCATGACTCATCCATTGCCAGAGTTCATATTAGGACAAACAGGGAGATCCCACATCTCAGAACCTAAGATTTTCTGGCATAATGGAAATTACACCAGATCCACATTCTTCGAATGGTGGAATTGGTTCTCCTTAGCACATAGCTTCATACTTCGTATAAAGTACCATTCATCAGTCTTGTTGACCCTCGTGCGACCATAAATGGCACAGGTGATATCATCGAGGTCATTAATGAGGTCATAAATGTTAAATTGTTTTCATTGGTCTGACTTTTTCCACTCCCTTGAAGGTGCTGGTTGTGTAACATCTGGTGTATGCGTAAAGAGACCATTGGAGGCTATACAGGAAAAAAGGTTCTCTACAGTGCTTTCCAGACTTGGCAAATAGTGGAACTTCACTGCAGACCTCATTTATGACCTAAAAAAAATCCACATGTGCCATCTATCGTCACTGGGGGTTCACAAGAATGAGGAATTGTGCTTCATACGAATTAAAGAGAACTAGCTCAACCCTTCGCAGAATGTGGATCAGGTATCTTTTCCATCATGCCAGGGACGTCTGGAACATCATATACGATGTGTGAATCACTAGGTTGGAAACAGGAAGAGTTCCCACATCCCTGAAACCGATGTTTCTTATGTTAACTCTGGCCATGGACGGTTGACAAGTAAGAACCACGATGGTAACCCGGTAATGTAATGTCACGTCAGCTCATCAGCTCAAAGAACTAGGTGAAAGAAATATGTGACACTTTAGCAACCATCTGACATTTCCTTACGTTATACAAAGGAAATAACAATGGATGTGCTCATTTTAAAAGACACAAAATGTTTCGGAAAGCGTCATTATATTTACGGAATGACAGGCTTTGCTGCTTTCCTAAGTTTTAATTTGATACCATATAGCTATTAGTTGGCGTTTTGCTGTAATAATTCAGTTTGAGAAGCTAATAGTCTACAAAAGTTCGAACATGAATGGATTATTTTGAAGTCCCACTTTGATATTCATCCAACTTTAAATTCAAATTTGTTAAGATCTTAATCGTCAATAGCCAATGTTATATTCAGGAAATTCTAAGACACCAGGAAATAAAATAACAATCATATAGCCCTGTATACTTATCAGATGATGTTTTGTAAACCAAATGATGGTATAAGAATAATTCTCTTTTGCATTTCTTTATGTTTTTGTTGTTGGTTTTACTGATTGGCAAGAGATCCAATAACTGATTACGAATAATAGTTTGTTGTTGGGAAATATTTTTGCTGCGTCAAGCCAAATATAAAAATTTATTGAAAATTTACCATTTTTGAGCTTAAAATCTTATTTTTTTTCATTTCCTGTGTACAAATCACTACATATATTGGATTATTTGTCCTGATATGTATTTGATGTTCTATTGTGACAATTTTGATGTCAATGTTATGACTGTTTTTCACTTTTCACTTTTTAGTGAAATTGGAGATGGTAGCCATTTTGATGACGTCATATAACCGGAACTTATACAATGTTAGCATAGGTTTTTGTTGCTGTTGTTGTTTAAACTGATTGATAAGTGGTCTAAAAACTGATTAGAAATAACAGTTTGTTGTTAGAAAACATTTTGCTGCGTCAAGCAAAATATGAAAAATTTTGCCGTAAAATTACTATTTTTGAGCTTAAAATCCTATGTTTTCATTTCCTGCGTACAAATCACTACATACATTGGAATATTTGGTCCTGATATGTGCTTGTAGTTCTATTGTGGTCAGTTTGATACTTCATTTTTGGTTGAAAAATGTCAATGTTATGACTATTTTTCATTTTTTGGTGAAATTCGAGATGGCATAATCTGTTTGTTTGTTTGTTTGAGTTTTACGGCCCATCGACAACTAAGGTCATTTAGGGCCAAACTACAAGTCAGGCATTAATATCAGGATAAAAGATCAGGGTAAGAAAAGGCAAGTAAGGATTAAAACACAGATTGTAAACGTTTATTTGATAAAAAAAAAGGTTTGCATGTGATAAAATAGTTTTGGCTAAAACACACGAGAAAACTCATGCAAAATGTTGATGAAACGATGATATGATGAGAAAAACGTTCATATTTTATCTAAAATACCAATTTCTTTGAGATAATTAAAAATACTATTATGTCTCACGGCATGAAACAAAGTGTACATGTCGGAGACATCGTAGTGCTTATCTCGTTGCTGCCTCCATTTTCTCTGCGGAATATTGTGCTATCGGTCTGGCTCTTGACCACATCGAAGAACACCGCATTGAAAAGGCAATCATCTGTTCAGACTCTCTTTCGGTTCTTCAGGCTTTGAAATCAAGATGTCCTAGAAATACTCTAATCCAAAATCTTTTAATCCGAACATTTCGATTATCTTCTAAAACTCAAATTACTTATCTCTGGATTCCCAGTCATGTGGGTATAAAGGGGAATGAACAGGCTGATAAAGCAGCTAAGACTGCTCTTCGCCTAGCACAAACAGATTTGAAACTACCATACACCGACATCAAACCTTCAATTCAGTCAGCCATCAAACACCATTGGCAACAAAGGTGGTCTACCGAAACAAACAATAAACTGTTTAAAATTCAACCTACACTTAATCCTAAACTGTCCAGTCGGAGAGACCGCAGAGAGGAAGTTGTTCTCTCTCGGCTCCGAACTGGACACACATATTTTACACATTCCTATCTATTGAGAGGGGAGGATCCTCCAACATGTCATGCATGTGATTCTCCTCTCACAGTGGAGCATATCTTTGTGCACTGTATTGATTTTAAGCACATACGAGATTGGCATAATCTCATTGGTCGGCTGGTTTTAACTCAGCCAATGAGATAAGGCTTTATATAACTCGCAAGATAGTGGCAAAATGGCAGTCAGCCTGACCCGGATAACTATTAGCGCTGAAAAACGTCCTAAGGACCACCACGAGAGGGGGGGGGGGTTGAACGAAGAGTCAAACAAGTAAATACGTTTGTTTCACCTGATGTTTGTTTATATCAAAGCCTGATATTGTAGGCTGCCGTGTTTTCAGTGTAGCGAATAGACATTTTCGTTTGCAAAAATGTTCTCGATCTTGTCCGACTAAAGAAAATTCGTCAATTTTTCAGGTCTCGAGGTTGTCTGTGAAAAAAATAGACTAGTTCTCGGTATGACCTCTTGTTATTATCTTGAAGAATAACATCTTAACTTTTAGTGAAGACCGAAGCTGTTAAGAAATATGGTCTACTATTATAATATTACTCAATTTTGTATCACGGAGGAGTTCCTTACCTCTCTCTATATATTAGTCTACAGTGGGTCTTTGACCTACCAGCGTGCTAAATATCTATGGTTAATACATGAAGAATATCCCTATTTTCCATTTCTACACTATGAAAATCTTTAATATTCAACATATGTTCGAACATATAACAAACAGAACTGAGTATGTTTTAAAACTATGTAATTCAATAACAGGAAAATTATATTCAAATATAATTAAAAGTCGATCGAGCACCAGGCCTATCTAAGTTCTCACCAAGGTAACAAAATGTATATATTACATACTAATGTCTATAACTCGCCCGTCCGTATGACATTACCCAATTTCAGAACAAGAGTCTCAAACGCACATCTGACAATCATTTGAAGTTCAGCAAAACATCCTTACTTCTTGAATGATACTATCAAGATAATTACACTTTATTGCTTGCAATCGGATTAAAATACAGATCATTATAACCACTCCGTTCCATAGTTGATCTGATGACTTTCAATAAGGGGTCATGTTTGGATGACCTTTATGCCAACTGTAGTTAGATCAAATTTCTAGTCCTTGCTACATCAAATGAAAACGCCACTTCGTCCAAGCCGACATTTACCTTTGCTGTGCTCTTTAAGCGAAATGACTATAAGATTGTGGCGGCTGTTATTTGATTGGCCATTTGTAAAGGTCACCAGATCGTGACCCAAAATTGAATGTTGTCAGATCATCTTATCAAAGGTAGTGGTAATAAGGATATGTATTTTAATCAGATTGCATTGTTTACATGCGCATATCTAAACGAAAATGCTTATTGATTTATAGAAGAAAAAAAAACTCTAGAAAGTGTCTAGATCAACGTAACAGAAATAGTAATTTGATTGAAATACAGATCATTATAACTACTCTGTTCAACAGATGATCTGATAACATCACACAAAGGGTGACCTTTATACCTACTATACTTAAGATCAAATGCATTTTCTCTGCCTAACTATAGAAATAATTGAAAACATTTCGTTCCAATATACATTAGATTAAGCTTTGTTGTGCTCTTTGGGCGAGATGGCAATGTACCTAAAGCGTCTGACAGCTCTTTAAAACTATTCCGTCCCCTTTAATTCACTTCCAAGATTCTGGAAGCAGAAATTTGGTAGGTGTATTCCTAGAAAAAAACATACTGTCTCACGACAGAGTTGGTTTACAATATACGTTATAACAACATAAGTTATATATGGAGAATTCGACATATTAAATTAGATATCGGCATAAATAATTGACAAGTCGGTGTCACATCTGAGCAATAACACGACTGTAAAAAAATACATTTAGTAAGTAAAATAAGATTCCCTTTTATTTATTTCGAATGAAGTTGTTGGTGACTAGTGGCGGATTATGTGAAATATAAAAAAAAAATCATTTTTTTATCACAATATACGTGAATATTTAAATCTTGTGTACGTCTTTATAATCATTACTTAAAAGAATTTCTTTGGGTTTATGAAGTCATAGATAAAAAACGAAGAGTCTATGAAAAAGAATGTATGTCTGTTTTTGGACTATTGAGTACTTACATTTACAATATAACAAATTCAGTTGCGAAACAGTGCAGTTGAGCCAATGACTGCAGCTTTTAAAAATTCCCGCGAAAACGTTCTGATTGTAAGTCATATTACTCGACGTACAAATATTTCGGTTTATGGGTTATGGGTTTATAAGATCTAACCAATAGAATTCAAGTATAACATATGAAATTATTTTATTGAAAAGTAACCTCAAATATCAGTGCCTGAAAACAACGTTTTTAATTTCTCTCTACGGCGATTGCTATTTTAGGACCTCATATAGTCACAAATCAACCACGGTGTTAATATTCTGAACGACAAGGGGATACTACTTGCACTACACTAAACTCGTGTATCATTCATACACATTTAGCTTTGTTGTTTTCTTTGGGTGATATGACTGGATGTTGTCAGATTCTCTTATCAAAATCGGTATTTTAATCAGATTGCGACACCAAGGATGTGTATTTTAAGCAGATTAAGATGTCATTATATGCTACCTTGATACTAGTTTAATGTTATTCAAGTAAATACTTTTGAACAATCTGAATTGTATTTATATGTTGGGGCGAAATGGCGTTGTTAATTGACAGGACAACGTGCAGAAAATGCATTTGATCTGAAGTATAAGTGGTATAAAGGTCATCCGAACATGAACCTTAATCGGATTTTCTCAGATCCTCTATTGAACGGAGTGGTTATAAGGATCTGTTTTTCAATCAGATTTTACTTTTGAAGAGCTTAATCCAGCTTGCTATAGTTCCAATATCTGAACATTTTAGGCCTTACTTAGAATTCCACCTTGAACTTGAAGGGACATTGTGTAACTATTGTCTATAAAGGTAAATCGCATTGAAGTTAATGCTACGAATCATTCAGTAGCCAACTGCTCAAAAGATACAATGCTAAACGATATTATACAATGTTGGAAATCGAGCATACTTATGACGTGTCTGGTTACGCCACTGTACGGCTCATACGATGTTTTTATATGTTGTCGGTGGTCTTCAGGAATATTTCCAATCGCTGATTAGTTTTAAAAAGAACATCAATACTAGGTATGATATAAAAATGACAAACCTCACGCCAGAATATAACTTTCTCTAGTTTTACTTTCGCTTTCATTAGTTACTGTTACTATGGTTATTGTACAACACAGGACAGTTCCAAACTGTAGAAAGCATTAACTTTCTCCCATTTAATTTGGGCGTTGCACACTTTTACAGAATCTATGGGATCAAATAAAAAAAATACATGTAGCCTCCATGACAGGAATAGTAATACATTGTATGTGGGATCAGTTCTAAAGTCGTCTCAATAATGGAACAGCAGACATCTATTTTTTGATATAGCAAACAAAATCGTACCAATTGTTTGAAATGTAATAATTGTGCAAATTTTCGAAGGGGATATATCGTAATGCAACTCATATATGACATCACGTGACTACACAAAGGAACGACAACAGCGTTTTACATTTGCATGTTGTTCCCAAGCTGCCGGGTATTTGGAAAATAAATGTTTTTAATGAATTGCTTTACGAGTTAAATCGACAACTTATGTGTGTTTTATTCAGATGAGTAAACTTCTGGAATTTTATATTTTCGTGTTGCAGTATTAAATGATATGGAATACTATCAACGTCAATTGACTTCAATAACATTGAAACAGCGTAAAAGCTGATAGTATGAATCTCAATTGACGACATTAACACAACGTCGTTTCAAGTTCAAAAAGGCGAATTTTAAGAAAGATCTAAATTGTTCAGATATTAGTAACTTATTTAACGTTTGACAAGATTGGTAGATGACTGTCAAGGCCCTTGCTTGTGCATCTTGTTTCAAAAATAGTGTAACAGGACCGCAGTCTGCTAGATTAAAAAGAAGTGTCTAAAACAAAGTGAATTATTTACCTCCTTGCCTTGCCTTTCCTTTTCGTCGTCCATTTGATCACTGATTTGGAATCTGAAATCATCTTTCCACTTTACCCCCAGTAGATAATTCATCATACCATCAATCAGTGTACTTTTCCCTGCTCCTGTAGCCCCAATCATCATTATATTTTTTTCGTCTAACATATCGGATGACCCTGTGATTAAAAAAAATAATGTTATTCTACTCATCTTGTATTGGTCAATTTCTTGATAATTAACACACAGTGTGTTTTTGGTTATCAGTACTTTTATTTTAAACTGCTTACCGAATTCACACTTCCGGGTTCTAAATGTGGCGCTTCTAGCACTGTCTTTTTCCTGCAGAGGAAGTTTGTAGATCGCTGGTTCACCGTCTTTTATTTTGACAGCTTCGTTCCTTGTGACCACCGCAGGTGAGATTGGTGTATGTATTGGATCACTATCTTCACTAAATTCCCCTTCACCATCTTGATAATGTGGCCTAACTTTACAAATATAACCTGTGTTTTGTTGCATGCCGCCAACAACACAACACGTAGTGTTGTCATCAGTTATCACTGATGTTTTGCACCACATAACATCGTGTATGGTTTTGTATTTGATTTCATAGTAGATTACGTCTTCGGAGTCTGGGGCTGATCCATCTCCTAGGACAAAGAATTATCACTGCTAAAGACGTCGGTATGATATGGTTTTCCTGGCTTTTTTGGAGATAAGGGTTTAGCCCCTAAAATAAAATTAAAAACAACACTGCTGCAGTACATGTATACGAATTTAAAATCTGTTCTGGATACGGCATTAGTGTCTTGCATAAATTGAAATGAAAACCTGCTCGGTTTCGGAATTTTTCGAAATTATCACTGCAGTCACTTAATTTTATGTATTTTGCAATTACAAAAAAGTATGTGTACATTAACTGGTAATGTATTCAATGGAATAAAAATTCGAAAAAGTAAAAATGACCTGTAAAATTCCCTTATATTTTTATTAATGAGGCTTCCAAAAATGTTATTTCACTACATCTATCAAAACAAATTGACAGTGGGTAACCGAGTCACTGTATGTGCGTAAATGACATGTAATGGAATGGTAATCTGTCTTATACGTACATTTACCACACGAACATTATCTGACATGGATATTTAAAGTACAAAAGGACACAGCTTTTTACGGGTTAATTTTATAGTAAGATAAATTGCATTATGTCACTAAGATATCGAATATGAATGAAACAAAAATGTGATATTTTTATTTAACAAAACAATTACAAAATACACTTAAGGTTGACCCATCCCTTCTATTTTGATATTTTGATTTATATGTATACCTTGATCACAAAAAAAGCAAATTGAAAATCATATGTCACCAGGTTTAATTTTTCCAGGGCTGCTTAACGATATGAACTAATGACTTAATATTCCGGATTTTAAGGATTTTCAAAATAAATAATATTTCCTCTCTCGTAACATCCCTTCCTTAATATATACAGAATATGCCCATATTATGTTCATACCTGCAGGTAGGTGATATATAACTATATATGAAATTGGCTGGGTATTCCGAAATACAATAAAATATCGTTATTTTAAAAATTAAATCCGGACCCAATTTTAGTGAATAATTGCATCAAAATAGTCATGTTTTCTTTTTTCCGAAAAAATGTTCCTGAAGAAAATCGATTTTTTTTTAGAATTTCCATGAAGATTGACATATTTGCAATAAGAAAAGCCAATAAAAAGTATACCCATTATGCTTTCACTAAACTTAGAGTTAAGAGCTAAACGTACTTCATTTGGTTTCTTTCTAATGAGGCTAATTACGTTAATGATCAATTAGTAAAGAATTCTTAAAATAGAACGGGTTGATTCTCGTACATACAAAATACCTCGTGTATATGTATCTGGTTATGTAAGCTGTGAGACGTTTGATACAACCTATTTATTCACTGTATAAACATATGAATTTTTTTAATGGATTGCCTGTCTCATAGGTCAATTTTGGCCGGATATTTCATTATATATATGTATTTTAAATGTGTGACACGAAAATAAAATATGTATTTAATTATTATCATTGTATTATGTATTTCCAAATCACATTGAATAAGTGAGTATGGTATCTGTTAGTTGTCTTTTGTCCAGCTAACTTACTTGCTCACAGATATTCGGTAGCGTAATATTTCTATTACCACAGTAGATATATCACAATTAAAATATACGAATATATCCATGAATATACATGAATAATAATGTATGTCATAAAGTATACAATTAGACACTTGTAACGGTGCGAAGTCTATAGAAGATTGCGTATTTATGATTGAATACTGACGCCCATTGACCACAGTCAATCGCATACATGTATTAAGTGCAATACAAGATATACCATGTATATAAAATTATAATGTTCAGTAGGCAACTGGAGCTAGGAATTTGGCATAATGAGAAGGTAAACCATGCACGTCAGTGCTCCAATATGTATTTAAGCATATCAAAGTTTATTAACCCGGTGCTCAATGTTTTAATGAATTGGGACATGTTTACTTATATATAATGTACATTACATACCTGTAAATGAAATATGCCAATGTTTTTATGGATGGACGTTAATAATTTCAACATGCGCAACACAGATACAAATTTCAAAACTGGAGAATTATAGCTAGGTGGCCTAGAGGCTAATCAGTTGAAATAGACCGAAAATGAGGCAAATAAATAATAATAATAATTTTTTTAAACAACCACAATACATTATTTTAATTGTTACATGTACCTGATGCATGTACGTATGCAGGGACATGACACGAATTTATGTATATACATGTGCATATTTAATTTCAAAGAAACACAATTTAACAAAAGCATGATAATTTATTGACTAGTGCCCTATCCGGGCCTCAAACTCACGATCTACGGCACCCAATCGCCTAGCCAAACATACCTGCGCCTTCTACCACTGCGCCACATCCACATCCCCGGTGACTTTAAAATTTGGCCCGAAAACTTTTTTAGTACCTTTCAACGTTTTTATGTTATTTATTAACCCTTGTTAATTTTCTTTATTTATTATATTATTGGAGCATACAAGATTAATTAAGAACTTGACCTTTCATTCAAGGTCACGGGGTGAATAAAGCGCCTTCAATCATCCTTTTTTGGGGATGTTTGGATGTGGCGCAGGTATGTTTGGCTAGGCAATTGGGTGCCGTAGATCGTGAGTTCGAGGTCCGGATATATATAGGGCACGAGTCAATAAATTGTCATGTGTTTGTTTACGATTTCCTTCAGGCTAATATGAGGCAATCATGCTGGTATAAGTTCACATAATGAGTATTTGAAACATCCAATTCACACCTTGCCGTAAAGATATTGTGTGTATCAAATATTGTAATGTGCGGTGTATTATTTTGTCTATGTAGATTCAAGGTCTGCTTGAGGTACGACGACACCATGTTTTTTTTATGAAAATTTGTAGACATTTTATCTTGGTTTCACACTCTCGTGTTACTTCGAGATTGTCGTGACGATGTTAGGAAGAGTTCCGGAACGATTCGGCAGCTTTCGAGCCTATTTTCTACGTGTACACTTTAAAAAGATTTTTTTACTTTTTATAATTAAAAAATACTTCCAGTGCTTTATTAAAATGTGTTGAAATTAGAAGTTTAAAACTCAGACAGACGGAGAAAAGTATGTATAGCATCTTAAACAGTTTGTTCCCTATGACAGAAAAGAGCGAAGTTATTAGACCATACGATCTATAAACAAACTTGCATCACGAACCCAAGGGCTAGACAGCCTGACATTTAACTTGGGTAATGCATAGAAATTCGCATTGGGAATCTCTTATGTCTTTATAGGTATGCAACATGCATTACCAGACAAATGACGCAGGTCGGGCGATCCGGGTCCATTAGGACTCATTCGTCTAATACATTTGATAAGTATTGGATCATCACAACAGAAACACGAGGTTAACAATATAATCAAAACCAGTTTATCAGCTTTGTCACATTCATTTTGTCCTTAAGCGATAAGAACTTTCGATAATTTATTTCTAACTATAAACGGCTTAATACCAAAGTAACACGGCTTTTCGATTGTCTTTGGAAAAACACGTTTTTCATTGTTCGGTGGTGACCAAATTTCCCCGTATAACAGAAAGAATATAAACAATTGATCTCTGCTAAATACATTCTTTCTCGAATATTTTCTTTTACCTTTAATGAAAAAAAAAACAAAAAAAAAAAACAAAAAAAAAACTTTTAGATCCAGTTGTAAATTAGTCGATATTTTGTATGTATATGTATATTTAGATCACTTCTTAGGTATAAGGTCCGCATGAAACATATTACATAATTTGATTAAAAGTTGCATTTGCATCTTAGTTCTAACTCTTAGGAAACTGCTGAATATCGGAGACGAAAAGAGTAAGACTGTTCAGCCGCCTGTATTTGGTGGCAAAACTAGAAAACGAATGTGACGTACCCCGGTCTACAGTATACTTCTAGCTTTCGGCCGGAGTATCGAGAAAGGTTGTGTATGTGTCTTCGTGGATAACACTGTCTCAGAAAAATCACTCAGGGACACAATTTTCTATATTCTTTTTTTGTAGGTTTCCAATTATTTTTTATACATTGTACATGCATTTAATGTATCTATATTTGGTCCAAAGAACTGAAATAAAAAATTCTTTATATATATAATGTTTATATGGTTACACCGCTCATATAATCGTCTATGTTCACATAATTTGTAGAACTTTGCCGTATAATTAAACCTTCAAAAATGAACCTGTCATCATTGTTTCGTGTAAATTATAATGTTTCGCTTGTAGATGATTAATCTATATATTATACGGTTCAGCTTTATTATCTTTGTCTATACAGCCAGGTAATATGGCACCAATTGTAGCTCTAAAATAAACGACAACCATTTTTCTGTTCTAAAAGCCTTTTAAGCTCTTATCACAGTCAGTAAGTACCACGTCCATTATATCACACACAAAAGTACCACACGGCGCCTGTATCACACTCAGAAGTACCACACATCATATTTCACTCACACAGTACGCACGTCCTATATCACATCACAAAAGGTAACACACGTGTCCTATACCACACACAAAGTACACACATTCCTATATCACACACAAAGTACACATGGTCCTGTATCATCACTCAAAGTACACACGTACCTATAAAAGTACTCAACCACACAAAGTACACACACTTCATATAACACACACAAAGTACACACGTCCTATACCACACACAAAGTACACACGATCCTATATCCCACACAAAGTACACACATCACGTTCACTCTACCACATCACACACAAATACACACATCATATATCACACACAAAAGTACACACGTCCGATACACCACACAAAGTAGTACACACAACGTCCTTATCCCACACAAAGTACACACGGCCTGTATCACACACAAAGTTACACTCGTGCTATATCACACACAAAGTTACACACTCATCATTTATCACACATAAAGTACACACGTCCTATATCACACACAAAGTTCACACACGTCATATATCCACACACACAAAGTACACACATCATATATCACACATAAATGTACACACGTCCTAATATCATATACAAATACACACGGTCCTATATCATATACATAAGTACACACGTCCTATATCACACACAAAGTACACACGTCCTATATCACACACACAAAGTGCACACGTCCTATATCACACACAAAATACACACGTCCTATATCACACACACAAAGTACACACGTCCTATACCACAAGACAAATAAGTACACACGTCCTATATCACACACACAAAGTGCACACGTCCTATATCACACACAAAAATACACACGTCCTATATCACACACACAAAGTACACACGTCCTATATCACACACACAAAGTACACACGTCCTATATCACACACACAAAGTGCACACGTTCCTATACCACACACAAAGTACACACGTCCTATATCACACATACAAAGTACACACATCATATATCACACACAAAGTACACACGTCCTATATCACACACACAAAGTACACATGTCCTATACCACACACAAAGTACATACGTCCTATATCACACACAAAGTACACTCGTCTTATATCCCACACAAAGTACACACGTCATATATCACACACACAAAGTACACACGTCCTATATCAACACACACAAAGTGCACACGTCCTATATCCCACACAAAGTACACACGTCATATATCAAAACACATAGTAACGTTCTATATTACACACAAACAAACACACATCCTATATCATACCCACAAAGTTACAAACGTCCAGTATCACACACGAAGTACACACGTCCTATATCACAAACAAAGTACACAAGTCCTATATCACACGCAAAGTACACACGTCATATAATCACACAAAGTACACATGTCCTGTATCAACACACAAAGTACACACGTCCTATATCACACACAAAGTACACACGTCCTATATCACAAAGTACACATGTCATATATTATACACACACAAAGAACACATGTCCTATTTATCACAAACATAGTACACACGTCCTATATCACAGCAAAGCACACACGTCGTATATCAAACACAAAGTACACACGTCATAAATTATACACAAAGTACACGCGTCATATATCATACACACAAAGTACACATGTCCTATACCACACACAAAATTACACACACGCCATATATCAAACACATAGTAACGTTCTATATTACACACAACAAACACACATCCTAAGTATCATACACACGTCCTATATCGCACACAAAGTAACGTGCTATTATATATTCAAAACGTACACACGTCCTATATTACATACAACATACACACAACCTATATCACATACACAAAGTACAAACGTCCAGTATCACACACGAAGTACACACGTCCTATATCACACACAAAGTATACAAGTCCTATATCACACACAAAGTACACACGTCATATAGTAACATACACAAAGTACACACGCCCTATATCACACACAAAGTACACAAGTCCTATATCAACACACAAAGTACACACGTCATATATCACACACAATGTACACACGTCATATATCACACACAAAAGTACACACGTCCAATATCACAACAAAGCATACACTTAAATACCACACACAAAGTAAACACGCCCTATATCACACACAAAGTACACACATCCTATATCACACACAAAAGTACACACGACCTTTATCACACACAATGTACACACGTCATATATCACACACAAAGTACACACGTCCTATATCACATACAGTACACATGTCCGAAATCACACACAAAGTACACACATCCTATATCACATACAGTACACATGTCCGAAATCACACACAAAGTACACACGTCCTATATCACACACACAAATATGTCATCACATCTGTTATATCATGAACTACATACGTGGATCATCTTTATCATCGAGAGATTTTGATGATGTACCACCAACTTCGGCTGTTTATTGACAGATCGTCTGGTGGACCGTCTTTATCTTGGATCATTGAGTAGTCCTTCTTTCCATTTATCTCCTTTTTTTCTTCGGAAGTTTCAGGAAATGAGGACTCCTTGAGTGTCTCACCCGACGAACATACAGCGATTTCTACCACTGCAGTAGTTCCGGTATCTTCGGGACTTAGATTTGATTCGCCGCCGTTAGAGTCAGATTCGGAGTTGGAATCTTTCTTACTTTGATTTTCCAAACTAACAGGTTGATGCTAAAGAACAAAATGGAAAATACATTAAATAAAGCTAAAAGGATAGATATATAAATTCCTATTAATTTGAAATAAGCAGATAGATAAATTATTCATGTAGAAGGTAGGTATTTCATGGTTACGTAACGCAAAATATTTCTCGGGACTGACACTTTATAACCTTACCAACCAAAAAGGGAATTTATGAGACCATGTTTCCTCTATAATTCCGTTAAATTTGTAATATGTTTAACATGTATCGTGACGTCGTTCTGAACGACGTCTTGACGTAATGACGCAATGCAATCTTTTTGTGCGTACTTGGATGCTACCCTACAATGGAAAACCCCAATAGTACTATGTTACAACAATATCTTTTAATTTTTGATTTTAGTTTTAAAATGTTGAATAATCTCTCAATATGTAACATATTTAATCAAAATGTTTGTTTCTGTTGTGTGATATAGGACTCATACACAAGATAAACAATCCTTTATCACACTCAAACTACACACGTCCTTTTATCACACACAAAGTACACACGTCCTATATCACACACAAAGTACACACGTCCTATATCGCAAACAAAGTACACACGTCATATTTCACACACAAAGTACACACATCATATTTCACACACAAAGTACACACGTCCTGTACGCACACAGTACGTCGTCATATACCACACACAAAGTACACACGTCCTATATCACAACACAAAGTACACACGTCCTATATCACACACACAAATACACACGTCCTATATCACACATACAAAGTACACACACAAAGTCCTATATCACACACACAAAATACACACGTCCTATATCACACACACAAAGTGCACACGTCCTATACACACACACAAAGTACACACGTCCTATATCACACATACAAATGCACATACACACAACAATATATCACACACAATCAAAGTACACACATCATATATCACACACAAGTACACACATCCTATATCACACACAAAGTACACATGTCCTATACCACACACAAAGTACTTACGTCCTATATCACACACAAAGTACACTCGTCTTATATCCCACACAAAGTACACACGTCATATATCACACACACAAAGTACACACGTCCTATATCACACACACAAAGTGCACACGTCCTATATCCCACACAAAGTACACACGTCATATATCAAACACATAGTAACGTTCTATATTACACACAACAAACACACATCCTATATCATACCCACAAAGTACAAACGTCCAGTATCACACACGAAGTAACACACGTCCTATATCACAAACAAAGTACACAAGTCCTATATCACACGCAAAGTACACACGTCATATATCACACAAAGTACACATGTCCTGTATCACACACAAAGTACACACGTCCTATATCAAACACAAAGTACACACGTCCTATATCACAAAGTACACATGTCATATATCACACACAAAGAAACACATGTCCTATTTATCAAACATAGTACACACGTCCTATATCACAGCAAAGCACACACGTCGTATATCAAACACAAAGTACACACGTCATAAATTATACACAAAGTACACGCGTCATATATCATACACACAAAGTACACATGTCCTATACCACACACAAATTACACATGCCATATATCAAACACATAGTAACGTTCTATATTACACACAACAAAACACACATCCTATATCATACACACGTCCTATATCGCACACAAAGTAACGTGCTATATTATTCAAAACGTACACACGTCCTATATTACATACAACATACACACAACCTATATCACATACACAAAGTACAAACGTCCAGTATCACACACGAAGTACACACGTCCTATATCACACACAAAGTATACAAGTCCTATATCACACACAAAGTACACACGTCATATATCATACACAAAGTACACACGCCTATATCACACACAAAGTACACAAGTCCTATATCACACACAAAGTACACACGTCATATATCACACACAATGTACACACGTCATATATCACACACAAAGTACACACGTCCAATATCACAACAAAGCATACACTTAAATATCACACACAAAGTAAACACGCCCTATATCACACACAAAGTACACACATCCTATATCACACACAAAGTACACACGACCTTTATCACACACAATGTACACACGTCATATATCACACACAAAGTACACACGTCCTATATCACATACAGTACACATGTCCGAAAATCACACACAAAGTACACACATCCTATATCACATACAGTACACATGTCCGAAATCACACACAAAGTACACACGTCCTATATCACACACACAAATATGTCATCACATCTGTTATATCATGAACTACATACGTGGATCATCTTTATCATCGAGAGATTTTGATGATGTACCACCAACTTCGGCTGTTATTGACAGATCGTCTGGTGGACCGTCTTTATCTTGGATCATTGAGTAGTCCTTCTTTCCATTTATCTCATTTTTTTCTTCGGAAGTTTCAGGAAATGAGGACTCCTTGAGTGTCTCACCCGACGAACATACAGCGATTTCTACCACTGCAGTAGTTCCGGTATCTTCGGGACTTAGATTTGATTCGCCGCCGTTAGAGTCAGATTCGGAGTTGGAATCTTTCTTACTTTGATTTTCCAAACTAACAGGTGATGCTAAAGAACAAAATGGAAAATACATTAAATAAAGCTAAAAGGATGAGATATATAAATTCCTATTAATTTGAAATAAGCAGATAGATAAATTATTCATGTAGAAGGTAGGTATTTCATGGTTACGTAACGCAAAATATTTCTCGGGACTGACACTTTATAACCTTACCAACCAAAAAGGGAATTTATGAGACCATGTTTCCTCTATAATTCCGTTAAATTTGTAATATGTTTAACATGTATCGTGACGTCGTTCTGAACGACGTCTTGACGTAATGACGCAATGCAATCTTTTTGTGCGTACTTGGATGCTACCCGAATGGAAAACCCCAATAGTACTATGTTACAACAATATCTTTAATTTTTGATTTTAGTTTTAAAATGTTGAATAATCTCAATATGTAACATATTTAATCAAAATGTTGTTTCTGTTGTGTGATATAGGACTCATACACAAGATAAACCAATCCTTTATCACACTCAAAACTACACACGTCCTTTATCACACACAAAGTACACACGTCCTATATCACACACAAAGTACACACGACCTATATCGCAAACAAAGTACACAACGTCATATTTCACACACAAAGTACACACATCATATTTCACACACAAAGTACACACGTCCTGTATCACGCACAAAGTACGCTCGTCATATATCACGCACAAAGTACACTCGTCATATATCACGCACAAAGTACACTCGTCTTATATCACACACAAAGTACACACGTCCTATATCACACACATAGTACACACGTCCTATATCACACACACAAAGTACACTCGTCTTATATCACACACAAAGTACACACGTCATATATCACGAACAAATCACACACGCCATATATCACACACAACATACACACATCCTATATCAAACACACAGAGTACACAAGTCCTATATCACACACAAAGTACACACGTCCTGTATCACGCACAAAGTACATACGTCCTATATCACACACAAAGTAACGTGCTATATTGTCAAAAACGTACACACGTCCTGTATCACAGACAAAGTACACATATCCTATATCACACACACAAAGTACACACGTCCAATATCACACACAAAGTACACACGTCCTTTATCGCACACAAAGTACACAAGTCCTATATCACACCCAAGTCCTATCATCCTATATCACACACAAAGTACACACGTCCTATATCACAAACAAAGTACACACGTCCTATATCACAAACAAAGTACACACGTCCTATATCACAAACAAAGTACACTCGTCCTATATCACAAAACAAAGTACACACGTCCTATATCACAAACAAAGTACACACACGTCCTATATCACAAACAAAGTACACATGTCCTATTTCCCCCATACTTCACAGGGATATCCCGTGGTTGCTAGGGAAAAATCTCTATCTTACACAGGGGAGTGTAAGACAGCTCACAGGCGCAAGACAATTACGTTACTTCATCAATAAATGCGGCGTGCATTGTAAATGACGTCATCAATTTTGCCGCATAACGACGTTCCTGCATAATGGCGAAACGAAACAGCTGGAAACAAATAGGAATTTCGTGTTTTTTTTCTACAAAGTATGGGAGAAAAAAGAATCAAACATGGGTCTATCAAGTGGACAGGGATATCTCAACCCTCGTGAAAGATAAAGCCTCGGGTTGACCAGCCAAAAATTTCCCCCGGGTTGAGATATCGCTGTCCACTTGACAGACCCATGTAAGATTCTATTAATCACACACAAAGAACACACATCTTATATATCAAAAATAGTACACACGTCCTATGTCACAACAAAGCACACACGTCCTATATCACACACAAAGTACACACGTCCTATATCACACACAGTACACATGTCCTATATCACACACAAACTACACACGTCCTATATCACACACACAAATCTGTCATCACATCTGATATGTTATTAAGTACATACGTGGATCGTCTTTATCAGCGGGAAATTTTAATGATGTACCACCAACTTCGGCTGTTATTGACAGATCGTCTGGTGGGACCGTCTTTATCTTGGATCATTGAGAAGTCCTTCTTTCCATTTATCTCCCTTTTTTCTTCGGAAGTTTTAGACAATGAGGACTCGTTGAGTGTCTCACCCGACGAACATACAGCGATTTCTACCACTGCAGTAGTTCCGGTATCTTCGGGACTTGGTTTTGATTCGCAGCTGTTAGAGTCAAAATAGGAGTAGGAATCTTTCACAATTTGATTTTCCAAAACTAACAGGCGATGCTAAAGAACAAAATGGAAAATACATTAAATAAAGCTAAAAGGATGAGATATTTAAATTCCTATTAATTTGAAATAAAAATCTTAGATAGATAAATTATTCATGTAGAAGGTAGTTATTTCATGGTTACGTAACGCAAAATATTTCTCGGGACTGACACTTTATAACCTTACCAACAAAAAAGGGAATTTATGAGACCCTAATTCTCTTATAATTTCCGTAGATGTAGTGATATGTATACCATATACTGCTACGTCGTTCTGGACGACGTCTTCACGTAATGACGCAATGCGGTTTTTTGTGCGTACTTGGATGCTACCCGAATGAAAAACCCAATGTCTGATGTTACTTGCAACAATAGTTTTAATTTTGATTTTAAAACATATTTCATTAAAATGTTGTTTGTGTTGTGTGATATAGGACTCGTACACAAAAAGAACCAATCCTTTATCAAACTCAAACTACACACAACCTATATCACACACAATGTAAACACGACCTATATCACACACAATGTAAACACGCCCTATATCACACACAAAGTACACACGACCTATATCACACACAATGTAAACACGCCCTATATCACACACAAAGTACACACGACCTATATCACACACAATGTACACACGTCCTATATCACACACAAAGTACACACGTCCTATATCACACACAAAACTACACACGTCTATATCACTCACAAAGTACACACGTCCTATATCACACACAATGTACACACGTAATATATCACACACAAAGTACACTCGTCCTATATCACACACAAAGTACACACATCCTATATCACACACAAAGTACACACATCCTATATCACACACAAAGTACACACATCCTATATCACACACAAAGTACACTCGTCCTATATCACACACAAAAGCACACACATCCTATATCACACACAAAGTACACTCGTCCTATATCACACACAAAGTACACTCGTCCTATATCACACACAACGTTCACTCGTCCTATATCACACACAAAGTACACTCGTCCTATATCACACACAAAGTACACACATCCTATATCACACACAAAGTACACACATCATATATCACACACAAAGTACACACATCCTATATCACACACAAAGTACACTCGTCCTATATCACACACAAAGTACACTCGTCCTATATCACACACAAAGTACACTCGTCCTATATCACACACAAAGTACACTCGTCCTATATCACACACAAAGTACACACGTCCTATATCACACACAAAGTACACTCGTCCTATATCACACACAAAGTACACACGTCCTATATCACACACACTGTACAAACGTCCTATATCACACACAAAGTAACGTCCTATATCACACACAATGTACACACGTCATATATCACACACAAAGTACACACGTTTTATATTACACAAAATTGAATGATCAATCTTACCATTTTTCCTTTCTTTATCTTCGGATGGTATAGATATTGCGGAACATTCGAATGTTTCATTCGACGAACATACAGCGACCTGCGCCATACTAGTGTTAAAGGCGCCATCGGGACCTGGATGTGATTCGCTGGTGTTGGTATCAGAGTCGCTGTCGGAATCTCTGACAGTCGTATTCTCCATACTTATAACAGGAGATGCTGTAGAAGCCAATGTCAATGCAATAATTTGTTCCACTTCAGACAATTATCACATCGGGTTCAATGATTATGCTGTTACCTGAGACAAACGGAAACATATAAAAGTATAACTAAAACTTTCTCTAATTTCCTAAATGCCGTCTTTCATTGCCTTGTATCTCATTTTTGTCGGATTGAATTTTTTAGGTAAAGCATTTTTAGCTCATCTCGACCGGAGGGCCGATAAGCTTCTTTATGGAGCGGCGTCCGTCTGTCCGTCCCTAAACAATCTGATTAAAACACATATCCTTGTTATCACTAGGTTTGATAAGATTGACATTAATAAAATCATGTATGGATTGTTACGTAATTTGGAGAGGTGGGGCCAATCGGGTAAATAGCAGTCGGTCATTTAAATAAATGCATACATGCCGTACTTTCCATACTGACGAATCAATATGAGTTTTTTATGTTATTTACCACAAAAAGTTATAAACATTTCGGGAATTATAATACTTACAATTCATAAGTTTTGGTTTTACACATACAAATAAGAGCTGAAACTGATTTTGACAGTACAGCCAACATTGTTTATAATCACATCTACAGTGGAGTGAAATTAGAACTAGGGGCCGGTCGGCCATCTTGTTGACCGATCGATCCCAAAATGCAATATCCACAACTAGGGTCCTAGGGGAAGTTACATACGAAATTTGAGAAAGACCCCTTCAGTACCTTTTGAGAAATAGCGGTAACAAACTTCAATTATCAAAGTCCAAGATGGCCGCCGGTCGGCCATCTTGTTGACCGATCGGTCCCAAAATGCAATATGCACAACTAGGGTCCTAGGGAAATATGCATATGAAATTTGAGAAAGATCCCTTCAGTACTTTCTGAGAAATAGCGGTAACAAACTTTAACTATCAAAATCCAAGATGACCGCCGGTCGGCCATCTTGTTGACCAATCGGTCCCAAAAATGCAATATGCACAACAAGGGTCCAAGGGGAACCTACATGTGAAATTTAAAAAAAATCCCTTCAGCACTTTCTGAGAAATAGTGGTAACAAGAATTGTTAACGGACGGACGGACGGACGGACGGACGACGGACCACGGACCACGGACGAAAGGCGATTTGAATAGCCCACCATCATCAGATGGTGGGCTAATTATGGGAAAAAACCATCAGTACTTTCTGAGAAATAGCGTTAACAAACTATCAAAATCCAAAATGGCTGCATGTCTATCATCTTGCTGACCGATCGGTTCCAAAAAGCAATATGCACAACAAGGGTCCTAGGTGAACTAGGTGAACATGCATATGCAATTTGAGACATAAACCTTTACATTTTGAGAAAAAAGCAATAACACACTTCAAGTATCAAAATCCGAAATGGCGGCCTACCGGCCATCTTGATGATTGATCGGTCAAAAAAGCAATATGCACTTCATACACATTACGCACTGCCTATTTAGATGACCCTGGCTGTATTAGTCAAACAAACAAACAAACAAAACACAATGTTGTTGCAAAAAATGAATATATACCATAAATTTAAGCTAAATTTAAAATCAAATTCCAGAAATGTAAAATAATATTCCAACACACCCAATCTAAATTATTGATAATAATCATCCTATAAAATACGAGTATCTACTATAGAATTTAATTGTAACACTACAGTCTAAAATAACAGATATTAATATGAGCTGTCAAAATGTTGTTCCATTACAGTAATTCATATAGGGTAAATTATCGTAAATCATGTGAAGAAATTAAAAAATAAGAAAAGTCGTATTTGCTGAACTAAAAACGATGACGGTAGTGATATATTGCTTGGATTGACATGTAAATTTCCAACACTTAACCCTCTTGCTGCCAGAGTGTACATATATGTACATTGTTGGCTGGCTGCCAGAGTGTACATATATGTCCCATTTCAAGTAATCCCGTGTGCGTGGCGTATAACTCGCTTGATTTTCAACAGACTATCGTTATATTGGTCTCAAATGAACCTAGAATCACGACTCTATCATTTATACAGCGAAATATTTCATTTTGAAATAATCCATGGTACATAGTGACTTTTTAATGTCCCACTTTGTCAAAACAAAACCACATTTTAATACATGACGTAAAGATTAGGAAATATGACGTATGGAACAATATGATGAACAAGGCAATGGTTTTTGAGAAACCCATTTACTTTTCAGCAGAGGATAATTTGTTAAAAATAGCAGAAGTCTTTTGGATTACAGTGATAATATCAAAACGATAGAAATTGCTGTAAATACTACAAAATAAGATATTATAGAAGAAATACACAGCGTATTTGCGGGGTTTAACTCTGCTGCGATAGGAAACGGTCGCAAAATAATGACGTTATTGAAGCGGTTTGTTCTTAAATGTATCCATGTATTGGGCCAAATTATGTTTTTCATCAGAATAAGATACAGTAGAAACACAAAATGAAAATAAAACAAATACAAGCTTACTTTAGGTTAGAGGGATCTAATTACTGACGTCTGAATATCGTAAGTCGTAAGATGTTGCACAGCGTTTCAACTTCGGTACTTTATACAACTTTTATATCTCAATTATTGTTGTCACTCCGCCGATTAGCACGTAACTACGTAATTTAGATGAGAGACACCATATACGAGACATGTTAATGTGGAATATTATTCAGAAAACGATTCTGATATGGAATTTGATATATCAAACGAAGATAATTAATGCTATAGGCGACTGCCAGATCTCGAGGACAATGGACGAGATATTCGTGACGTATACACATATGTGAGTTTGTGAAAGACATAAGGTTCATCGACTCGCCAGATATCATATCGGATGCTATTGACTACTTTAACCTGTTTTCAGTTCCCGGAACGGAAACTCGTTTATGTCCAAGAGATTAACATATACGAAAAATAGAATTTTGATCAAGAATGAGTCAACACCGTGCTATGGATTAAATGCATGAATGGCAGGATACAAATCCAGATAGAGTGACATGTGTAGGGCTGTATCTCTTCGTCAAAAAATGCACAGTATCTTATTGAACATGTCCGATGATATGGTTTTTATACCGTAATAATAATATTAATTGGAACGATATAGAACTATAGGTAAGCACATTAACGAAATTATAGATAAATATCTGCTACCCAAGACACCAATTCTTTTTGTTTGTTTGTTTGTTTGATTTATTAACGTCCTATTAACAGCTATGGTCATGTAAGGACGGCCTCCATGTATGCGGTGTGTTGCGTATTAGGTGAGTGTACTGGGAGACTGCGGTATGTTCGTGTTGTGTCTTCTTGTATAGTGGAACTGTTGCCCTTTTTATAGTGCTATATCACTGAAGCATAAGACACCAAGCAACACACCCCACCCGGTCACATTATACTGACAACGGGCGAACAGTCGTCCCACTCCTGTATGCTGAACGCTAAGCAGGAGCAGAAACTACCACTTTTATAGACTTTGGTGTGTCTCGGCCAGGGGACAGAACCAGAGCCTTCCTCATAGGGGCGAACGCTCAACTCAAGGCCAAAATGTAGGCGGTGCCAAGGGAGGCATTAGGAAAGATAAAGTCAGTTAGGAAGAAGAGAAAAGATAAGATCCTAAATTTAGTCGCCTTTTAATCATGCAATAGGGGCAGCAGGTTTCTATACCTGCAGGGCCTAGACACCAATTCCCCCAACAAATATTGTAGATTCAGGATACATAAATACTATATGGGGCCACGTAGGTAACTTTTGTAAACTCAAATATGTAAAACTAAAAGCATTATTATAATTATAGTTAAATACTGTAGTTCACTACGTACCTTTCACTGATAGCATTATCCGGTGTGTACGAATATACATACATGCCGTGTAAAACACTATTATATACCCCTTTCCCGTTCCACAATTACACGATATTGACGGATGGAAAACAATAGCAGTCATACCGATTCATTAAAATTTCTTTATTTACAAATGTATTTTTCAGCATATAGGATTAATGAAGAAAAAAACATATGACAACTAATGTGTATATTTACATTTAAAGTATTTATTCCCGTCTTAAAGTAAAAATAGAAAAAAAAAGTATGAAAGTAAAACTGCATTGAGCAAAATATTATTTGATAGAACAGTCTATCATTTGGCGGGTAGGTGCCAGTAGTTTCCGCTGTCTTGCCATGAGTCTGTTTGTGACCTATTTAATTCTTATGAAGTTAGTACCCCAGAGCCTAACTGACAATGTTAATTTGGGAAATTATCATAAATAGGGTTTAGTAGCAAAGCAAATATATAATCATAACCTGTGGTGCACCCTTGGAAAGTAAAAGTAAATAGCACGCCGACGACAGACACGTTATTGCGGATGCCGACATGTATTGATTGTAACGCATATACGTTGTTTGCTATATTTTGGTATTGTCATATTTTCGTATGGCAAAGGATCTGATCGGGATTGACATATTTTTTGTGATATTATTTTTTTCTCAGCCCCGTGTTCTTGCTTGTGTTTACGGCAAATTTGTCCAACAGTGAGTTCACTACAGGCAATATTTCCTCAAATGAATTTTACGTGAATCAGGGCAAACAAAGTGAATTTCACGTGAAATTTACGTGATTTGTTTTCACTTGAATTCGCGTGAATTGTATGTGAAAAAAATCACGTGAATTTCTAGTGAAAATCATTTCCTGTGTACATATATCAGACAGCATATATTATAATATCTCTATATTACTTTAGTATATGTTATGCTTGTTAGCTCCCCCTAGTGACCATACAGAAGCAATATATATATTTTTTCACGTTAAATAAACGTGTTTTTTCACATGAAATTCACGTGAAGAAATATTGCCTACGTTTGTTGCCGCTATTTCTCAGAAAATATTAAATAGATATTTCTTAAATTCATATATGGGTTCGTCTAATTATATATACATTGTATTGTATGTTGAGACCAATCGGTCAACAAGATGACCGACAAGCAGCCATCTTGGATTTTGATAGTGTAAGTTTGTTACCGCTAGTGATCTGAAGGGAATCCCTTTGATATTTCATATACAGGTTTTCCCCTTTTAAATAATTTGTCAATTGCATTTTGTATATAAAAATGAAACGACATGACTTAAATACAATGCAGCCATCTTAGATATCGGGATGCATTTATTTTTTTTTATATATTTTTATCTGAAGCTGAAACTTTTAAATGGTGCAAAATAAACTCCTGTTTTATAGGGAAAAATATAATTTTGTAGCACGTTTTAACGCAAGAATGATTTAAAATAATTATATTTCTCTTGGTGCATGCTCAATCAGTACTTTGTACATGGTACAAAGGATTTTTCGGGATTCAAATAATAATTTTATAATACCCCTGTAACAAAGCTGGGAGGTAAAACGGAATCAGTTTTTCTGTCTCTCCGTACGTCTGTCTAACTCCTCCTTAAATACTGGACCGATTTCAATGAAACTTAGCAGTATGGTTAAGGCCATATGCTAGAAGGGTCCCACATGCAACCCCCAAATCCTCCGAACCAATATTTTCTGAACCCTTATGACTCACTGATCACAAATCAAAATCTTAATATTGCATAAGTTGGGATGAACTTCCGGTTTTGTCGCCATTAAGAAGATGACTGCCATATCGATTTAACTTAAATGTGAAAAATAGTTATAACATGTTTTAACCGAATGGAACAAATAATGAATCAAAATGACTACAATAGAACAACAAGGATCAGCATCAAATAATCCAATATATGTGGTGATTTGTACGCGGAAAATGAAAAAATAGCATTTAAAGATGAAAAAATGTATTTTTTCAGTAAATTTTTCATATTTTGCTTGACGCAGCATTTCATATTTTGCTTGACGCAGCAAAATATTCCCAGAAAGCCAAATATTATTCCTAATCAGTTTCTTTAGCTCTTTTCAATAAGTAACAAACTTTAACAGAATATAATGAGACATATAAAATACTGATTGGTCTTATCTTGTTTTGGACAGAGAAGAATACCATTTGCCAACGGTGGAGCATTTTAAAATGATATGTCGTAGCAATGGCGGGCACATTTTGCTAATGACCAATATTTTCTTAGTTTTTTGACCATTTTTTTTAAAACTGATGTAATATAGAATCACATGTTTCAGTAACAGTTATCATGAAAATAAGGGATACCAGGGTGGAGTAGTTAGTCATTGTTCTAGTTCATGATGATTTACTGAATTGATAAGATACTACTGATACTAGATACTTTTTCATCTAGGAACATTTTAAGAGATATATATATTTATATTAAAACCTGTATAAACTTACCTTAAAAGTTTCTTCTTTATCTGTAAACATTCCTCTCTCCTCGAGTGCAATTAACTGGACTGTCCTTTGTTTGAAAAAACCAGATCACTTTATGCATATACACATGTGGGTAATCACGTGATGTTATTCACTCATGCATAACAAGTACTTTTTATTTACATATGATATAGAAACCTTGAATGGATGGTGACTAATATCTTATAAGTAATTATGTCAAAATCATATCATTCTGTTATGAATAGTTTCCAAAGTTAACTCCAAAGCCCTTTTCACTGTTACTTATAAAAAATGATGCGATAATGCGAGTTTTACATCAAAGATATTACAGCAAAACAGATGGTTTTGGCTCGATTAATATGACCTATGGACATCATGCTTCGTCCGTCTACTTATGAATATCTAAAATACCTGATATTTGAGACGGTAGGATGATTGGATGAAAGGCTACCAAGTTTGTTCAAATGAGGTGACCCCAAACGGGGTGTTACATCTTGTATTGAAGCGTAACGTAAGGCATTGGAGTGGAACAGAATTACAAATCTAATTTTAATTAGGTTGACCTAATCGGGGCAAGCGCTTAACAGAAGACCAAAGGTGAGGTGGTGTCAAGGGAGACCTTAGGAAGAAGGGAAAGATCCGTAATTCAGTCGCATTTTACAATCATGCATTGGGGGAGCAGGTAAAATTCTAACGCTCTACCTGCAGGGCCAATAACTAAGAAGTCTAGAAACCTGTAATATTAAGCCTGTAGTAAGCTGGAATAAAGGACTACGGAGTATGATCAAATGAATTTACATGACTACCATTCAAGGTCATAAATGTCAAATAGGCTATAATATTTAAACGACTTCTCGTCAATAATTATGAGGCCTAGAGACGCGATATTGAGCCTGTAGCATATTGGAATGAAGGGCTACCAAGTTTGTTGAGATGAACGACTTTTTATGTGACTCGTTGGATACCCATATTATGCGTATGGATGAATTAACAAATATCCAATCCACACAAAACTACATTTATTATAATATCAATATACTTTTTGTTCACATTTGTATTTCATGTTTTCCATTTGCTTACGGCTATGACTTAATCGGATGACCTATTCGAACTCGATATCATAACGCTTATTATCTTTTTATTATTTGTTTTCTCTATGTAAAAGGTAACGGTTTTTATTTTAAATCATTTTTTCTTGTATGTTTTCATCTTTTTCCTTTTTTTGTCTAAAAACGACGCTCGGTTACATGTATCCTTATGTCGCTATCTGACACGAAGTAGCTTGTATGAGGGGCATCTGATAGGCAAGGTACAGAACATTATTCAACTTTTTATGCAAATGATTATATGCTCCCCGCCATTTACGTCAACTAAAGTTCGACGCCAGCTAGTATTACGGTACACTCTGATCTGTCCCTTTAATACAATTACTCATATGCAGAAAACAGCGTACTTTTATGACCAAACAGGAAAACATTAAGAGACCAAAACACTCAAAGTATTTACAAATATTTGAATGATATAAAGTATACTATCTTTACACTCGACAATACATAATATGTGCAATATCTTATGAATAAAGAGTGGTCTCCTTCAAATAAGTATCTCTACACTTATGTATATACGTATACCACTTAATGTTAATAGCCCTTATAGGAGAGATAAGGGTTCATCTAGTGTTCTCAGAACTTTATATTTCCGTGTATGTCGTTTTCATAAAATTAGCAACCCAACAAAGAAATATATATAGCGGACAGAACAACATCTTCTTAGAAAGCTGAGAATAAAAAACGAATAAAAAAAACTTCGAGAAATCCTGTCGGAAGTGAGATACGCTACGTATAAGAAAACAAACTAAGACAATATTTATATTTAAACACGACCGGTTTGACTCTAGGGTACCGAGGGACGGGTCTCAAAAAGGGAAATATCGCTGATTGTTTGCTATGAAATCCTTTTTAGAATAAATGCTGTCAGATGACCGTTTAGGCACAATTTAGGAAAATTCAAGACTAGAATTTAAGGCAAATGATGATAGAATTCCCTTACATTTTCTGATCGAGGTACCCACACACTGCTAGTTCATTGTATATAGCTCTATCAATACAAATTGTTTGGAACATCGAATTAACCCTCAGTGATGTAAACATGAATATGTTTGAAAATAAATTAATATTGTTTTTCTAATTAATTCTAAATTGCGAACTTTAAAACTATAAATTGGCAACTTTACCGGATTAAGATTTTTCTTGAATTTCATCATCGTTTCATGACATTATTGACCGAATAATCACAAATATTTTGGTATACAAAAACAGAGAGTTGGTGTACCACTCCAAATTTGGCAATTTGTGGTTTCCAACAGTTGTAAAAAAATATTTAATCTTTAAGCCACGTACGGATATTCAATCATTTTCAGAAATATTCACTTTTGAGAATATTACATCGTTTTACGAAATTGAACATGAATTTGATATTGTTTTGGAGCAAATAAGGAACTGGTCCTTTATATTTAATCAACAAGATGTCTGCAATGTGTTAATGATTGTTTATTATGTATTTTGTTGCAAATGATATATGATTTTAGGAAAAATCTATCTACAGTGGTCGGGACCATACCAGGAGCATTGCAGCCACGGTGGCCAATAAAAAGGGCAATAGTTCCACTATACAAGAAGACACAACACGAATATACCGCAGTCTCCCAAAACACGCACAACATACACGCAACACTACGCATACATGGGAGGCCGTCCTCACATGACCATAGCTGTTAATAGGACGTTAATAAATCAAACAAACAAACAAACAAAGTATTTCGGATCGACAGAGAAAAAAGCCACAGTTGGTCGGTACTACGTGAAAAGTTTCGAAGGACAACAGAGGAAACATATGTAGCTATAGGTCACCCTGACCCTTCAAGTCAAATGATTTTTTTTTAATTCACAATCCTGTTTTCGGAACGATATTTTAAAATGGTCTATAGAGTGCGGTCGGGTATGATCAGTAGGTAGATTATTATAACTAAACAAGAAGTAAAGTGTACATGGGAGGCCGTTCTTTATCGCCCGGGCTGTTGATATAACGCTAAAATAACCACCCAACTAAACCTTGCTATTTATTATGCAATATTATTTTAACCAGGTTGTAGGGTTTAGTAATTAAAAAATACCATTTATCAGTATAAGCCGAATTTTGCTATCGTCATATTTAGAACCAGGCCTTTACTGATTACCTACCGATATTGTTTGTGATTTCCAAGTGTTACCCTTAAAATATATGTATATTATATACAAACCTATTTTAGATAAAAAAAACACACTTGTTAACACTAGATCGATATGGCTAGAGTTGATACGACCAACACGGAAATCAGCTGGCTCTCTGTACAATTGATAGGCTCCGCGCGCCTCCGCCTGCATTCGTAATATGCTTATAATACTCATAAACATCCACGGCATCAACAAAATTTATATTTCCTCTGTAAAATTTTGACATTATTTTTCACAAACTTAGCAGGTTTTACAATAAAAGATGCAAACAACGGAATTTTTGTTGAAAATATCACGTAATTTTTCATGTATGCAAAATTGACTTTCAGCTTGGATTTCTCCAAATTTATTTCAAAATGGCGGGATTTTATAGCTGTAAAATTGCAATAAAACGTCGAGGTATGAAAGAAAAATACTCTTTCATAAGTGGATATGAAGGATAGGGATATTCTTCCCTCGGCAAGCCTCGGGTTTTACTACATTTTGTGACCCTCGGGTAGAATATCCCTATCCTTTATATCCACATATGAAAGAGTCTTATAATATGGCATGAATCGGTATTTTTATGAAAATAAAAAGAATAAAAGATAACGCTCACTAAATTTAATATTCTCAACTCTGAGTTGAAAAGAAAATAATAAAAAAACACTAGTTAACGTTTATAAATACGAGACACACTTGTTTTACTAATTCCCAGGCCTAATTTTACAAATTGAAAGAGTACAGGGTCACCTTAGTTCATGGTTAAGCAGATATAACTACATTAACTATTGTGCTCCATCCAAGCACATACCTATTGACGTGTCTCATTACATTGTAAACATGACATGGCGAGTATAAAAAATGTTCTGCTTTATGTACATGTATGTTAAGATGAAAACTTATCCGATGAAGTCACTTCATACTTTATTTATAACGCAGTAAAAATGTACAAAGAATTGTTCGTATTGTAATTCTCAAAATGTTGATAATATTTAGTTGTAAATAGCATATAAAAAGCTTGTTTAGATTTGTGAGTATGAATATTATGGCACATATCAACTTGTAACTTCGATTCGACCGTTATACATTAGGATGTTTAAGGTCTGTTTGTTTGTTTGTCTGTTTGATTAATTAACGTCATATTAACAGCTATGGTCATGTAAGGACGGCCTCCCATGCATGCTGTGTGTTGGGTGTATGTTGTGCGGAGTGCGTGATTTGGGAGACTGCGGTATATTCATGTAGTGTCTTCTTGTATAGTGGAACTATTGCCCTTTTTATAGTGCTATATCACTGAAGCATGCCGCCGAAGACACCAAACAACACACCCCACCCGGTCACATTATACTGACAACGGGCGAACCACTCCCTGTATGCTGAGCGCTAAGCAGGAGCAGAAACTACCATTTTTATAGACTTTGGTGTGTCTCGGCCAGGGGACAGAACCCAGAGCCTTCCTCACAGGGGCGAACGCTCAACTCAAGGCCAAAAGTGAGGCGGTGCCAAGGGAGGCATTAGGAAAGATGAAGTCAGTTAGGAAGAAGAGAAAAGATAAGATCCTAAATTTAGTCGCCTTTTACGATCATGCAATAGGGGCAGCAGGTACAATTCTAACGCCCTACCTTTTTTAATGTTTGTTTTGGACAAATATAATACATAAATGCATGTAAATGTATAAAAATAATTGGAAACCTACAAAAAAATATAGAAAATTGTGCCCGAGTGTGCTCAAAAGTGAGGCGGTGCCAAGGGAGGCATTAGGAAGGATAAAGTAAGTTAGGAAGAAGAGAAAAGATAAGATCCTAAATTTACTCGCCTTTTACGAGGTACAATTGTAACGGATGTTTAAGGAAGTATAGAGTGCTAAAGTAATGGCTTCAACCAATGGTCTCTGATACCTACATTAACTGTGTTTACATTTTGTTTTTGAGCACTCCGAATACAGAATTATTTCGATCTATCAGAATCGGTGTCAAAGCTGAGTTTAAGTTTGAAAAGCAGACAAAAATAAGAGTCCTCTTTTCATTTTCAGATCGTTCTTCCTCTGGGATAACGTATCCAACATAGTGCTTTACTTTTACAGTATTAGTATAATATCTATTCACGGATCATTTTGAAACAATTCTGACATACATATTAGAGCATTTAACTGCCTGATACAATATACATTAAACAGGCGTAGTAAATGATTGTTTATGATATTCCGCTATAAATATTTGAAATAATTAGTTGTTTATCAGCCTGACAAAACGTTCGTTTCGAATAATATAGTCAAGGTAAATATCTCATTATCTAACTTTATACATGTAGTTGTTTTATATACCTCTGGGAAACTACATCAATAGGAACTGGGGTTTTATTATTGTGATTTACAATAAAGCTAAAGTTTATTAGAAATCTGCTCTTATTGTATGTTCTACATTCATTAGTTGTTTAATTCCATTTCGATTCTTCCAAATTGTACATTTTATAATGCAAACAACTATTTACTAAAATAGAAAGTTCAATTCGCCCTCGGAAGTCACGAATTACATTTCCTTTAATAAGTAGATTAAGTATTTAGTGTGCCCAGGTATAATATATTTCTTTAAGGCTTCTACATTGTTTAAAAAAACGTTCTGTATATTCTTTACAAAAGTAGCATTTCCTATCAGCAATTCCGAATTTGCATATTTTCATTTATGTATAAAGACTTTGATGTACACACTTCCTGTTAGGCAATATGTTATATTAATTCCGCTAAACACCAATCAATGTAAATGTTTTCGTATACATTTTCACATTTTGTTTGTATTTTGAACTCTGCATGGTTTTATAATTTCTCGATGATAACATTTTTAAGTAGTAACATTACGAATAATTGTTTGAATTTGATCGACCATGTCTTCATAGTAATCCCCGTAGCGTAGTTAGGGGTTATTGTACTGAAATCAGCTTGTAGTCTGTTTGAACACAGGACAACTCCTCCCTTAAACTACAGGAAACATTTCTATGAAATGTAGTTAACGTATGGCCGGTAACCTTCGCAGTGATGATAGTTTTACGATTTCTCGGGATATTGCTATTTAAGCCACGAATATTGAAAAAGCTTGAATGATATCTACCCTTAAATCCATATCGCGAAAATTTAAAATCACTAATATGATTTTCTAGTTTTTACATCAAATCTGAAAATTTTGTTCCACAAAAATAACCGGCTATAAGGTATGCGGTTACCATGTGTAGATGTGCATACTGGTAATAATTTTACAATATTTGGTTTCCATGGTAACCAGGTCACTATACAAATATTTTGTTGTTGCAATTTTTTGTCAACAACCTGTAACATATTTTCAAAGTTCAGTTTTTGTTCCAACAACTACTGGTTCAATTTCGATGAAACTTGACAGCAATATTGGACATCATGTGTAGATATGAGTGCAGTTTTGTTGTGTATTAATGGTGGGAGTGGACGCAAATAAACAACGACAACACACGTGTGTGTATTACACCAGACTTTTGGCCTTTGGGTAGAACGTCTATACATTAAATTAAATCCCCTTCATGGACACTGATACACTGTTGAATCAAATACTTCGCATGTATATATGTTTCTGGGTGATTCAACAGATTTAATTTATTAATGTTTGCGTACATTACTAATTATCATTTGATTTAGATTGGTTAATTCAATGTCAAATTAACAGACAGGATGTGTAAGGGTTTGGTGGTATTGAAAGTAAGAGAATCCGGAGTAAAATCACCAACAAGCGTTCTGTACCTGGCAGCTGCCCCTCACAGGATTCGAACTCGTGGAAGACGTAGTAATGTATCGGGATTTCGTAGCCTCACCACGACCCGACTACGCACGCTATTTAATACTGTACCACATAAATATATGAAATGTATTCATTTGAATGATAGCAATATTGTGTCATTCAATCGTTTTTGTGTCAATCGGAACTCCTCTGATGAAACTGTTGTACATTAAACTCGGATGTGACAGAGGAACATTCGTTTTGAAACTATTTGCATAACAAGTGGTTACCACCGAGGACAAAATCCCTCGATATCATTGTTCGTCTCGAAGGAGAATGGTTATATTCAATTTCTTAAAATACGACTACAGAAGTTCAACTATTCAATAACTAACCATTTTCGTACACGAAGTTACCACTAAAAGCGTGCACACTACAATCCGGACTTTTCCAGATGATCACATACATAACAGTTTTCCTCGACAGTTTAGTTCACATGGTACACTATTCCGTCTTTGCATATTACAGAGTTAGCTCCCTTGCGGGTAGGTATAGATTGTTACGTCATTGTTTTGTGAGCGAAATTGACGTCGTTTTCTCAGAAAAGTATGACGTTACGCTCGCAAACACCTGACGTCACAATCAATACCTACCCGCAAGTGCAGATAACTTTGTAATATGCAAATTCGGAATACTCAGGTTTTGTAAATGGTCAATGACTATATTGTATTAATGTTGTGTGATTTGGTCTCACATATCGATGTCAATAATTGGACACATCGTGTAACATTTATCATGGAAAACATATGGTTGAACTTTTGGGTGCTTTGGTCATGAATAATGGATAAGAGGGTAATTTAGTCATTGGCTTAGAGTTCTAAATTATTATATTTTATACAATAATTTACTGAATTGATTATATACAATTTATACTAGCTACGTACCTTTCCCTCTATGAACATTTCATAGTTTACCCAATAATCAAAATCGATATAAGCTTACCTTCCTTCAAAGATTCATGCTACATATGTGCACATTCCACTCCTCATGTAGAATGATCTCGACAGTCTTGTGTTAGAAAAACCCAGATCATTTAATATCATATAATCATATACCGATATGATATGTTATTCACACAAACATAAACTTTTTAAAATTTCATAGCTGAATAAAATCCTTTGTTGTTGACTTTTATAGTTCATAATTTCTCCAAATGACATCGATTTATATAAAATATCCTTAAAGCTGACAATGCAAGTTAAAAACATGCATTTGAAATTAAAAAAAAAAAAGATAACGAAATATTTTTTTCAAAACTTGTTTCTGAGACATCCCCTAGTTATGACGATGCGGTATCTAAGGAAGTGGCAGCAATTTTTCTTTTGCTCTGCTTAGTAACCTTCACTGGCCAACCCCCTATATAAAGCACGGGACACTTGACACACGTGTGTCATTCTAAACATGTCTTGTCTCAGATACACATGCCCCGATATTGCAAATAACAATGTCAAATTGAAAATAAACACTGCACTCACCTGAAAATATTTCATTGAAGTAATGGATGAATGTATTGTCAGCTATATCCCAACATATGTCCAATACGAACTAATAAAACACTTCAATATACACTAGGTTTTACACGTACATGTACATCGACACGTGTGTGTCCTTGATAGTTGTCGCTCGTTCGGGTCAGGTACTATAGTCACGTGTATATGGTCAGTTGAGTGCATCGAGTACGATGATATACGTGGAGATATGTGGACGGATTATTGTTTGGATTTCTATTCACTTGCGTTGAAATTTTATTTTGAGAAACATCTAAATGACAACTTAGAGGAGTTGACATGTTTTCTTGCTAAAACAAGTCCCATATAGTTTTACAGGTGAGGTTTTGTTTACCTATTTGTAGGTGATATATACTGTGGACTGCTAGGTGTATATGTACATGAATGAGCGCACGTGTGTCGATTCACGCGCTTTATATAGGGGTCGGTGAGTCGTCGGAATGTAAAACAAAAATGGCTGTCCTCAAACGGGGAATGTCTTATAAACGATTCTTGAAATTCGAGTATACTTATTTAAAAAAATCATTTTAATAATTTTAAGTTGCATTGTCAGCTTTAAATCATTTTTGAAATACAATCAAGTCTTTTTGCAGGAATTATATGAAAAAGCACTTTCTCTTTTGATTTCTTTATATTTTCCTTAATTCTTATTCAACATTATTCAAGGATGATAATTACAGTTGTTGAGGCCAAAATAGTTGAAACTAACATTTAAATGTATATTGTAACAGATAGCATGATTTGATACAAACATAATCACTGCCTCTGTCAGGATTCGAACTCAGGACATTTAGGTTGGTAGTCTAACGCCCAACCGACCGAGCTAATGAGAAGTTTTCTCTAGCTGAGCGGTATATTGCGGCTAGTATTCACAAGGATTACATCACCCCCCCTCAAGGACAGAACTCATCCTCGAACCTTCATCGTCGGACACCCACTGGTGATCACACTACAATACGCTACACTTATCATCCGTGGGCAAACCCATCGAAAATCCTCGTAAGTTTATATGCATGAAGAATTTGATTGGTTTCATTACATTTTTTGCGACGGGATTTCATCCAATCAGAGTAAGCATTATGTACAGTATACGGCAGCACAACAAAGATGGCCAACACTTGCACCTGGCGAATGTTTGGGTACGTGATACCGTGAGCGCGCAAACGGTGTATACACGTGTGTGTATGAACCAGGTAAACTATGAACAAGTTGAAAAGCGTTGTTAGCTCGTTCAAAGCTGTATAGGACTATATCAGGTATTTCTGTAATAATATTATGCTTTATTAGGGCAGAAATATTTATTGTCATACAAAATGTATGAGTGTTGTATACTAATAAGGCACGAAGGGCACGAAGTGCGATGAGCTTGTAAGGTAACACATACATGAAAATACAAGAAAAAACACAATCTTTCAAATGCAATCCTACACACTGACAACGTCAATTTGCGGCCGCCATTTCCCCCCACTGTACATAAAATAGTGTGAATGAGGTGTTTTGAAGTCAGCTCAATATATAATCAAGCAGTTCAAACGCTTTTATGATCCGACAAACCTAATCTTCATCTGGCAGAAGCTCAGTGCTATTGCTCTTTATTTGCGAGCGTTCAAGTGATAGACCACCTTCCAATATAATCAGCTGACCAAAAACGGAATATCTGTTACAGAAATAAAATTTCTTCCTTTTCTTATGTGGATTTCCTTTACCAAATAAGGGTTTGAGGTATGAATATATGAATAAAAAAACCCTGAAAATTCGGCTCCGTTATTTCGATAAATTGAACGTATTGATTTTGCATAATTAATGGTTACTGAAACACCTAGCTGCGCCCTTTAAGCCTTGCCTTCAGTCATATAAGTCTTAATGTTATTAGGTATAAGGTATTTATACTAGACTCGCATGTTTTTGTGGGCGCCGCCATTTATTGTTTATCTTCAAGCTAATAAACCAGCCTTCATTCTGAAAAGTTCCGAACTATATATCGAGTATTCTAATTGATCAATTCTAGCATGTGGATTAGGATATTTTACGACGATTTTATGATTAGTTTGCCCACGGGTGATAAGTGTAGCGTAGTGTAGTGCGATCACCCGTGGGTCTCCGACGATGTCGAACCTTATGCCTTAGAAGTTTTGTGCAAAATTTCATAGAATATGCTTTAGCAGTTCTGGAGAAGACGTCGAAAATGTAAATTGTTTACGAACACACGACACTCCGTCTCAGGTGACTTCAAAAGTTTTTAGTCATTTTACAGAAAACTGTATATAGTCACCGTTTTGTCATGACAGTCGCGATTTATGGAAAGCTTTTATGCATATAAACATATAGTTCATAACAGGACTAAAGTTTCATTTAAATTAATTCTTATCTGTAGTTTATGAGTTGTCTGAAAAAGATTTTGGGATGACAGAACAACATGATTATTCCTTTATGATTATGTCCTGAAGAAATTCCTTAGCACCCTATACAGTCAACATTAAATGCCATTCATTGGACGGCCTCCAATATATTCGGTGTGTTGCGTGTATGAAGTGCGTGTTTTGGGAGACTGCATTATATGCGTTGATATGTGATTTGCTTTGCTGTAAAGCATTTTTTTAGGGTTTTTTAATGAAAGTTGTATACTTACTTTTTATCCAAAATGCGGTATTGTGTAGAACGTCTTGACTTACAGGATATCAGGTCAGGCTGGTTGCTGATTACAATCTTCTTTCTTCATTTCCAATAATGCGTCGCCATTGTATCACTCCTTAATTTTTTTTTTTTTTTTTTTTTTTTTTTTTAACTTATTTTTTATTCAGTTTTTCAATATGCAATACACATTACATAATTATTTCCTTGTTATCATTCTCACGTTTACCATCCTCACCTCTTCAAAATTATCAACCATACATACAAAATACTATGTCATTATCATCATTTCGTACATCCTCAAGTCATTATCACATGCATATGTTAGAACCATATTCATTCATCCATTTCTTAACATTGCACTAGTATCATTATGATCTTCACATATACATTCATTCAATCATCATTTTCATCTACTTTACACACATCTTTCATTTCCAAACAATTTTTTTATAAAGTGAAGTTTTGATTCATATTATCTTTAACTTATTTTGAAAAATTGGTAGCTATTAAATAAATACATGTGTATTGCACTTTTTAGAAGGAAGGAAAAGAAACCAAAGAAGGAAAAAAAGGAGATAAGAAGAAAAGAAGAGAGATAACCAGAGAGAAATAGATAAAGAGGGGAGGGTAGGCTAGCCAAGTTATTTTTTTTTTTTTTTTTTTTTTTTTTGGCCTTGTCAAGGTTTACTTTGTATGGTACACCATATGTAAAATAAACATGTTAGCAAGAGAGATAAATATATAAACAAATAAAATTAAGAAAAATTCAATGAGTTTTTTCCATTTACTCCACTCTAAAACAAACCTTTCCTTCATTGAAACACCTTTACCAGTAGCAATATATTTTTGAACATGATAATAATCTTGTAATGTTTTAATTAAGGAATTAACATGTAATGCGTTGTGAAAAACATCGCATTTTGTAAATATACTGTTTAATAACAATAATTATTTCATTATCAACCTTATTAATGTATGGAAAATTATCAGAAATCAGTCCAAAAAGAAAGGACTTCTTATTCACTGCAAAAGGTATAAGTAATGCTTGTAATAGTGCTTCAAAACTTTGTAACAGTGTTTGGACTTCATTACATTCCCATAAAATATGTGTGATGGTCTCCCTTTCAGAGTTACACAAGATACACATAGGGGAGGTAACCAGGCCAATTTTAAATAAAAAAGAATTAGTTGTCAAAATATGATGAACTACTCTGAACTGAAACCACTGAAGCTTAGTGTTATTGGTGACGTGAAAAGGAATTTTGTAAATATTCATCCAATCCATATCATCTAAATCATCAAATATCCTGTTCCATTTCAGTTTCCCAGAAGGTGATAAGTTATTATTTACCAATCTATTGTAAAAAATCTTGGAGCCTTTCAGTTTTGTATGCTCAAAAAAGGGAATTAAATTCAATGGTATAAATGGAGTAACAACATTATCCATACTTAAATTTACACCTGTAATTACCTTTCTGATTGCATGTGTGAAACCATGATATTGCAAAAAATTTGTAGTTATCCCGTATTTCTGTGAGAACTCATTCAGAGAAAAGAAGGAGCCTGTGGAAATATTTTTCATAACATCACATATGTGAACAACTCCTTTATTATACCAATTTCTATAAAAAATTGATTTCCCTCCGACACATATCTGTTTATTATACCAAAGAGGTAATTTCAAGACAGACTCAATATTTCCCAACTTTTCTTGATTCAAATTATATTTATACCAAGATCTGAAAACATCCTTCCAGAACTGATTTTTACATTTATTCATACATACAAGTATATATTCACTACCACAATTTGCCAGTAAGTCAATGTTAATGTAAGTTTTTAAGATGGCTTGCCATTTCTCTGTAGTTTGGAATAACCTTCTTATCCAGTTAAGCTTTACAGGGGTCCAACAATAGGAGAGACTACAAATCACTTTAAACACTTCCTTGTGATATAACAAAGTAGGCCTACGTAGACCTGATAATTAAGCTGTCGGCATGCTGAGGATGGATCGCGAGCTACTCATCTTTATGTTCAAATGAATGACTCTTGATCTTCATTCAAGGTCATAGGGGTCGAATCATAGGCTATCAATCTTTATACCACTACCTTCGTAATTGTACTCATAAGTTCAGCATGACCGTTAAGGCCCCTCATGGCCTTGTTTTCTTGCTATTGTCTACCATGTATGTTTACCTTACAACCATGTGAGACATGCTGCGCCATTTTTGTTTTTCTATATGATCTTTTCTTTTTTTTTTTTTTTTCTATTTTCTCATTTTTTGTTTCTTCTTTCTTTTTTTAAAAGCGCGAGAGTTTTCTCTTTTTCTTTTTTTTTTTTTTTTTTTTTTTTATCTTAATATTTATTTTTGAAAAAAAAAAAACAATTTTTAAAAAAATCTTTCCTCCAATAAAATCTAATTTCTTTATTTTTTTTTCTTTCTTTTTCTTTTTTAACAAACTTTTTCTTAAAAACATCTTCGTAAACAAATAAAAAAAATAAAAAATTTAATCAAAATTTTTAATATTACACAAATACACAGTGGTAATGTCCGATAACTAATTGTTTATTATCCTCAATCCACGAATGAGTTACGATACGCTTGGAAATAGGGGGATTTATAACAACACTGCATTTACATTGATGTACCTCTCGTGATAATTGGAACGTATGTGACTGCGCGGATTCACTGCTAATTAATGTGTGTACAGCAAATACCTGATATAGTCATAATAATCGCTAAACGAAAGCTATCAACGCTTTGTTGATAGTTTACACATGAAATCCCATCGCAAAAACAAGAGGCCCATGGGCCTTAACGGTCATCTGACTCATGGCACAAAACAACAAATTCACAGTATAAAGTATTTGGTTAAAAGATTAATATAAACAATACGAGGAAACTCCTTAGTTGAATATGTAAGTTTCTGAAATAGGTAAATGTCATTTGTTGAACAAACTTGGTAGCCTTCATCAATATATGGTTGTAACCAATTCTTGGATTTAATATACGCATCAGGCTGGAGTCAGATTTTTTAAAGCCCAAATTTCAGCAAAGCTTCCATTTTGGACGTCCGCCGTATTTTCCCCAAGGGTCTTAGCTCGGTCCCTTTATAAATATGATTGGCCCTCACCCTGAAGTTCACCCTTCTGAATCAATTTAAAACCCTATAGACCAATTTTCCTTGAGATCGGAGGACTGAAACCTGAAAACAGGAAGTGGGTCAGCGGCCATCTTGAAATACCAAATCTTTACGAAAATGTTTGCATGTTGTTCGGCATCAATTTAAACCCCTAAAGAATAATTTTCATTGAGAACAGAGACGAACCTGAAAATCAGGGAAGTGCGCAATGCTAAAATTAGAAAATTTGCCATTTTTGGGGCCCATCCCTAAGCCCTAGGGGTCGGACCAGACTCATTTAATTTAAAATATGATTGTCCTTCCCCAATAAACGTTCCACACCAAATATGAATGAAATTCATCCAAGGATGAAGGAGGAGTAGGATTTAAAAGCTTAAATTAAGAAAATTTGGACCTTTTGGGGCCCCACCCCTCAGCCCCTAGGGGTCCCAGACCTATCTCAATATAAAAAATATGAAATGTCCTTACCTAATGATGTTTCACACTAAATAATGGATGGAAATCCATCCAAGGATGAAGGATGGAGTAGGATTTTTAAAGCTAAAAATAGAGAAAATTGCCCTTTTGAGGCCCCACACTCAGCCCACTCTAGGGGCTCGACCAGACTCATTTATTTAAAATCTGATTGTCCCTTACCCCAATAACGTTTCCCACCCAAAAATATGAATGAAATTCATCCAAAGGATGATGGAGAGTAGGGATTTAAAAGCTTAAATTTAAGAAAAAATTCTGCCCTTTTGGGACCCCACCCTCAGCCCCTAGGGTCGGACCTATCTCAAATATATAAAATATGAATGTCCTTACCTAATGATGTTTCACACTAACTATGGATGAAATTCCATACAAGGATGAAGGAGGAGTAAGGATTTTAAAGCAAAAATAAGAAAATTTGCCCTTTTGGGGCCCCACCCCTCAAGCCCCTAGGGGGTCGGACCAAGACTCATTCATATTTTAAATATGATTGTCCTTCCCCCCAATAACAGTTTCACACCAAATATTGAATCGAAATTCATCCTTGGATGAAGGAGGAGTAGGATTTAAAAGATTTAAATTAAGAAAATTTGCCCTTTTGAGGCCCTGCCCCTCTGACCCTAGGGGTTCGGACCAAGCTAATTTATATAAAAATATGATTGTCCTAACCTAATGATGTTTCACACTAAATATGGTTGAAATCCATCCAAGGATGAAGGAAGGAGTAGGATTTTAAAGCCTTAATAATTAAAAAAATTGCCCTTTTGGGGCACCACCCCTCGAGCCCCTAGGGGTCGGACCAGACTCATTTTATTTAAAAATCATGATTGTCCTTACCACAATAATCGTTTCACAACCAAATATGAATGTAAATTTATTCATCCAAGGATGAAGGATGGAGTAGGATTTAAAACATGCTTAAATTAAGGCAAAAATTTGCCCTTTTGGGACCCCACCCTCAGCCCCTAGGGGTCAAGACCTATCTCAAATATATAAAATATTATGAATGTCCTTACCTAATGATGTTTCACACTAAACTCTACTATGGATGAAATCCATCAAAGGATGAAGGAGGAGTAGGCTTTTAAAGCTTTAAAAATATATGAAAATTTGCCCCTATGGTGTCCACCCCTCAGCCCCTAGGGGTCGGACCAGGCTTCATTTATATAAAATATGATTGTCCTTCCAAATGATGTTTTCAAAATAAATATGGATGAAATCCATCAAAGGATGATAAGGAGGAGTAGGCTTTTGTATAAATAGTCATTACGCACGACGGCACGGCGGACGGCGGCACGGCGCACGACGACAGACGTAAACACCGATGACAATTAGGTCAATCCTGACCTTTCGGTCAGAGATGAGCCTAAAAAATTTGTAATGGAACCAATTCAAATTTTTCATGCATATAAATTACCCTACAAGGATTTTCGATGTGAGTTTCAACCACGGGTGATAAGTTGTAGCGACATAGTTGTAGTGTTGATCAACCCGTGGGTCTCACAACCGATGGAGAAGGTTTCCGTGTGACGGAAGTTTTGGCCCTGGAGGGAGGGGGAGGATGTAACCCAGTTAAATACTAAGCACCCCCCACGCCCCGCCGGCCCCCCGGCCGCAAATATAAAGCCGCTCAACTATAGAGTGAATATTCTCTTTAGCTCGGTCAGTTTGGGCGCGTCGCACAGAGACTACCAACTCAGAGTGGGTCCCAGAGTTCGTATCATGGCAGATCCGGCAGGTGGCATGTGATTTGTTTGGTTCCTCTAAATCATGCGCTCTGTTACAATAAATACATTTTAAATGTTGAGTTTCAAATTATTTTTTGCCTCAACAAACTGTAAATGGACATCCACGAGTCATCTTTGAATACCGTTGGACATAAGAATTGCAGAAAAAATATAAAGAAATAAAAAGAGAAAAGTGGTGTGTTTCATGTTAATTCCTGCAACATAAAAAACTTTATTGTATTTCAAAAATGGTGTTAAGGATATTTTCATAAAAACAGATGTCATTTGGAGAAATTATGAACTATAAGAGTCTACAACAATGGATTTTATTTCGCTATAAAATTTTTAAAAGGTTATGTTTGTGAGTGAATTGACATATCATTATCGGCTTATGATTATATGATATTAAATGATCTGGGCCCGGATTGTTAGTGTATACGCTTTTAGTGGTCACATGAATAAAAAGCTCGTTCTGGTGTAATACACTACACGTGTGTTGTAGTTGTTTATTTGCGTCCACTCCACCATTAATACACAACAAAAAACTGCACTCATATCTACACATGATGTCCAATATTGCTGTCAAAGTTTCATCGAAATTGAACCAGTAGTTGTTGGAACAAAAAACTGAACTCTCATTGAAAATATGTTACAAGTTGTTTCGTCAAAAAAGTGCAACCAACACAAAATTTGTGTATAGTGACCTGGTTCACATTTGAAACCAAATATTGTAAAATTATTACCAGTATGCATATCTTACACAATGGTAACCGCATACCGTATAGCCGGTTATTTTTGTGGAACAAATTTTTCAAGATTTGATGTAAAAACTAGAAAATCATATTAGTGATTTTAACATTTGTCGCGATATGGATTTAAGGGTAGATATCATTCAAGCTTTTTCAAATATTCGTGGCTTAAAATAGCAATATCCCGGAGAAAGAAATCGTTAAAACTATCAATCACTGCGAAGGTTACCGGCCAAACGTTACCTACATTTCATAGAAATGTTTTCCTGTAGTTTAGGGAGGGAGGAGTTGTCCTGTGTTCAAACAGACTACAAGCTGATTTCAGTATAACCCACAAACTACGCTACGGGGGATTACTATGAAGGACATGGGTCGATCAAATTCAAACAATTAGTCGTAATGTTTACTACTTAAAAATGTTGCTCTATCATCGAGAAATTATAAAACCATGGGACAGAGTTCAAAATACAAACAAATTGTGAAAATGTATTACGAAAACGTTTACATTGATTGGTTGTTTAGCAGAATTATTTATAACATTATTGCCTAAGAAGGAAGTGTGTACATCAATAGTCTTTTTATACATAAATGGAAAATATGCAAATTCGGAATTGCTTGATAGAAAATGCTACTTTTTGTAAAGGAATATTAACAGAACGTATTTTTTAAAACAGGGTAGAAGGCCTTAAAGAAAATATATTATACATGGGAACACTAATTACTTAATCTACTTCCCGTATTAAGGAAATGTAATTTCGTGACTTTCCGAGGGCGTAATTGAACTTTTCTTTTTTAGTAAACAGTTGTTTGCATTATAATAAATTTAAAATTTTGGAAGAATCACGAATGGATATTTAGACACTATAAATGAATGAATGTAGAACATTACAAATAAGAGCAGAAATTTCTAATAATCTTTAGCTTATATTTGTAAATCACAATTAAAAGAAAACAGTTCCTATTGATTGTAGTTTTCCAAGAGGTATATAAAACATACTACATGTATATTAAATTTGATAATGATATATTTACATTGACTCTATTATTCGAAACGAACGCGCTAGACCATTTTAAAATATCGTTCCGAAAACAGGATTGTGAATTCAAAAAAAAATAATTTGACTTGAAGGGTCAGGATGACGTATAAACTACATATGTTTCCTCTATTTGTCCTTCGAACACTTTTCACATAGTACCGACCAAATGTTGGAATTTTCTCTGTCGATCCGAAATAAAAAGGTGACTGCAGTGCTCCTGGTATGGTCCCGACCACTGTCGATGGGTACTTTCCTTAAAATCATATATCATTTGCAACCACATACATAATAAACAATCATTAACACATTGCAGACATCTTGTTGATTAAAATATAAATGACCAGTTCCTTATTTGCTCCAAAACTATTTCAAATTGATGTTTATTAATTTCGTAAAACGATGTTCATATTCCCAAAAGTGCATATTACTGGCACATGATTGAATATCCGTACGTGGACACCTAAAGAATTAACTATTTTTTTACAAATGTTGGAAACCACAAAATTGCCCATATTTGGAGTGGCTAACACAAACTCTATTGTTTTTGGAATTTACCAAAAATATTGGTATTTTTTTTTTTTTTTTTTTTTTTTTTTTATGATTATTCGGCTCAATAATGTCATGAATCGATGATGAAATTCAAGCAGAAAATCTTAATCCGGTAAAGCTTGCCAAATTTATAGTTTTTAAAGTTCGCAATTTAGAACATAATTAGATAAAAGAAATAGGAAAAACATATTAATTTATTTTCATACATTTTTCATGTTTTACATTCACTGAGTTTAAATTCCGATGTTCCAAACTATTTGTACTTGATAGGAGCTATATACAATGAGACTAGCAGTGTGTGGGTACCTCGATCAGGAAATGTAAGCGAATTATATCATCATTTGCCTTAAATTTTCCTAAATTGTGCCTAAACGGTCATCTGACAGCATTTATTCTAAAAAGGATTTCCATAGCAAACAATCAGCGGATATTTCCCTTTTTGAGACCCGTCCCTCGGTACCCTAGAGTCAAACCGGTCGTGTTTAAATATAAAATATTTGTCTTAGTTTGTTTTCTTATACGCATAGCGTATCTCACTTCCGACAGGATTTCTCGAAGTTTTTTTTATTCGTTTATTTATTCTCAGCTTTCTAAGAAGATGTTGTTCTGTCCGCTATTTATATTTCTTTGTTGGGTGTGCTAATTTTATGAAAACGACATACACGGAAAATATAAAGTTCTGAGAACACTAGATGAAACCCTTATCTCTCCTATAAGGGCTATTAACATTAAGTGGTATTACGTATATACATAAGTTGTAGAGATACTTATTTGAAGGAGACCACTCTTTTTTCATAAGTTATTGCACCTTTTTTGTATTGTCGAGTTGTAAAGATAGTATACTTTATATCATTCAAATATTTGTAAAAATACAAATGTATTTGTTCCTTGAACTTGACGATTCTTTGAGTGTTTTGGTCTCTTAATTGTTTTCCCTGTTTGGTTCATTAAAAGTACGCTGTTTTTCTGCATATGAGTAATTGTATTAAAGGGTACAGCTCCCGAGTGTTCCGTAATATAGCTGGCGTCGAACTATTAGTTGACGTAAATGGCGGGGAGCAAGCATTTAATCATTTGCATAAAAAGTTGAATAATGTTCTGTACCTTGCCTATCAGATGGCCCCTCATACAAAGCTACTCGTGTCAGATTTAGAGACCATAAGGATACATGTACACCGAGCGTCGTTTTTTAGACAAAAAAAAGGAAAAAGATGAAAACATACAAAGAAAAAACTGATTTAAATATAAAAAACCGTTACCTTTTTACATAGAAAAAAACAAATAATAAAAAGATAATAAGCGTTATGATATCGAGGTTCGAATAAGGTCATCCCGATTAATTCATAGCCGTAAGCATATGAAAAACATGAAATACAAAATGTGAACAAAAAGTATATTGATATTATAATAAATGTAGTTTTGTGTGGAATTGGAGTTATTGGTTAATTCATCCATACGCATTATATGGTGTTTCCTAACAAGTCACATAAAAAAGTCGTTTCATCTTCAAACATAAACTTGGTCAGCCACTTCATCCCAATATGACTTACACGGGCTTCCCAATATTCGCGTCTCTAGGCCTTCATAATTATTGACGAGAAGTCGTTTAAAATATTATATGCTATTTGACATTTATGACCTTGAATTGGTATAGTCATGTATATTCATGTTGATCATTACTCCGTCAGTCCCTTTATTCCAGTCGTTACTTACAGGCTTTAATATTACAGTGTTTCTCTAGGACTTCTTAGTTATTGGCCCTGCAGGTTATAATATTAGTTAAGTTTCAGAGCGTTTAGAATTTTACCTGCTCCAGGCCATTGCGATGATTGGTAAAAATGCGACTGAAAATTACGGATCTTTCTTCTTCATTCCTAAGGTCTCCCTTGACCACACACCTCACCTTTGGTCTTCTGTTAAGCAGCTTGCCCACGATTAGGTCAAACCTAATTAAAATTAGATTTGTAATTCTGTTCCACTCCAATGCCTTACCGTTTACGCTTCAATACAAGATGTAACACCCGTTTGGGGTCACCTCATTTGAACAAACTTGGTAAGCCTTTCATCCAATCATCCATACAGTCTCAAATATTCAGGTATTTTAGATATTCATAAGTAGACGACGTCGAAGGCATGATGTCCAATAAGGTCATATTATCGAGCCAAAACCATCTGTTTTGCTGTATTATCTTTGATGTTAAAACTCGCATTATCGCATCCATTTTTTTAAAGTAACAGTGAAAAGGGCTTTGGAGTTAACTTTTGGAAACTATTCATAACAGAAATGATATGATTTTGACCATAAAATTACTTATAAGATATTAGTCACCATCCATTACAAGGTTTCTATATCAATATGTTAATAAAAAGTACTTGTTATGGATGAGTGAATAACATCACGTGTATTACCACATGTGTATAACTGCATAAAGTGATCCGGTTTTTTCAAAACAAACGGCAGTCTAGTTAATTGCACTCGAGGAGAGAGGAATGTTTACAGATAAAGAAGAAACTTTTAATGTTAAGTTTTATTACCAGGTTTTTAATATAATCATATATATATCTCTTAAAATGTTCCTAGATGAAAAAAGTATCTAGTATCAGTAGTATCTTATCAATTCAGTAAATCAATCATGAACCTAGAACAATGACTTAATACCCCACCCTGGGTATCCCTTATGTTCACGATAACTGTTACTGAAACATGTGATTCTATATTACATCAGTTTTAAAAAAAAATGGTCAAAAAACAAAGAAAATAATGGTTCATAAGCAAAATGTGCCCGCCATTGCTACGACATATCTCATTTTAAATGCTCCCAACCGTTGGCAAATGGTATTCTTCTCTGTCCAAAACAAGATAATGACCAATCAGTATTTTATATGTCTCATTATATTCTGTTAAAAGTTTGTTACTTTATTGAAAAGAGCTAAAGAAATGATTAGGAATAATATTTGGGCTTTCTGGGGAATATTTTGCTGCGTCAAGCAAAATATGAAATGCTGCGTCAAGCAAAATATGTTGATGAATTTGCTGAAAAAATACATTTTTTCATCTTTAAATGCTATTTTTTTCATTTTCCGCGTACAAAATCACCACAATATATTGGATTATTTGATGCTTGCATCCTTGGTTGTTCTTTTGTGAGACCTTTTGATTCTTCATTCGTCTCCATTCGGTGTTAAAACATCGTTATAAACTATTTTTCACTTTTAAGTTAATTCGAGATGGGCAGGTTTTTCACTCATCTTAATGGCGACAAAAACGGACAAGTTCATACCAACTTATGCAATAATAAGATTTTGGATTTGTGTTCAGTGGAGTCATCAGGGGTTCAGACTATATTGGTTCGGAGGATTTCGGGAGGTTGCATGTGGGACCACATTTCAGGCATATGGCATTAACCATACTTGCTCTATGTTACCATTGAAATCGGGGTCCATTATTTAAGGAGGAGTTCGACCAGACGTACGGCGAGAACCAGAAAACAACTGATTCCGTTTTACACTCCCCCACAAAGTTTACAGGAGGGTTCTTTTTAGCTCACCTGGCCCGAAGGGCCGGTGAGCTTATGTCATGGCGCGGCGTCCGCGTCCGTCGTCCGTCCGTCGTCGTCCGTCCGTCCGTCCGTCCGTCCGTCCGTCCGTCTGTCCGTCAACCATTTCCTTTAAATCGCTACTAGTCATAGAGTTCTGCATGGATTGTAACCAAATTTGGCCAAAAACATCCTTGGGGGAGGGGGAACAGAACTTTTATAAATTTTGGCTCTGACACCCCGGGGGCAGGAGGGGCGGGGCCCAATAGGGGAAATATAGGTAAATCCTTTAAATCGCTACTTGTCATAGAGTTCTGAATGGAATGTAACAAAATTTGGCCACAAACATCCTTGGGGGAAGGGGAACAGAACTTGTATAAATTTTGGCTCTGACCCCCCGGGGGGAAGGAGGGGCGGGGCCCAATAGGGGAAATAGAGGTAAATCCTTTAAATCTATACTAGTCATAGAGTTCTACATGGATTGTAACTAAATTTTGCCACAAACATCCTTGGGGGAAGGGGAACAGAACTTGTATAAATTCTGGCTCTGACCCCCCGGGGGCAGGAGGGGCGGGGCCCAATAGGGGAAATAGAGGTAAATCCTTTAAATCGCTACTAGTCATAGAGTTCTACATGGATTGTAACTAAATTTTGCCACAAACATCCTTGGGGGAAGGGGAACAGAACTTGTATAAATTCTGGCTCTGACCCCCCGGGGGCAGGAGGGGCGGGGCCCAATAGGGGCAATAGAGGTAAATCCTTTAAATCGCTACTAGTCTTAGAGTTCTACATGGATTGTAACTAAATTTTGCCACAAACATCCTTGGGGGAAGGGGAACAGAACTTGTATAAATTCTGGCTCTGACCCCCCGGGGGCAGGAGGGGCAATGCCCAATAGGGGAAATAGAGGTAAATTCTTTAAATCGCTACTTGTCATAGAGTTCTACATGGATTGTAACCAAATTTGGCCACAAACATCCGTGGGGGAAGGGGAACAGAACTTGTATAAATTTTGGCTCTGACCCCCAGGGGGCAGGAGGGGCAGGGCCCAATAGGGGAAATAGAGGTAAATTCTATCAATCGCTACTTGTCCTAGAGTTCTGCATGGATTGTAACCAAATTTGGCCACAAACATCCTTGGGGGAAGGGGAACAGAACTTGTTTAAATTTTGGCTCTGATCCCCCGGGGGTAGGAGAGGTGGGGCCCAATAGGGGAATTCGAAATAGAGATAAATTCTTTAAATCGCTACTAGTCATAGAGTTCTACATGGAATGTAACCAAATTTTGCCACAAACATCCTTTGGGGAAGGGAAACAGAACTTGTATAAATTTTGGCTCTGACCCCCCGGGGGCAGGAGGGGCGGGGCCAAATAGGGGAAATAGAGGTAAATCCTTTAAATCGCTACTTGTCATAGAGTTCTACATGGATTGTAACAAAATTTGGCCACAAACATCCGTGGGGGAAGGGGAACAGAACTTGTATAAATTTTGGCTCTGGCCCCCTGGGGGCTGGAGGGGTGGGGCCCAATAGGGGAAATAGAGGTAAATTCTTTAATTCACTACTAGTCATAGAGTTCTTCATGGAATGTAACCAAATTTGGCCAGAAATATCCTTGGGAGAATAAGAACTGAGTTTGTATAAATTTTGGCTCTGGTCCCTGGTCCCCGGGGCAGGAGGGGCGGGGCCCAATAGGGGAATTATAGGTAAATTCTATAAATTGCTACTTAATTGTCCAAGAGTTTTGTATGGATTGTAACTAAATTTGGCCACAAACATCCTTGGGGGTAGGAGAACAGAACTTGTATAAATTTTGGCTCTGACCCCCAGGGGGCAGGAGGGGCAGGGCCCAATAGGGGAAATCGAGGTAAATTCTATCAATCGCTACTTGTCCTAGAGTTCTACATGGATTGTAACCAAATTTGGCCACAAACATCCGTGGGGGAAGGGGAACAGAACTTGTATAAATTTTGGCTCTGACCCCCAGGGGGCAGGAGGGGCGGGGCCCAATAGGGGAAATAGAGGTAAATCCTATAAATTGCTACTAGTCGTAGAGTTCTGCATGGATTGTAACTAAATTTGGCCAGAAACATCCTTGGGGGAAGGGGAACAGAACTTGTATAAATTTTGGCTCTGGCCCCCCGGGGGCTGGAGGGGTGGGGCCCAATAGGGGAAATAGAGGTAAATCCTTTAATTCGCTACTAGTCATAGAGTTCTGCATGGAATGTAACCAAATTTGGCCAGAAATATCCTTGGGAGAATAAGAACTGAGTTTGTATAAATTTTGGCTCTGGTCCCCGGGGCAGGAGGGGCGGGGCCCCAATAGGGGAATTATAGGTAAATTCTATAAATTGCTACTTAATTGTCCAAGAGTTTTGTATGGATTGTAACCGAATTTGGCCACAAACATCCTTGCGGGTAGGAGAACAGAACTTGTATAAATTTTGGCTCTGACCCCCAGGGGGCAGGAGGGGCAGGGCCCAATAGGGGAAATAGAGGTAAATTCTATCAATCGCTACTTGTCCTAGAGTTCTGCATGGATTGTAACCAAATTTGGCCACAAACATCCTTGGGGGAAGAGGAACAGAACTTGTATAAATTTTGGCTCTGATCCCCTGGGGGTAGGAGGGGCGGGGCCAAATAGGGGAAATAGAGGTAAATCCTTTAAATCACTTCTTCTCATAGAGTTCTACATGGATTGTAACCAAATTTGGCCACAAACATCCTTGGGGGAAGGGGAACAGAACTTGTTTAAATTTTGGCTCTGATCCCCCGGGAGTAGGAGAGGTGGGGCCCAATAGGGGAAATAGAGGTAAATTCTTTAAATCGCTACTAGTCATAGAGTTCTGCATGGAATGTAACCAAATTTGGCCAGAAACATCCTTGGGGGAAGAGGAACAGAACTTGTATAAATTTTGGCTCTGATCCTCTGGGGGTAGGAGGGGCGGGGCCCAATAGGGGAAATAGAGGTAAATCCTTTAAATCACTTCTTCTCATAGAGTTCTGCATGGATTGTAACCAAATTTGGCCACAAACATCCTTGGGGGAAGGGGAACAGAACTTGTTTAAGTTTTGGCTCTGATCCCCCGGGGGTAGGAGAGGTGGGGCCCAATAGGGGAAATAGAGGTAAATTCTTTAAATCGCTACTAGTCATAGAGTTCTGCATGGAATGTAACCAAATTTGGCCAGAAATATCCTTGGGAGAATAAGAACTGAGTTTGTATAAATTTTGGCTCTGGTCCCTGGTCCCCGGGGCAGGAGGGGCGGGGCCCAATAGGGGAATTATAGGTAAATTCTATAAATTGCTACTTAATTGTCCAAGAGTTTTGTATGGATTGTAACTAAATTTGGCCACAAACATCCTTGGGGGTAGGAGAACAGAACTTGTATAAATTTTGGCTCTGACCCCCAGGGGGCAGGAGGGGCATGGCCCAATAGGGGAAATCGAGGTAAATTCTATCAATCGCTACTTGTCCTAGAGTTCTACATGGATTGTAACCAAATTTGGCCACAAACATCCGTGGGGGAAGGGGAACAGAACTTGTATAAAATTTTGGCTCTGACCCCCAGGGGACAGGAGGGGCGGGGCCCAATAGGGGAAATAGAGGTAAATCCTATAAATTGCTACTAGTCGTAGAGTTCTGCATGGATTGTAACTAAATTTGGCCAGAAACATCCTTGGGGGAAGGGGAACAGAACTTGTATAAATTTTGGCTCTGGCCCCCCGGGGGCTGGAGAGGTGGGGCCCAATAGGGGAAATAGAGGTAAATCCTTTAATTCGCTACTAGTCATAGAGTTCTGCATGGAATGTAACCAAATTTGGCCAGAAATATCCTTGGGAGAATAAGAACTGAGTTTGTATAAATTTTGGCTCTGGTCCCCGGGGCAGGAGGGGCGGGGCCCCAATAGGGGAATTATAGGTAAATTCTATAAATTGCTACTTAATTGTCCAAGAGTTTTGTATGGATTGTAACCGAATTTGGCCACAAACATCCTTGCGGGTAGGAGAACAGAACTTGTATAAATTTTGGCTCTGACCCCCAGGGGCAGGAGGGGCAGGGCCCAATAGGGGAAATAGAGGTAAATTCTATCAATCGCTACTTGTCCTAGAGTTCTGCATGGATTGTAACCAAATTTGGCCACAAACATCCTTGGGGGAAGAGGAACAGAACTTGTATAAATTTTGGCTCTGATCCCCTGGGGGTAGGAGGGGCGGGGCCAAATAGGGGAAATAGAGGTAAATCCTTTAAATCACTTCTTCTCATAGAGTTCTACATGGATTGTAACCAAATTTGGCCACAAACATCCTTGGGGGAAGGGGAACAGAACTTGTTTAAATTTTGGCTCTGATCCCCCGGGAGTAGGAGAGGTGGGGCCCAATAGGGGAAATAGAGGTAAATTCTTTAAATCGCTACTAGTCATAGAGTTCTGCATGGAATGTAACCAAATTTGGCCAGAAACATCCTTGGGGGAAGAGGAACAGAACTTGTATAAATTTTGGCTCTGATCCTCTGGGGGTAGGAGGGGCGGGGCCCAATAGGGGAAATAGAGGTAAATCCTTTAAATCACTTCTTCTCATAGAGTTCTGCATGGATTGAAACCAAAATTGTCACACAAACAACCTTGTGGGAAGGGGAACAGAAACTTGATATAAGTTTTGGGCTACTGAATCCACCAGGGTGGTAGGAGAGGTGGGGACCCAATAGGGGAAATTGAGGTTAATCTCCATTAAATCGCTACTAGGTCATAGAGTTCATGCATGGAATAGGGTAACCAAATGTGGCCCAGAAACATCATTTGTGGAAGGGGACACAGAAAAATTGTATAAAATTTTTGGCTTCAGACCCCAGGGGGGCAGGTCAGTAGGGGTGGGGCCCTCAATAAGGGGAGTTATAGTGGTTCTAAAATTAAAAAAAACCATTACAAGCAAAAAGAAACTAAATAGAACCTGAAATCAAGAAAATTATTTGGGCTTTACAAACCGAGGTGAGCGATACACGGCCACATGGGACCTACTGTGTTTTCTCATCTCAGAATAATTAAATAGATGTCCTGATATTACTTAGCAACACAGAGAGTTTAAAGCATTAAAAATGATATTAAGTTGAACCAGAATTAAATAAACAACAAGACAGTTTTAAAGATTTCCCCTTGTATTGGAAGTTGTCGATATAACCTTTGTGCCCCTCTGATGGTTATTTATTGCGGTCAAGGTGCCCTTTTCAAAACCCAGCACCATGCCCTTTTTTTTCCTGTGGGAAACACTAAATGTAGCCATATTGAATTCTATATATCTGTGTACATGTATACTATATGTACAAGTAATTGAAATACAATGTTCAGTAATTTTTAGCTCACCTGGCCCGAAGGGCCGGTGAGCTTATGCCATGGCGCGGCGTCCGTCGTCCGTCGTCCGTCCGTCCGTCCGTCCGTCTGTCTGTCCGTCAACATTTCCTTTAAATCGCTACTAGTCATAGAGTTCTGCATGGATTGTAACCAAATTTGACCACAAAACATTCTTTGGGGAAGGGGAACAGAACCTGTATAAATTTTGACTCTGACCCCCCCGGGGGCAGGAGGGGCGGGGGCCCAATATGGGAAATAAAGGTAAATCCTATAAATCGCTACTTGACCTAGAGTTCTGCATGGATTGTGACCAAATTTGGCCACAAACATCCTTTGGAGAAGGGGATCAGAACTTGTATAAATTTTGGCTCTGACCCCCCGGGGGCAGGAGGGGCGGGGCTCAATAGGGGAAATAAAGGTAAATCCTATAAATCGCTACTAGTCATAGAATTCTGCATGTATTGTAACCAAATTTAGCCACAAACAATTCTTTGGGGAAGGGGAACAGAACTTGTATAAATTTTGGCTCTGACCCCCCAGGGGCAGGAGGGGCGGGGCCCAATAGGGGAAATAAAGGTAAATCCTATAAATCGCTACTTGTCCTAGAGTTCTGCATGGATTGTGACCAAATTTGGCCACAAACATCCTTGGGAGAAGGGGAACAGAACTTGTATAAATTTTGGCTCTGACCCCCAGGGGGCAGGAATGGTGGGGCCCAATAGGGGAATTAGAGGTAAATATTCAAATTTCTTCAGAAAATAAACAATGAACCTGTATCCAGAATATTACTTGGCATTACAAAACCAGGTGAGCGATACAGGCCCTCTGGGCCTCTTGTAATACAAAATACAATTGGCAAATTATTAGTAAAAGGGAACAATACTCGTGTATATCAGCAAAATATCAAAGAGATTCCTTTCAGATCACTAGCGGTAACAAACTATACACTGTATCAACAATCACACTAAGATGCGCCTGCATGTCGGTCATCTTACGTTGACCGAGTCCGGTCTCAACATACACTTACAAACGCTATTATATGTATATATAACTAGACTCGAACCAATATTATGTATGAATTAAGAAATATCTATTTAGAGAACTTACTTTCTGAGGAATAAAAAAGCCCTGGGCAACAAACTTTGGCAAATATTTGATTCACGTGTTATTTAAACGTCGAAAAAATAATATGTATTGCTTTTGTAATCTGTTCAGACTAGGCGCGGTAGCTTAATAAGTTATAACATCGTATAACTTAGAAAGTAATGCTAGAATGATATTGTATAATATATGCTGTCTGATATACTGTTCATTGTTATACTTACACTGTGAACTCACCAGAACAATGATTTGTCACTGTGACAAGATTTCACGTGATGTCTTTTGTACACAACTTGAATTATTTCTCGCCGCGAATTCAAGTGAAACAACAATTCACGATAATCTCTTTCACGCGTGAAATTCACTCTCGTGTTTGCCGCCTAGATTGCATCGTAAAATAACCTCAATTTCGTGGTAAGAAATCATGTTCCCTTTGTCCTGACCTAATGCTCTGCTACGTGGGTACAAATTTTGCCGTAAAAAAAAGCCAGAAACACATGCGGGCCTGAGAAAATAGTAATATCACAAAAAAATATGTTCAATACCGACTCAGCTCCTTGTGCCCATACGAAAATATGTGACAATACCCCAAAACGTGTATAGCAATACATCGTATATGCGTTACAATCAAATACAGGTCAGCAAATCCGAAATAAAGTTGTATGTCGTCGCGTAAGTGCGTGCTATTTACTTTTACTTTCCAAGGGTGCACCACAGGTTATGATTATTATATTTGCTTTGCTACTAAACCCTATTTATGATAATTTCCCAAATTAACATTGGTCAGTTAGGTTCCTGGCGTACTAACTTCATAAGTATTAAATAGGTCACAAACAGGACTGGGTCACCTATGTGAGAATTTCATTGAAAGAATATCAATATATTCTTAAATTTGACCAATATCAAAATCCAATTTAATTAAGATATCTTGAATGGATTGAGGTGTTCTAATCATCTTTGTATATCCACTTTATTGATAGAACTATTTTGTCTACTGTTATTGGTTTAGTTGGGTTGAACATGGCAACACAGCGGAAACTACTGGCACCTACTGTTTCCCCGCCAAATGATAGACTGTTCTATCAAATAATATTTTGCTCTATGCAGTTTTACTTTCATACTTTTTTTTCTTATTTTTACTTTGAGACGGGAATAAATACTTTAAATGTAAATATTAAACATTAGTTGTCATATGTTTTGACATGCATTGATGCGTAATATACATATCGCGCACAATGAGTAGATATACTGTATATATGTTTCACACCCAATAAATGTCTCAAATATGACAACAATGTTTAAGTGTTGGAAATGCAGGGAACAGTATGTTCGTGTTCTTTACAACATGTCAATCCAAGTAATATATCACTACCTTCATCGTTTTTCGTTCAGCAAATATGACTTTTCTATATTTCTTCACATTATTTACGATAATTGACCCTATATAAATTACTGTAATGGAACAACATTTTGACAGCTCATATTAATATCTGTTATTTTAGACTATAGTGTTTGTAATTAAAATTATATAGTAAAAATACGCAACAAATTGAATATTTGATTAGAATGATTATCATCAATATTTTAGATTGGTGTGTTAGATTATTATTTTACATTTCTGGAATTTAATTTAAATTTAGCTTAAATTTAGGGTACAGTATATATTCATTTTTTGCAACAACATTGTGTTTGTTTGTTTGTTTGTTTGTTTGATTAATACAGCCAGGGTCATGTAAGTAGGCAGTGTGTAATGGGTATGTAGTGTTTGGTGCGTGTTTTGGGAGACTGCGGTATATTCGTGTTGTGTCTTCTTGTATAGTGGAAACTGTTGCCCTTTTTATAGTGCTATATCACTGAAGCATGCCGCCGAAGACACCAGGCAACACACCCCACCCGGTCACATTATATACTGACAACGGGCGAACCAGTCGTCCCACTTCCTGTATGGCTGAGCGCTAAGCAGGAGCAGAATACTACCACTTTTATAGACTTTGCTGTGTCTCGGCCAGGGGACAGAACCCAGAGCCTTCCTCACAGGGGCGAACGCTCATCTCAAGACCAAAAGTGAGGCGGTGTCAAGGGAGGCATTTAGGAAAAGATAAAGTCCAGTTAGGAAGAAAATAGAAAAGATAAGATCCTAAATTTAGTCGCCTTTACTCGATCATGCAATATAGCGGCAGCTAGGTACAATTTCTAACGCCCTACCTGCAGGGCCGCGCCATTTTGGATTTTGATACTTGAAGTCTGTTATCGCTATTTCTCAGAATGTAAAGGTTTATGTCTCAAATTGCATATGCATGTTCACCTAGCCATTTTGGATTTTGATAGTTTGTTACCGCTATTTCTCAGAAAGTACTGATGGCTTTTGTTTTTTTCATAATTTATATAGGTTCCCCTCGGCCTCTAGTTGTGCATATTGCATTTTGGGACTGATCGATCAACAAGGTGGTACGACAGGCTGCCATTTGATAGTTACAGTTTCAAAAGCAGAAAAAAAGATCCCTCTTTCCATTGTCAGACATACATTATTTGTTGACTTCAAGATCCCTCTAGGATCTCATGCTTTCCATGGTAAGCGTTATTGAAATGTGACATGATCTGTTTAATTACGAATATCCATATATTAATTAATTGACCGAGTGGAAACAAAATTGATCTCACACAGTGGTTTGGTTAACATGGCGACATCATATCAAGCACATCTACATTTTTTGTACATGTACATACGGTCCCCAACATTTTTTACCTTTCCATTAAATTAAGTAATTTCGAGAAAGGAGTTGACCCGGACGTTTTTTTCGTGCAAAAACCTGTATGATTACATGCAACCTAATAATAACTGCACTTCATAGGTACGTATAACATTAGCTCCCTCTATCTCTAGCTAGTGTTCGTTTATAAGTTCGCGTAGTTTTCCTGTCAAATGCTCAGGCTTGAAACATAAACATGTCTGTTTGCTGTTTGCATTATGATATACTGCATTAGTAATAGTCCCTTGTTTATCCGCCTCGTTTATATCTATTTGTGTTATCTGTGTTTTTTACGTGTATCGGGTTCACAAGTCTCGAGGGATCCAGCGGTCGGTGACGCCCGCACTACTCCACATATCTGACTTTAGATCAAATCTTTAATGCCTAATATGATCTTGATCACCATATGTTTAGCTTAATTTAACAGGCGATTGACTACTACCACACTGGCTAGGTTTATATATACATCTCATTATAGCGATAATCTGATCTTTTTTGTGATCAGAGGAGGGTGTTCGTCGGTCACGAGATGGAAACACTGGATTATATACAAAGCAATGTTATTGGAACACACAGTCTGTACAAAGTAAAAAATATGAAACTCAACGACCGGTATTGTCTCAAATATTTCGTGACGATTTGGATTATTTATCCATCTTTTAGGAGAAAAAATGTGGACATATCACATAATTCGATAAGTAACAGTGGAATGGGGTGTAGTTGTAAACGTTATATACTAACATAACGTCGCGAAAATTGACGACGTTTTACATATGTGATAAATGTATTTGATGTTTACTATGAGAAGCTGAGGAACAGTGATGAAAGTGGGTGGGTGAGTATACAGAAATCAACAGACTGACTCATGCCAACAGAACGGACCTCATTTCGAGTGAATTAAACAGCTCCTAAAACTACACACCAAGTCCATTAACCACCAGGTGACACCCATTTGAGTTTGAATGTTGAGGTATACACATTTAAATTTTCTTCTTAACTTGGACGCATCTTACAGACAAAGAGTTAGTAATCTTGATTTCTTGCCAACCTCTGACTGTTTTAAGGAACTGATTGTCCATATCGATCATTTGACCTCAATGATTCCTTCCCAACGACACTCACAGATTCCAAAATACCCTATTTTTGATAAGTAGATGATAATAACTGTTCAATCTCGTCTAATAAACCAATCAATCTGATTAAAATCACAGGATGCTGATTAACTACTCCGGTAAACTATCATGAACAATCGAAGTATGACGCAGTCATCCAAAAACACACTCCTCAAAACGAACAGGTACGTCGGCAGCTAAGCAACGCATACACGGGCAAGGCACGGCCGTCCTTACCTATGATCCATAGTCTGTTTAATTAGGATCGTTAATTAATCCAATGCAAACATAAACTCAAAGCAAGTACAAAATGAAATATCTACGTCAGTGATAATAAGCGCAACTCTGTTATTTTATTAAGGATCTGCTATTTGCTTGGTTAATTTCATTACCTGCTCATCTTGCCATGTATACGCCCTGGGATGTGTCTGTCAGATTCTCTCTTATCAAAAGTAGTGATATCATCTCGGATATGTCATTTTCCATCATATTAGACTATCGCATTTACTTAACGACCTATTTTGGCTCCGACGAAATATAAGTGGTTGCAAGGGAGCCCAAAGTTGGTTGTATTTGTTTGTTTGTTTTGTCTAAATGAACGTCTTATAACATAAAGGTGGGGGCCAGGGAAAGGTCAGGTATGACGCAACGGGCTCATCACTTTATGCGCGTCTTGTTGCTTGTATGAAGTGAAGATTGTTGTTGCGTGTATTGGTGATGGATCGCCGTTATATTGCAGTGTGTGTCTGCTTGAGAAACGGGATCCTTTCATAGTGCTATCCCATTGAAGGCCATGCCGCCGAAGGACACACAGCGATACTACTACCCAACCGGTCTCGATTTACAAATGACAATGGCGCCGAACCTAGTCGTCACATCCCCGGTATGTGGAGCATATAAGCAACTGTTTTATGAAGACTGTTGGTGTGTATCGCACGTGGGATGAGTCTAAACCCAAAGATCTTCTCGCACGATGTGGGATCGAGCGCTAAGCATGATCAAGCTGTAATGCCAGAAAGTGTGGTAATGGTCTCAACGGGTGTCGGTGTTGCAGAGCGCTAATGACTAATGATTTATAGATTATAAATAGTAGGAACACTTTGACATGATATTGCTTCTTCAGTAATCTATTAAAACACATAAGCATGTGAGCTGGAATTAAGCGTTGGAATAGAAGAAAAAATCATTCAAATGAACAAATCGTGTATTCGGAGAATGCTTTATGAAAATTTTATGTTCTTTATGTAAATTTATTGAACTTGTATGCTACTGTATAAAAAGTTTTTGGGTTTGTAAAGTCCTTATGTAAGTGTATCTACCTGTACATGTATTGATCATTATTACAATTATCTAGTAAACTCCTGTAAAAAGTGAGATATGAAATTTTAAAACCCCAAATTTTTTTTTCAAAATCTTGTCTTGTTATGGTCAATCTGATTGATGGAAATTACATCATCTCTTTTAAACACTAACCACTGTTCAATAGAGGATCTGAGAAAATACGATTAAGGGTCATCGTTTCGAGATGACCTTGTATATACTCGTGTTAATTTAGAATCAGAATGCATTTACTGCACTCGTATGCTCTGTTCTCAATTTGACAACGCATTTCGACGACTATCATACGCAAGTATACGCAATTAAGTCTTTTATTTGTGTACTCTTGGCGATTGGATGTACTACGTACACGGTATTAATTCTGACAGATTTTCAAAACTAAACTTTCGTCTCCCTGATTTTCACTGTCAAGAAATGTTTGCCAGCCAGCAATTTGATTGGCCATTGTTCAAAGGTCACACTGGGACACATGAGCCCCTAATGGGCATTTTATCTCAAGGGCTAGTGTTAAAAGTGGAGCTGTATTTTATTAAGATTGTCTTTATGGTCTGATTGGGTTGGTTCTAACTTACTCTCCACTGTAGGATGTGATTCATAATAATTTTGGGCTGTACTGTCAAAAATCAGTTTAAGCCTTTTTATTTGTATGTGTAAAACTAAAAAAAACTTATGCGATTGTAAGTATTATATTTCTCAAAAAAATGTTTATAACTTTTGGTGGTAAAAATAACATAATCAAAAAAAAAACTGCTTTTTGTGATTTTGTGTGTATGGAAGAGCACGGGCAGGTATTGCATTTATTTTAAGTGTAACACGACTGATATTTACGCCGACTGGGACCCACCTCTCCAAAATACGTAACCAAATCCATACATGTTGTTCTTAATAATGTCCAATACTTATTCAATAACCTACGTGTTAACAAGGATAAGTTGTTTTTAATTCAGATTGTTTTAGGGACGGACAGACGGACGTCGCACCCATAAAGAAGCATTATCGGGCCCGTCCGGTCGTAGGTGAGCTAAAATTGCAAGTTCCCGAGAATATTGAAATATTCGACTAAAATAAGATATAACGGGCAATGAAAGACGGAAAATTTTTTTTTTTTACGGAGAAGTATTTGTTATACTTTTATATGTGTTCGGTTACTTGTCTCACCGGTTAACAGACATAATCAATTACCCCGTGTGTGATGGATTGTTCCAGAAGTGGATTAAATATTGTTTGCTCACGTGACTATAGTGGCTTCCTCTACAGCTAGTCTCCTGTTCTAGCAAGTATCGCGAGAGATCGCTCTGTCAGAGATTCAGACAGCGACTTGATACCACAACACCAGCCGAATCACCACACTAGCGTTCCGATGGCGCCTTTAATCACAAGTATGGCTACAGTTCGCTGTATAGTTCGTCGATGATAAAACAGTCGTAATGTTCTGAAATAATCTATACCTTCGGAAGTTAATGAGAAGGAAATATGTTGAGATTGTTCATTCAATTTTCGTCGCTAATTTAAAACGTTGTGTTTTTATGTGTGTGATGTATGAACGTGTGTACATTGTGTGTGATAGAGACGTGTGTAGTTTTGAGGTATGGTTAAGGACGGGATCATTTTGTGAATGAGTCCTAGTATAACTCTAACACTCAAACATCTATATTACTATATCATATATGTTTACATATTGAATATTTCAACATGTTTAAAATACAAATTTAAAAAATATTGTTTCAAGTTAAGCATAAAAACCTGGGGTTTTTCATTCGGATAAGCTATTCCAATTACGCCACTAAAAAACAGCATCATTGAGTCATTACGTTAAGATGTCGTTCATATCACTACACCGGACGGAAAACTATATGAGAGGTATGGTATCATAAATTTAATTTTTAGTTCTCGGTAGAGCGTTAGTATAGTGTCAGTCACTGAGACAATAGATTTTTGCGTTACGTAACCTATGAAAACTACCATCTGATTAAAAATACAGAATCCTTTATTATCACTATGGTTAGATAAGAGGATCTGAGGAAATTCCATTAGGGGTCATGTCCATGTGACCTTTGAAAATGAAGCCTACAATCAAATTGCTGCTGGCAAAATTTTGACAGTGAATTTCAGGGGAAAGAATTAGTATGAAAAATCTGTCAGAATTTATTTCCGTGTACGTAGTCATCTCGCGCCAAAGATCACAATTAAAGCTAATCGATATGTGTATGTTGCGGGCGAGGAAAATGGGCAGTTGTTAAATTGGTCAGAACAACGTGCAGAAAAATGCATTTGAATCTGAAGTATACACGTGGTATAAAGGTCATCCGAACAATGACCTTAATCGGTATTTTCTCAGAATCAATATATTAGATCGGAAGTTGGTTAGAAGGATCTGGTTTTTCAAATAAGATTGCATGAAATACCTACCTTCTACATGAAAATAAGTTATCTATCCTAGATTTTATTTCTAAATTAAATCAACAGGAATTTAAATGTATCATTATTTTAGCTTTTTTAATGTATTTTCCATTTTTTTCTACAGCATCGCCTGTTAGTTTGGAAAATCCAATTGTCAAAGATTCCAACTCCGATTCTGACTCTAACAGCTGCGAATCAAAACCAAGTCCCGAAGATACCGGAAATACTGCAGTGGTAGAGATCGCTGTATGTTCGTCGGGTGAGACACTCAAAGAGTCCTCATTGTCTAAAACTTCCGAAGAAAAAAGGGAGATAAATGGAAAGAAGGACTACTCAATGATCAAAGATAAAGACGGTCCACCAGACGATCTGTCAATAACAGCCGAAGTCGGTGGTATATCATCAAAATCTCCCGATGATAAAGACAATCCACGTATGTAGTTCATGATATAACAGATGTGGTGACAGATTTGTGTGTGTGATATAGGACGTGTGTACTTTGTTTGTAATATAGGAAATGTGTACTATGTTTGATATATAGGACGTGTGTTTTGTGTATGTGATATTAGGACTGTAATGTACTGTGTGTGTGATATAGGACTTGTGTGTACTTTTGTGTGTGATATTGGACTGTGTACTTTGTGTGTGTGTGATTTGGATGATGTGAACTATGTTGTGTGTGATATAGGTAACGTGTGTACTTTGTGTGCAAATATATTTGTGTGTACTACTGTGTGTGTGACATAGCACTTTGTGCACTTTGTGTGTGATATAGGACTTGTATAATTTGTGTGTGAAGTATTGGACGTGTGTATTCTTTGTGTGTATGATATAGGATGTAATGTAGGTTGTGTGTGATATAAGGACTGAATAGTTACTTTATGTTTGATATATGACGTGTATATAGACTTGTCTTTTGTGCGTGATATAGGAATTGTGTTTGTTTGTTATGTGTGTTTGATTAGGATTTACGTCCTATTTCTGACAGATTTGTGTGTGACATCTAAGGACGTGTGTCCCATGTATGCTGTGTGTGATATAGTGTATGTTGTGCATTGTGTGTGATATATAAGACGTTTTTACTTTGTGTGTGTGTATATAAATGCTACGTGTGTACTTTGTGTGTGATATTTAGGGACGGTCCGTGTGTACTTTGTGTGTGATATATGGACGTGTGTGTATGTGTGTGTGATATAATGACTGTGTGTACTTTGTGTGTGATGATATATGACTATGTGACATGTGTACATTGTTGTGTGATATAGGACGTGTGTATGTGTACTTTGTGTGTGATATAGGACGTGTGTATTTTGTGTGTGATATATGACGTGTGTGTACTTTGTGTGTGTGATATAGGACTGTGTACTTTGTGTGTGTGATATAGGACGTGTGTTTTTGTGTGTGATGTTAGGACGTGTGTACTTGGGTTGTGATATAGGACATGTGTGTTTGTATAGTATGTGATATTGGACGTGTGTACTTTGTGTGTGATATAAGACGTGTGTACTTTGTGTGTGATATAAAGATGTGTGTACCATTGTGTGTGATATAAGTTGTCTATCATACACTAAACAATAACATTGATTAAACAGTTACATTGTATAATACTGTCAACATTTGTGTGTGTGATATAAATATATACAAAATAAAAATATTGTGTGATATATACGATATGTACTGTGTTGACTGTATTTTCATTCGTGTGTAGCATAAATATGTGTGATAAAATAGACCGTCGACTGTGTGTATTTGCGTCCTTATGTGTCAAGACGTGTTGATATAGAACGTGTGTCACGATACATGTTAAACATGTTACTGTGTGATAATAGAAGTGTGTACCTATGTGGAGAATGTATGGTCTATAGAACTGTGTTTTTGTGTGTGTGTTATATAGGACTGTGTACTGTCATGTGATGTAGACATTTTGCGTATATAACCATGATGATATAACTACCTGTACTTTGTGTGTGATATAAAAGTATAAGAATGTATACTTTGTGTGATTTATTTAAAGAGTACTGAGCTGTGTGAATAGAAATGTGTGAATATTAGGACGTGTGATTAGTGACTGTGTAGGTGTGTGTGTGATATTTTTCTAAAGCTGTGTATCTCTGTGTGTGTGATTGATAATACGTGTGTGTCCATTGTGTGTGATGTCCATATGACGATTCCACGTGTATGTGTAATACTGACAGTGTGTAATGTGTTGTGATATAATAGGTGGAACTGTACTGTGTGTGTATAAAGATATACGCTGTGTGTTCTGTGTGTGTGATATATACTGTACGTGTGTTCCTTTGTGTGTGTACATTGTAACTGATCCTGTGTTGTGTGTGATAAGATAAATAGACGTGTGTTCTTTCAATGTATTGATATAAGACGTGTGTCCATTTGTGTGTGTCATATAACAGCCGTGTGTCGTGTGGTATATCATAACAAATCTCTGTGTGTAAAGACAATGTGATACGTAAGTAGTTATGATGTAACAGATGTGTGACAGATTTTGTGTGTGTTGATATAGGACGTGTGTGTACTGTGTGTGTGATATATATACATAGTGTGTGTACTATGTAGTTGTGTGATATAGGACGTGTGTACTTTGTGTGTGTGATATAGGACGTGTGTACTTTGTGTGTGATATAGGACTTGTGTACTTTGTGTGTGATATTGATATAGACTGTACTTTTGTGTGTGTAACATTTGTGTGTGTGATAGACTGTGTGTGATATAGGACGTGTGTGTTTGTGATTGAATTAATATGACGTGTGTACTTTGTGTGTGAGTGATTTATACTGACTGTGTACACTTTGTGTGTGATATAGGACATGTGTATACTGTGTGTGTGATATATGTGACGTGTACTGTACTGTTTGTGTTATGATATAGGATGTGTGTGTATTTGTGTGTGATAAAAAGACTGTGTACTTTATGTGTGTTGATATATGAGGTGTACGTTGATATAGACTTTGTATACATGTGATTGTGTGAATGTGTGTGATATGACTGTGTTCAAGAGTTATTTGTGATGTGTACAGATATACTTACTGTGTGTTGATGAGAATAGTGTGTGTGTATATCTAATTACGATTATAAGTGATATGAGTGTATATAACGTGATGTAACTTGTGTGTGTTGTGTGATATGACTGTGTACCTTTGTGTGTGTGTGATATAGTGAGTGTGACTATGTGTACTGATGTGTGTATAGGACCGTTGTACTGTGTGTGTGATATAATGGAGTGTGTAATGTGTGTATATATGTGTTGTGTTATGTGTGTGTGATATAAAGACGTGTGTAATGTGTGATTGTATGATATAGGACGTTACATGTACTTGTGTGTGATATAGGATAGTGTGTATTTTGTGTGTGTGATATATGACATGTGTATTTTGTGTGTGTGATATATGACGTGTGTACTTTGTGTGTGTGATATAGGACGTGTGTACTTTGTGTGTGTGATATAGGACGTGTTACTGTACTGTGTGTGATTGGACTGACGTGTTACTTTGTGTGTGTGATATGACATGTGTGTGTACTTGTATATAGTAGTTCCTGTGTGTGTGAGTGTGTGATATATAAAGGACATGTGTATAACAGTGTGGCGTGTCTTGAGTGTGATAAAGGGTATACGATATGTAGTTAATTGTTGTGTGTGATAGTAATATACAGTGTGTGACGAAACAACAGTGTTATAGTGTGTATGATTGATACATGTGTGATAACATACACTATTGTGATATTCAACATGTTTAAAACAAAATTGATATAACATAAGACTGTGTGTTCCTTTGTGGGGTTTTTCATTGATGTGTGACTACAAGTGTTCCTTTGTGTGTGTGTAATGTACATTGATATGTGTGTATTTGTGTGTGACAGTGTAAGTACGTGCCCCACGTGTATACATGTGTGATTAAAGAGGTGTGTACAACAGATGTGTAACTGTGTGTGTTTTTAGTGTGAATATATTGTATGTGACTGTGTTCCCTTTTTGGTGTAATATAAAGATGTATGTGAATGTGTGTGATATTTGACTGTGTTACCTATAAAAGTGTAGGTGTAAACATTTGCCATGTGTTATTTGTATGAGTGTGTGTCCTTTAAAAGGATACGATATACTGTACTCTCATCATTTTAGTGTTTGTGTGTGATATATTGATATGAGACTGTGTTCCTAATGCCCCCGTGTTGATGTGACAGTGTATGGAAAATCCAATTGTGATTAATAACTGTGTGTACTTTGTGTGACCTATGTGTGGAGTAGATGAACATTGGTGATAAGTACTGACTGTGTGTGATATAAACTACTGTGTGTGATGAGATTGGTAATACGCTGTATCTGTTGTTGATTAACATGTGTGATACTGTGTGTGATATACGATAAAATGTGTTCCTTTGTGTGTCTGATGTTGATATAAGACTGAAGAAATTGTGATGTGATATAACATTAAGATTGGACTACTCTGTGTGATACTTGTGTGTGTGAATAGACGTGTGTGTCAATATATAAGTGTGTGTTGAATAAAGTGTAATGTGATAAAGACATGACTGTGTTGATAGTTTGTATACAATGTGTGAATACAGGACTTGTGTGTGTGTGTATATTGTAGGTGTGTGTACTTTGATGTAGTTATAGACGTGTGTACTTGTTTTGATATATAGGATGTGTGTACTACTGTGTGTGACTATAGGACGACGTGTGTGTACTTGTGTGTGTGAAATAGTACAGTGTTGTGTGACATACTTTGTGTGTATATGTGACTGTGTGTACTTTGTGTGTGATATATGATACCTGTGTGTACGATGTGTGTGACATAGTGTGTGTACTTTGTGTGTGATATATATGAGGTGTGTTCTTTGTGTGTGTGTGATATGAGATATACAGATGTGAATGTGTGTGATATTGGAATTTGTGTGTGATATGATGTGATTATGTGCTATTGTGTGTATGGACTGTGTATTGTGTGTGTGATGTATAGACATTGTACTGAGTGTGTGTGATATAAAGACGTGTGTGTACTTTGATATAATGTGATATAGGAATTGTGTTTGTGTGTTTTTGTGTGTGATATATAAGTACGTGTGTAACAAAACAGTACTTGTGATATGGAAGGATATAGTGACTTGTGTTGTGTGTGATTTAAAGTGTGAGGTATGTGTAACAGTGATGTTGTGTGTGTGTGTGATATGTGGATACGATTATACGTGTGTACTTTGTGTGTGATATGAGAGGATTGATATAACGACAGTTGTGTATCCTGTGTGTGTGTGGTATAATGGTGTGTACTGTGTGTGTGATATAGGAACGTGTGTGATTTGTGTGTGATATAAATATATAGGTACGTGTGTGTACATTTGTGTGATGTATATGACGTGTGTACTTTGTGTGTGATTATGTACGTGTGTATCTTGTGTGTGATATAAAGACGTGTGTACTTTGTGTGATGATATAGGACGTGTGTACTTTGTGTGTGATATATGGACGTGTGTGTAACAGTGTGTGTGTGATGTACTGAGTGTGTGATATAAAGAGACTGTGTTGTATACATGTGTGTGATATGTGTGTGATATTGGTGTGTGTATTTGTAAAAGTGTATAAATTAGGACGTGTGTACAGTGTGTTGATACTGACAGTGTGTGTGTTATAAAGGAACACGTGTATAAACAGTATGGACGTTATCTGTATTCTGTGTGTGATATAGGACGTGTGTAAATTCCATTGTTGGTTGATATGTGTGTGTATACTACATATGTGTGTGATAAAGATCAGGTACGTGTGTACTTTGTGTGTGATATAGACTGACATGTGTACCGCCAATGTGGTGTTTGATATAGTGTGTAGGTGTACGATGTTGCAGTAACATTGTCTGATGTGGTGTATTTAAGTGTGTGTATACGATGTACGTGTGTTGTCTAGAGTGTTACGTGTGTGAACGATGTATATAGGACTGTTACTGTGTGTGATATATTACAGTGACGTGTGTAATGTGTGCCCCATTGTCTGATGTGTGTGATATAAATAGGAGTACTTTAACAGGTTGTAATTGTGATATAAGACTGTGATATAAAGTGTGTGATATTCATTATGTAACAAGTGTGATAATTGTGTTGTGTGATAAACATAGGAGTATATGTACAGTGTAGGCACTGTGTGACTGTGTGATATTGTGAGTAAGTTATAGCTATTTCTCAGTACTGTGTGTATGACGTTTATGATATAGTGTTGTCAGATGTGTTCAGTAGTAAGTGTGTACTTTCTGTTAAATGTGTGTACTATTGTGATCATGATGTGTGATATAAACGATTCTGTATGTATACAGTGTGTGATTCATATACCAAGTGTGTGATACCCATGTCATAAAGATACCGGGTGTACTACTGTATAGTGGTGTATAGGATAGTGTGTGTATGTGTGTGAATGATATGTGGACAACGATATAGATAATTGTGTATGTCCGACTGTGTGTAATGGAGTTATGTGTGAAAGAAGGACTTGTGTGTTATGTGTGATATAAGAGACGTGTGTACTATGTAATACTGACAGTGTGTATAGAAGTCTGTGTGTGTGTGATATATAGAGTGTTCCTATAAAGACAACAGTTAGTACTATTGTGTGATATAACAGTGTGTGTGTGATATACAGATTTGTGTGTGTGTGATATGGACGTGTGTACTTTTGTACTTGTGATGATATAAAGGACTGTGTGTACTATTGTTGTGATATATATAGGACGTGTGTGTACTTGTTATGATATAGGACGTGTGTACTGATGTGTAATATGTGGATACATTGTGTGTATACCCCTGTGTTGTGTGTGTGATATAAAGGATCTTGTGTAATACCATTGTAACAGTGTGATATATACATGTGTGTGTTACTTGTGTGATATAGATTGTGTATGTGTTTGTGATATAACACGTGTGTTCCTGTGTGATATATAGGACGTGTGTACTTTGTGTGTGATATAGACTGAGGTACTTGGTGTGTGATTAGTAGGACGTGTGTTTGTGTGTGTGATATAGGACTGTGTGTACTTTGTGTGTGATATTGGATAAATGTATGTATGTGTGTGTGTTATATAGAACGTGTGATTAAAGGTTGTGTGTAACATATGTGATATATATGTGTACTTTGTGTGTGATATAAAGACGTAGTGTACTGTGTGTGTGATATATGACATGTGTTTGTGTGATTTGGGCGTTCGTGTGTATGATACTAAAAGATGTGATACTAAGACTGTGTGAATATATTGGACGTGTGTATATCATTGTGTGATGATTATAGTGTACCTTTGAGGTGTGTCGTGTGATATCAGTAGTGATTTGTGTGTGTATTGTGACTGTGATACTTTGTGTGTGATGTGTGTGTGATATGTCTTTGTGTGTGATATAGGACGTGTGTACTGTGTGTGATATGACATTGATATACGACGTGTGTCCCATTGTATACTGTTGTGATATACGTGTGTATATGGTGCATAATATACGAGTGTACTGTGTGTGTATATAGGACGTGTGTGACTATGTGTCATGTGATATAGGACGTGTGTACCTTGTGTGTGATATATTGTGTGTATTTGTGTGTGATATATGAAGTGTACCTGTGTGTGATATAGTACGTTGTGTACTGACTGTGTGTGTGATTAGGACAGTGTGTACTGTGTGTAATATACCCCACGTGTTGATTTGTGATGTAGTCATGTGATATACAACTGTGTTCCTTTGTGTGTACTTTGTGTGTGTATATAGGAGTGTGTACTGTGTGTGTGTGTGTGATATAGGACGTGTTGAGTGTGTGTGTGATATAGGACGTCTAACAGTACTTTGTGTGTGTGATATATACGTGTGTGTATTATTTTGTGTTAATTGTTCTGTACTGTGTGATATAAAGATGTGACTGTGTGTGTGTATATACTGACAGTGATATTTGTGTGTGATGATGTGTGATATACTGGTGTGTGGTATCGGACGTTGTGTACTGTTGTGTGATATAGGACAGTACGATACTTGTGTTTTTTAAATGGTGTGTGTGATATAATGACTGTGTTCTTGTGTGTGATAGTATTGTCCCCATTGTCTGACGTGTGTTCTTTGTGTGTGATATAAACAGTATTGTATGTGTGTGATCATAGTACGTGTGTGTTGTGTGTGATATACTGACTGTGTGTACCTGTTGTGTGTGTATAACGTGTGTACTATGTGATAAAGTCGACTTACTGTGTCTTATGATGTGTGTGACATATGTGTATATTAGACGTGTGTACAGTGTGTGTTGTGTGATGTTGATATACTGACGTGTGTGTGTGATGTAACATAGTGATATACTGAGTGTACTTTGTGTGTGATGTAGGACATTGTGTATACTGAGTGTGTTATATCATCATGTGTGATACATTGTGTATAATGACTGTGTACATTTTGTGTTGATATAACGTGATCATGTGTGTGTATAAAGTGTGTTAATAACATGTGATATGTGTGTGTTGATATAACAGACTGATGTGTACTGTGTGTATACACATGATATAGGACTGTGTACTTGTGTGTGTATGATATAATGACTGTGTACTTTGTGTGTGATATAGATATACAGTGTGTGATACTGTGTGTATGTGTATCTGATAACTGTGTGTATGTTGTGTGTGATATATGACGTGTGTATTGTGTGTGATATATAGTGTGTGTTGATTGTGTGATATGACAAGATATGTAACTGTGTTCATTGTGTGTGTGTGTGACATATGTATAGACTGTGTGTGTACGATTGTACGATAGTGACGTGTGTCTACATGATATAGTGATGTACGATGTAAAGACATTGATACACAGATTAGTGACGTACGTGTTGATACAGTAGTGTGATATAGGACATGTGTACTGTTATGTGATGTATATACTGACTGTGTGTATCCTTTGTGTGTGAAGTGTGATATATTGTACTGTGTGTATGTGTGTGTGATATAAAGATATACTGATATACTTGACGTGAGTGTATTTGTGTGTGATATAGTGTGATATAGATATGTGTACTTTGTGTGTGATATAACAGACGTATGTGTGTGTGTGTGATATAGGACGTGTGTGTGTTTGTGTGTGTGATATATAGGATGATATACCTGGTTACTGTGTGTGTGATATGTGACAGTGTGATACTTTGTGATGTGTATATAGGACGTGTGTTTACTTTGTGTGTGATATGATGTACGATATACTACGTGTGATTATAGGACGTTGTCTGTGTGTACTATTGATATATGACTGTGTACTTGTGTGTGATATAGACATGTGTATTGTGTGTGTGTACTTGTGTGTGTGACATGTGTGATATAAACAGTGTGTGTTTCCTTTGTGTGTGTACTGTGTGAATTGTGATATAGGACGTACGTGTATACTTTGTGTGTGTGTGATATATGTGTACTGTGTGTGTGTGATATGTGTGTATGTGTGTGATATATGTGTGTTCTTGTGTGTATAAAAAGGACATTGTATGTATACAATGTGTGTGTAGCCCCGTGATACTGTGTTGTACTTTGTGTGTGATATAGGATACGACTGTGTTACTTTGTGTGTGATATAGACTGTGTGTGTGTTGTGATATACTGAGTGTTACTTGTGTGTGATTATAGGACGTGTGTACTTAAAAGTTGATATGTGATAGGACTGAGTGATGTAATGTGTGTGTGATATGTTACGTGTGTGACTTTGTGTGTGTGATATAGGACGTGTGTAAAATTTGTGTGTGTGATATTGGACGTGTGTGATATGTGTGAGGTATGATAACAGTATTGTGTGTGTGTGTGATAATGGACGTGTGTGACTTGACAACAGTGTGTGTGTGTCTGATAGTGTTACTGTGTATTGTAACAGTAGCCCCATGTGTGTGTGTGATATACTGACGTGTGTTTTGTACCTGTGTGTGTGATATATAGGACTGTGTGTGATATGTGTGTGATGGGTATAGTACTGTGTGTTTGTGTGTGTGATATAAGGACAGTGTGTACTGTGTATACAGTGTGTGTCCTGTGTGTGTGATATGAGGACAGTTTGTGTAACAGTAGTGTGTGTTGTGTGTGTGATATGGACATATGGAGTGTGGATTAGATAGTGTAAAGTGTGTGATATAGACCTTTGTGTTATTTGTGTGTGATATACGTGTGTGTGTGGTACTAGTGTGTGTCCATTTGTGTGTGTGTACTGATGTGTACTTGTGTGTGTGATATAGGACGTGTGTGTGTGTGAGTGTGTGTGTGATATAGTGGATATGTCGATATGTGTGTGTTGTTGTGTGTGTGATATAGGACGTGTGTATTTGTGTGTGTGATATATGGACAGTGTGTACTGTGTGTGTGATATATGGACGTGTGTACTTTGTGTGTGATATAGGACTGTGTACTTTGTGTGTGTGATATATAGTGACTTGTGTGTGTACTGAATTGTGTGTGTATATAAGGGACTGTGTGTGTTGATATACTGTGTGATGTGTGTACTGAGTGTGTGATATAGGACGTGACTGTGTAATTTGTGTGTGTGATATATTACGTGTGTACTTGTGTGTGTGTGATATAGGACGTGTGTACTTTGTGATGTGTATAGGAGTGTTTGTACTGTGTGTGTGATATACGACGTGTACTGTGTGTGTGATATATGACGTGTGTACTTGTGTGTGTGATGATAGGATATACTGTACTGTGTGTCCATTGTACTGTGATGTGTGTGATATAGAGTGTGTTACTGTGTGTGATGTGTATATGACGTGTGTACTTTGTGTGTGATATATAGAGTATACGATGTGTGTTTCCATTGTGTGTGTTGTGTGATATAGGACGTGTGTACTTTGTGTGTGTATATAGTCGGACTGTGTACCTTTGTGTGTGTGATATATAGAGATGTGTGTAACCTAGCCCCATTTGTGTGTGTGATATAGGACGTGTGTTCCTTTGACTGTGTGTGTGATATAGGACGTGTAACGTGTGTTGTGTGTGTGACTGTGATATACAGACTGTGTGATGTAACAAGTGATTGTAGGACTGTGTACTTTGTGTGTGTATATAGGACCCATGTGTACTGTTGTGTGTGATATAATGACTGTGTACTTGTGTGTGATATAATGTGTACTGTGTGTGTGATATAGGACTGTGTTCCTTTGATGTGTATGACTTCTGTGTGTGTATAAAGACAGTTAAAGGTGTGTGTTGTTGTGCAAGTTGATATAGACAATTGTGTTCCTTTGTGTGTGTGATATATAGGACGTGTGATCCCAGGTTGTGTGTCTGTGTGTTCAGAAGACGTGTGTACATGTGTAAACATATACAACATTATGTCTTGTGACGTGTGTGATATAGGGTGTGTGTCACAGTGTGTGATATAACGAACTGTGTTCCCATTTGTTGTGTGTGATATAAAGTGTGTAGTACTGTGTGTGTGATATAGGACGTATGTCCCATACTGTGTGTGTGATATACAGGGACTGTGTGACTGTACCTTTGTGTGATATAGGACATGTACTTACTGTGTGTGATATATGTGAAGAGTGTTACGATTACTGTCCACGAGTGTGATAGCCCCAGGTAGTGTGTGTGATATAGACATATACGGTGTGTGATTAGTACATTGTGTGATGTGTCGTGATATAAAGTTTGAGGTGTTAAAGAATCCCCATTGTCTGAGTGTGTGATATAAAGATAAAACCATTAGTCAATTATGTGATAGTACCCCATTGTTGAGTGTGTGATGTAAAGTGTGATATATAAACATGTAACATTAAGACCAAATTTGTTTGAGTAAACATGTGATATAAAGTGGAGTGTGAGATCCAAAGTAAAGTGTGATACGGTCATTGATAAAATGTGATACGTAAAAGCAGACACGTAAAACTGTAAAGATAGGGGAATTATTTCACACTGTGTGATAAATGACGTGTGTGATGACATTTGTGATAATAACAGGTAATGTAACAGTTGACTGTGTGATTGTGACGTTATATATAGCAAAATGTGTGTGTTTGATATAAGATGTGTGTATTTTAAGTATAATATAGCACGTGTGTGCCGTGTTTGAGATACATTTTGCGTTAAGTAACCTTAGAATACCTACCTTCTACATGAATCATTTATCATATCTAAGATATTTATTTCAAATCAATAGGATTTTAAATATCTCATTGTTTTAAGCTTTATTTAATATATTTTCTCATTGTTTCTACAGCATCGTCTATAAGTTTGGAAAATCCAATTGTCAGAGATCCCGTCTGCGATTTTGACACTAACAGCTGCGAACAAAACCAAGTCCCGATGATACCGGAACTACTACGGTAGTACAGATCGCAGAATGTTGGTCGGGTGAGACACACAAAGGGTTCGCGATGTCTACATCTTCCGAAGAGGAGATAAATGAAAAGAACGACCAATCAGTGACCAAAGGTAAACATACATCACCTAGGCTTTGTGAGGATAAAGACGGGCAAAAAGAGAATCTGTCAATAACAGCCGAAGTTGGCGGTACATCATCAAAATCTTCCACTCAAAGAGACGATCCACGTAAGTACTTAATAGTATAATATATATGATGACATATTGAGTAAGTGTGTGATATAGGACGTGTGCCCATTATGAGTGTGATATAGGACGTGTGTACTGTGTGTGATATAGGACGTGTGTACTCTGTGTGTGTGTGATATAGCACGTGTGTACTTTGTGTGTGATATAACACGTGTGTACTGTGTGTGTGCGTGTGTGATATAAAGAACATGTACTTTTTGTATGTGAAAGAAGGACGTGTACACTGTAATGTAAATATGGCATTTAGGACAACATGTCATCACAAATAAAAATATGCAGTACCTATTTCTAATATCAACAGAGATTCGTACTCGCAGTACGACTTCGACGGATTGAGGGGTCATAACAATGCATGCATTATCAACATATCTCTGTACCTTTCCCATGAGAACTTGTTAGATATCCTCTAATTGCGGCGCATTTATAGTATGTATACTTAAAACTTGTAGTTTCGCAGAGTCTTAGAAACTTTGATAAAACTTCAAAGATACAATGCGCCAAATTTGGACTACAGATCCATTTTCTCAATCGTGTACACCTTCTAAAACGGGAAAACAATTCTGGACACTATTTCATTTCAGGGATATAAGGTAAATGCTATTGAACATAATACTGTATTTGTCATTAAAACATGTTTACCTCTTAAACACTCGGTTACTGTGGCTGATACGATGTTATAAAATATTAAAAGATATTAACAAAAATAAACAAGATATATATCATTAATCGGATCAAACCCGAGACAGTTACATATTGTGCCTTACATATTATCCGTTAGTCCAACAAACTTAATAATTTATAAATCAACGACGAATTATAAAGATCTTGGATGTCTTCGGATGTAAGCAAAAATATAGATTAACAAGAGGTCCAGAAGACCTGTATCGCTCACCTGGTTTGTTATGCCAAGTAATATTTTCTGAAGGAATTTAAAGATTTAACTCTAATTTCCCTATTGGGCCCCACTCTTTCTGCTAAAGGGGGTCAGAGCCAAAATTTATATAAAACTCTATTCCTCTTCCTCCAAGCATATTAGTGGCCAAATTTGGTTACAATCCATGCTGAACTCTATGACTAGTAGCGATTTAAAGGATTTTACCTCTATTGGGGCCCGCTCCTCTCGCCCCCAGGGGTTCAGAGCCAATATCTATACAAACTCTGTTCCCCTTCCTCCAAGGATGTTTCTGGCCAAATTTAGTTACAATCCATGCAGAACTCTAGGGCTAGTAGCATTTTGAATGATTTACCTCTTATATCCCCTATTGGGCCCTAGCTGCCCCCTCCTGCCCCCGGGGTTCAGAACCAAAATTTATACAAACGCTGTTCCCCTTCTCCCAAGGATGTTTCTGGCCAAATTTGGTTACAATCCATGCAGAACTCTAGGACTAGTAGCATTTTAAATGATTTACCTCTTATATCCCCTATTGGGCCCTAGCTGCCCCCTCCTGCCCCCGGGGTTCAGAACCAAAATTTATACAAACTCTGTTCCCCTTCTCCCAAGGATGTTTCTGGCCAAATTTGGTTACAATCCATGCAGAACTCTAGGACTAGTAGCATTTTAAATGATTTACCTCTTATGTCCCCTATTGGGCCCTAGCTGCCCCCTCCTGTCCCCGGGGTTCAGAACCAAAATTTATACAAACTCTGTTCCCCTTCTCCCACGGATGTTTCTGGCCAAATTTAGTTAGATTACATGCAGAACTTTATGACAAGTAACGATTTAAATGATTTACCTCTATTTCCCTTATTGGGCCCCGCCCCTCCTGTCCCCAGGGGGTCAGAGCCAAAATTTATACAAGCTATATCCCCCTTCCCCCAATGATACTTCTGGCTAAAATTGGTTACAATCCATGCAGAACTCTATGACTAGTAGCAATTTAAATGATTTACCTCTATTTTGCCTATTGGGCCCCATCCCCTCCTGCCCCCAGGGGGTCAGAGCCAAAAGTTTTACAAGCTCTATTCCCCTTCCCCAAATGATGCTTCTGGCTAAATTTGGTTACAATCCATGCAGAACTCTAAGACTATTAGCGATTTAAAGGACTTACCTCTATTTCCCCTATTGAGCCCGCCCCTCCTGCCCCTGGGTGGACAGAGCGAAAATTTATACAAACTATATTCCCTTTCCCCCAAGGATGTCTCTGGCCAAATTTTGGTTACAATCCATGTAGAACTCTAGGACTAGAAACGATTTAAATGATTTACCTCTATTTTCCCTATTGGGCCCCGCTTCTCTTGCCCCCATGGGGTTAGAGCCAAAATTTATACAAACTTTATTCCCCTTCTCCCAAGGATGTTTCTGGCTAAATTTGGTTACAATCTATGCAAAACTCTAGAACAAGTAGCGATTTATAGGATTTACCTCTAATTTTCCTGTTGAGCCCCGCCCCTCCTGCCCCAGGGGGATCAAAGCCAAGTTTTATACAAATTCTGTTCCCCTTCTAAAAAGGATGTTTGTGGCCAAATTTGGTTAAAATCCATGCAGAACTCTAGGACAAGTAGTGATTTACAGGATTTACCTCTAATTCCCCTATTGAGCCCCGCACCTCCTGCCCCCGGGGGATCAGAGCCAAAATTTATACAAATTCTGTTCCCCTTCTCCAAAGGACGTCTGTGGCCAAATTTGGTTAAAATCCATGCAGAACTCTAGGACTAGTAGCGATTTAAAGGACTTACCTCTATTTCCCCTATTGAGCCCGCCCCTCCTGCCCCTGGGTGGACAGAGCGAAAATTTATACAAACTATATTTCCCTTCCCCCAAGGATGTTCTGGCCAAATTTGGTTACAATCCATGTAGAACTCTAGGACTAGAAACGATTTAAATGATTTACCTCTATTTTCCCTATTGGGCCCCGCTTCTCTTGCCCCCATGGGGTTAGAGCCAAAATTTATACAAACTTTATTCCCCTTCTCCCAAGGATGTTTCTGGCTAAATTTGGTTACAATCTATGCAGAACTCTAGAACAAGTAGCGATTTATAGGATTTACCTCTAATTTTCCTGTTGAGCCCCGCCCCTCCTGCCCCAGGGGGATCAAAGCCAAGTTTTATACAAATTCTGTTCCCCTTCTAAAAAGGATGTTTGTGGCTAAATTTGGTTACAATCTATGCAGAACTCTAGAACAAGTAGCGATTTATAGGATTTACCTCTAATTTTCCTGTTGAGCCCCGCCCCTCCTACCCCCGGGGGATCAGAGCCAAATTTTATACAAATTCTGTTCCCCTTCTAAAAAGGATATAATTTGGTTAAAATCTATGCAGAACTCTAGCACAAGTAGTGACTTACAGGATTTACCTCTAATTCCCCTATTGGGCCCCGCCCCTCCAGCCCCCGGGGGGTCAGAGCCAAAATTTATACAAGTTCTGTTCCTCTTTCCCCAAGGATGTTTGTGGCCAAATTTGGTTACAATCCATGCAGAACTCTAGGACTAGTAGCGATTTAAATGATTTACCTCTATTTACCCTATTGAGCGCCGCACCTCCTGCCCCCGGGGGATCAGAGCCAAATTTTATACAAATTCTGTTCCCCTTCTAAAAAGGATGTTTGTGGCCAAATTTGGTTAAAATCCATGCAGAACTCTAGGACAAGTAGTGATTTACAGGATTTACCTCTAATTCCCCTATTGAGCCCCGCACCTCCTGCCCCCGGGGGATCAGAGCCAAAATTTATACAAATTCTGTTCCCCTGATCCAAAGGATGTCTGTGGCCAAATTTGGTTAAAATTCATGCAGAACTCTAGGACAAGTAGTGACTTACAGGATTTACCTCTAATTCCCCTACTGGGCCCCGCCCCTCCAGCTCCCGGGGGGTCAGAGCCAAAATTTATACTAGTTCTGTTCCTCTTTCCCCAAGGATGTTTGTGGCCAAATTTGGTTACAATTCATGCAGAACTCTAGGACTAGTAGCGATTTAAAGGATTTACCTCTATTTACCCTATTGGGCCCCGCCCCTCCTGCCCCTGGGGGGGGGGGGGGGGGGGTCAGAGCCAAAATGTATACAAGTTCTGTTCCCCTTCCCCCAAGGATGTTTGTGGCCAAATTTGGTTACAATCCATCCAAGTAGCGATTCAAAGGAAATGTTGACGGACAGACAGACGGACGCCGGCAGGTGAGCTAAAAAATTTGAGATGACCTCTGAAATAGTCGGAGTTGGTCTTGGAATCCGTGTCTGCAGTGACGTTAGCAATGTCTAGTAGAAACGTTAACACTGAACATGACAAAAATGTGCAATCGCCGCTGTGTTTCGGGTAAAACATTTAGATCTATGGAAATGCACATATACTCTTAAATAATCATTTTCTTCATGTTTCAGATAAACATTTAATATGAACATTGATATCAATTGGAACGCCTCCATATAAAACATATCTGCATGATAGTTTCTACAACCGACATTTGCGTGACAATATCAAAAAGACTCGATGTGTATGCTTTTGTAAAATGGTGTACGTTCAAACAAGCGTTCCTTGTACCTGGTATAGACATTAGTAAACATAATGACATGGTTATTTGCTGACAGAGATATGTACTCAATCATGTGTACTTCCTAAACTGAAACGAACATTTGTTTTGCATATTTTGCCAAAAATTATAAACAACAACAATCTACAGTCAACAGTAATACCTAAGATTAGGTTAGATATACATGTATGTGCGCTTTTTATTACGTCAGTTTAGTTCCATTATACATCAGAAGTTATCTAAAGGCATACAAAATATCACTAGTTAATATCGCAGGGTCTAAAAAACATCATTATTTAATGTCCTGGACAAGAGATGTGATGCTTATACGATTGATATTAAAATTTTGTTACAGGAAAACCTGCCACCACCACCGTAAGCTTCTTTTCAAACCCTGTGAGTTACGTATGGGACAAAGTTAGAGGTAAGTAAAATATCACTAAGTATTATAAAGCATAACAAGTGCGGGACGGTTTTTTTTTTACTCTTTTCCAGTATATTTTAAGCGATTTAAGACAATGAAAATGTTCGTAAGAAGCAAAATTGAATTATTAAAGTATTAACAGGATAATGTAAAGTATAATGTAAGCGGCTGGGCTGAGTAATTCGGTTATTTGATGATATGCACCGGTGAGCACCCCCCTTCACGATAGCAACGCGATTAACACGAAAAAAACATAGACATTCACAAACACAACACATTGAACACATGGGTGACCGTCCTTAAATGATCATAGCTGTTAATAGGACATGAAACCCGATAAAATGTTATGTGTGACAAATGAGGCTTGCCTCCGTTAAAGAATAAGAATAAGAAGACCTAACGACGGGTGTTATAAATGACAGAGAGCGCATCTGAAACGGTCGAATTTTTCGGCAACGGAAAACGATGTAAACCCAGCCATAAATGCAGGGTTGGAATATAGGACTCTTTCATACGTGGATATGAAGGATAGGGATACTCTACCAGAGGTCACAAAATGTAGTAAAACCCGAGGCTTGCCGAGGGTTTTACAACATTTTGTGATCCCGAGTGTAGAATATCCCTATCCTTCATATCCACGCATTAAAGAGTATTTTTCTCTCATTCCTCGACGTTTTCTTGCAATTTTACTTATATTAATTTCCACCATTTTGAAATAAATTCGAAGAAAACGCGCAACGCAGATCACGTTGTTTTTTTCTTTTAAAGTAAATCCAGCTTAATTTCAAAAAGAAATTATTAAAATTGTACCTAGAAAATAGTAATTTTGTTAACGTTGTGACGTCACGAGGCTTTATTGCATGGGTAGTCATGCAATACAGCTTCAGGCGACATGGGTGTATTGCCCTGGTCCAGCCAGTGTTACACGTGTAGGTATGAGAGAAAACACTTTCTCGGTAAACCGGAAACGGAAATCAAAAGATCCAGTGTCGTACAAGACCGCATCCAAAATCCCACTTACAGCACCCTCGGAAATCCAGTGTCTAAACTCCACTACACTCCGTTTATAACCTGGGTCACCCGATAAGGGTGTCTACATATATATCGACCAATCATAATGCACAACAAAAGTGCTACTTTGAAACTAAGATTTTTTCGGGAAAAACGACGCGACGCGTATCATGTGACTATCAAACCGTGGGCTGATGTACGCGGGTAACCGATTGATTATAAAAAAACATTTATGAAAGGTTACATCAAAGGTATTGTAAACAAAATCTTACATTGAACTTCAATATCTCTTCGGAAATGATGACATTGATGTATATGTAGCCGCAATCACGTATTTTTGCTTAAAGTGAAAGTACATGCAATTTAGAAAGGCTATAAGCCGTATATATAATATTACTTCTTATATCTTTAATGCCAGGCTGATAAAAAATGATTCTAGCAGTACAGTTATTCAATGCAAAACGCAACACAGATCGAAACACATGCCATCGATAAGAGATTGTACGTCTGATTGGGTAGGGAAGATAATTCTTTAGCTGTCACCTAAACCACATTCATAACAACTATATACTTCTATTTGGTAACAGTTAATAAAACAAACAAACAATGAATTATCTGCTGTGTGTCAAATAGACTTAATAATTATGGACAATAATGTAAAGATATTTTACATGTAAACAACAACAAGTATTGCAAAAACTAAATGATCACCGTTTTAGGACCTAATAATGCTAGACCAGTGAAATTGGTATGCGTAGGTCAAAGAACAGGCCTCCCGAAGACCCGTTCGCGATGATAATATTCAATGATATAATCATTCATATATAGATCGATTTTCGAAAACTTTTTCTTCTCAAAAACTCTAAATCTGTCATTTTCCTGTCGAATGTCCTTAACGGCTAAATGATGCCCGTCTATTATCCATATGTATACATGTTTCTACCACAATAGTCAGTGTTATTCAACTCTCAGGGTATCAAATAAACGATGCAGCTGTTGACTAACAATTTTTTGACTAATTTTTTAATGAACTTCTTGTCAATAAGTAAGAGGCCTACATATCTTATATTAGGCCCTGCTGCTATGCTGGTATTTAAACGAATAACCTAGACAGCCATTCAAGGTCACGGAGTCTTTAAACGACTTCTTATGGATAGCTAGGAGTCCCAGGGTTTTCTGTTGTTAGGCAGTAACATTCTTGGATAAAGGGCCACATCGTTTGCTAATATGAATTACCTTGACCTTCATTTTAGGTCACATGGGATCAAAATGACTAAAATCTTAAAAACAACTTTTTGTCAATAAATAAACGAGGACTAGCAGACCCTGATATAAGGCCCTGTCGCATGCACTGGCAGTGAAGCGCTACTAAATCTGTTCAAGTCACATTACCATATCGGTCCATTTCAAAGTTATACGCGGGGTCAAAAGCTAAAATCGATATTTTTGTAAGAAGCCTATGAAACGATAAATATCAATTATGCGTTGACCTGGCTGGTATACAGGGGCTAACTCAGGTCCTGTTCAACTATGTATGTGATAATGACCTTGACCTTTCATTTAAGGTCCCATTAAGACTAAATTGCTTTAACATATTTAAATGCCCACATACCTTTCCGAGAGCAAAATTTAAAGGTTTCTTTAAAAAAACATTAATAACAAAAGAAAAATATATATCGAATGGCATTAAGATGAGGTTACAATCACTCTCAAACATATACAAGATTCCTCCTATACAAATGTAGGCGAAAGCAGTGTGTAGATTCCTATTTCGCTGTTTATGGTTGCCGGTCTGGCGCTCATTTGATAGTCAAGCTACCGTCTACCGCTGACATTCTAGGGAACGACGGCGGTGACAACATAATACGACCCGCGAATACAGAAAAATTAACATTTTATTTCATTGCTAAGATACAAACAAGTTTCTGAAGTGTGATGATAATATGTGCTAAGGAAAAACAAAAAGTTCAATAACTTCGTCGAATTTCTCTTGATACTGCTAGTTTTTGACATTCCCTATTTTAAAAAATTGAAACTAGCAGTTTCGGTGGAAAAGGTACGTGGGCCCTAATAAATAACTTATTGCGGTCAAACACTATGAAGGCTATAGACCTAATGGTTAGGTCATTGAACCAATCGCCGAAGTTAAAATACAGATCCTTATAACCATTCCATTAAGTAGAATATCTGACAATATCCCATAGGGGGTCATGTACAACATGGACTTTATATCAAATCCATTTTCTACACCTTGCTACAAAAATCTGTATTTTGTCCGAATATACAAACAAAATTAGCTTTGTTGTGTTCTTTGGCGAGGTGACTACGTACACGAAAATAATTTTTGACAATCCTTTCAAACCATGTCGTTCCCTAAAATTCACTCTCAAGATTATGCAGGTAGCAATTTGATTGGCCATTTTCAAAGGTCACTGGACCAAGACCCCTAATGGGATTTTCTCAGATCCTCTTATTTAAATTTAGTGATAATAAGGATCGATATTTTAATCAGATTGGTTAGTGACATGCTGAGAGGAGATGCAGGTATACCAAGTTTGTTCAAACAAATGACCTAGACGGTCATTCAAGGTGTCACTGGGTCAAAATGGCTGAAACTATTTATTTTAATGACTCCTTGTGAATAACAGGTGTAACGTACAACCTCTCAATTTAGACAGAGCTACCTGCTCCAGAAAGCGATTGGGATCCCCGACTACCTGGTCGGACAGTTGATCAATATTTACAATAATATCAAAAATAACTATATACAAAATCCAGGCTTGGACAGTGCCTCTGTATTACATAACCACCCGTCGTACCAACGACGTGTACCGCGTCCTGCGATATGGACGACACTACCTAAGTGTCGTGCCACTAACACTGGCTTTACAATTAGCCAGCAACCTTATCTCACTACAACCACGTGTCTCTAAGGACCACTAACTGTTGTATAAACGACAGTGTACAATTCAGTGGTATTTCACAACCACTTCTACTTCGTGACAAACCCTGGCACAACTGCCAGTACAAGCCGGACGTACCGTGTCCCGCTCCGAGGTTAACCTATAAACTGTCACGGCAGTGACTACTCCTGGCACGACTACCAGCACCAGCCGGACAGTCCGGCTCCGAGGTAAACTGATAACCTGTCACTGTAGTGACCAACCCCTGGCACGCATGCAAGTACGAGTCTGGCGGACAGTGTCCGGCTCGAGGTAAACCTATTACCTTGTTACTGTAGTGAGTAACCCCTGGCACGCTTGCCTGTATGTGGCTGACGGACAGTGTCCGACTCCGAGGCGAACCTCTGACACACACTTATCACGACCACCAGTACCAGTATGGTGTTGGTCTGAGCGTACCAGTGTAGCCTTTGCAGGCAACCCCTTATTCAGGAGCTACTGGCGTACCCAGGACCTTTCAAACACTGACACAGACTCCGCCCCACAACGTGCACGCCACCAGACAACCCCTTATTCAGGAGCTTCCAGCGACAATACACAACGTACCGTTAAAGCTGACAATGCAAGTTAAAAACATGTATTTGAAATTAAAAAAAAAAGATAACGAAATATTTTTTTCGAAAATTGTTTGAGACATCCCCTAGTTATGACAGTGCGGTATCTAAGAAAGTGGCAGCCATTTTTCTTTTGCTCTGCTTAGTAACCTTCACTGGCCAACCCCCTATATAAAGCACGGGACACTTGACACACGTGTGTCATTCTAAACATGTCTTGTCTCAGATACACATGCCCCGATATTGCAAATAACAATGTCAAATTGAAAATAAACACTGCACACTCTCACCTGACAATATTTTCATTGAAGTAATAGATGAATGTGGTTGTCCAGCTATAATCCCAAGCATATGTCCAAAACGAACTAATAAAACACTTCAATATACACTATGTTTTACACGTAACATGTACATCGACCACAGTGTGTATCCTGATAGTTTTGTCGCTCGTTCGGTCAGGTACTCTAGTCACGTGTATATGGTCAGTTGCGTGCATCGAGTACGATGATATACGTGGAGATATGTGGAACGGATTATAGTTTGGATTTTCTATTTCACTTGCGTTGAAATTTTTATTTTAGAGAAACATCTAAATGACAATTTAGAGGAGTTTGACATGGTTTTCTTGCTAAAACAAATGTCCCCATATAGTTTTTACAGGTGAGAGGGTTTTTTTTTTACCTATTTGTAGGTGATATACACTGGTGGACTTGCTAGGTGTGTATGTACATGAACGAGCGCACGTGTGTCGATTCACGAGCGCTTTATATAGGGGTCGGGAGTCGTCGGAATGTAAAACATAATGTCTGTCCCTCAACTGGGGAATGTCTCATAAACGATTCTTGAAATTCGAGTATACTTATTTTTAAAAAAAAGATCATTTTACTAAATTTAACTTGCATTGTCAGCTTTTAACCAGTGTAAGCCTTTTCAGGCAACCCTTTCCTTGTTCAGGAGCTACTGTATGCACAGTCACTTTGTAGAGTGGCCGTTGAATCGTTTTTCGATCTCCCGGCGTCCCTCAGCAGAAAAATCGAACCCCAATGTAAACTATCTCACTTATATTTATTTCGGGCATGGAGTATTGAAACATACGGGATGCTGATTTGCATATTATAATTAAAAGATATAAAATAATGACTGCCCTTTTGTCTATCTCCCGTCAAACTATAAAATCAAATAATTCTGTAGCATCATGAAATTATCATTAGGTGTTATTGGCAAATATCACTAATTAATTGTCTTTATACAATCAAATATAAGTAGTAGAGTAACAAAATAACATCTGTACCATACGTTTTACCTAACGTAGTGCAAAGCGGAATAACTCTAATAGAAAATAGAAAACTCCGTCGCAAGGGACGTAACTCTAACCGTAAATCATCACATAGATCTGATGTTGGGTCTGTGACATGTTGAGATGAAGGGCAACAAGGTATGTTAAAATAATAACCATTTACCTCCAGTCATGGTCACGGGAGTCGAAAATTACTACAATATCTAAATGACTTCTTGTGAGTAACTAAGAGGCCTAGATACCTGATACTGGGTCCCTGCTGGGATGAAGGGTTACGAAGTTTGTTTTTCAAGTTAATGACATTGACTTTCATTTGAGGTCCCGGGAGACTAAATGGCTAAATTATCTAAAACGACTTCTTGTGAAATAATTAATGGGGCTTAGCTGTCTGTTATTGTGCTTTATGACATGCCTTGATGAAGGGCTACCAACTTTGCTCAAATGACTGAACTTGATCTTCATTTAAGATCACAGGGGGAATGAATGACTAAAATCATTAAACAAGCATCTTGTCAATAAGTAAGAGGTCCAAATTACCAAAATCTGATTGAATTATAGATCCCCACATATCCACTCCATTCAATAGCGGATTCTGACAACATTCCGTAAGCGGTCATGTTTGGATGACCGTTATTCCACGTGTACTTCAGATCCGATGCATTTTCTACACATTGCTACATCAATTGACAACGCCATTTCGTCCCAGTATACATTATAAATTAAGCTTTATTGTGCTGTTTGGGCGAGATGACTCCGTACACGAAAAATATTAGACAGCTTTTTAAAACAATTTTGTCCCCTAAAATTCATATCCAAGATTCAGGCAGCAGAAATTTGATCAACCATTCCAAAGGTCACCTGGACATGACCCATAATGGGATGTTGTCAGATCATCTTATCCAACACAGTGAACAGTAATTATAATGATCTCTATTTTAAAGGGACAATTCAGTCTAAAAGAACATTAAAATTTGTATATATATCGAAAAAACAGTTCTAATGAAAATTAGATCAGTCGGTTTTACTGTGATATACCAGAGAAGTCCATGGTGGTGAAATGCGTGTAAAATGTTCAAACTCGCTCGCTCTAATCCGCCATTACACATTGTGGTCGAACTCTGTCTCTTGCTCGTAGAGTAAAGCAACTTTTGCCTAGAACTGCCTAAATCACTCTGACAGTAATGTGTTTACCTTATTAAGTGAATTGTCTTGCCTAAAAAATCATTTTATAACCTCCTCAGTGGTTATGTAGTTCATTTGTTTAACGTGCGTGACTTTCGCTCGGGTATGGGTACAGCGTAAATATTGTACCTGCTTAATCATATTGATCGACGATTTGTACTTACAACGGTTTCAGTTAAAATACTAAACAATGACGTGGAATTTGTCAATATTTTATGTTATATGTTTCATAAGAAATGTAGAACAATACATTTATGTCATATTTTGCTTCTTGGTTATGCAAAAAAAGCCTGAGTGAATTGTCCCTTTAATCAGATTGCCTAGATAGCTGACGTTATAGGCTGCATGCTGGTATTAAGTGCTACTAAGTTTGTTCAAACGAATGACCTTGACAGCCATTCAAAGTCACAGGGGTCAACATGGCTAAAATCTTTAAACGACATCTTATGAATTACTAAAAGTCACAGGGTTCGGTTGTTAGGCCAGTAACATGCTGGGATAAAGGGCTACGAAATCTCCTCATATGCATGACATTGGCTTTTATTTATGGGGACAGGGGTCAAAAGGCTAAAATATTTAAACTACTTCTTGTGAATAACTATGAGTCCTAGAGATCTGATTCTGGGTCTGTATAATTTTGAGATGAAGGGCTGCCATGTTTGTTACATACACCTACTGCAACCTGTTTTATATTATATTTCATAGGAACAAAACACAAAGACAAAGGCATTAAAAGGTCTGGAAAACCTGACTACTACGATGAATTAGGTAAGATAGTTTTTTTTATATTTAAAGATGTTTACTAGAGAGGTTTATTAACCTTACGTGTACGTGAAGACTGGGAATCCCTGAAATTTAGCATGTATGGCGTCATCATTTTATATTTACACGTAGCCATAACATATAATGCGGAGATTACACGTAAGCACCAACGTGTAAATAATTCTGTTTTAATGACTATTTTGTTCAACGAATTTTACAATAATTCCAGTTTTAAGGTATTTATGTTATATTACAGTGTGCAATTGCGTTTGAATAAGCCACAAAGCATTGAGAAATCAATAGCTGAACATGGCTAGGTAACATAACTTCCTACACGTACACGCCATAAAAACGTCGTTTCTCATGACGTAAACAGATAGCGTCAGCATGTGTGTCTACGTGTAGTCTACATGTACCCATGCACGAAAGGTTGCTTAACCTCTCTTATAATTACAGTGTAATTAACTTCCTATTAACAACCAGGTTCATGTAAAGACGGCTTCCCATGTCCCATGCGATGTGTAGCGTGTGTGTAGTACATGTTTCGGCAGACAGTGGTATGTTCGTGTTGTGTCTTCTTGTATAGCGAAACTGTTTCCCTTTTATTGTGTGATATCACTGAAGCATGCCGCTGAAGACACCACGCAATACATCCCACCCGGTCATATTATTCTGATAACGGGCGAACCAGTCGTCCTACTCCCTTTATGTCGAACTTTAAGCAGGAGAAGAAATTACCATCTATAGAGGCATTGTTGTGTCTCGGCCATGGGACATTAGACTTAGATAAGATACTAAATTTAGTCACATTTTGCGATCATACAATAGGGGCAGCAGAAACAATTCTAACGCTGTACCTGCAGGGCTCATACCTATCAGAAAACCTATTTTGTATGGAAAATATCATTCACTTTGTCGTCTGTATGTTCAAAACAGTTTAATTCGGTAGGCTAAATAAGTTTCCTACACAAAACTATTATGTTATTGGGTCCCAAATCCATCATTTAAAAAAACGGCTACTTAGTGATTAATTTGTTGTATTTAGATTAAGTATATCCCTGATTCAACGATAATGACTGTTTTCTAATTTTGAAATTGTTGTTTCCATGCTAACCATCTAAAATATGCATGAATTATGAAAATATGGGGTTACACTAGTAACCTAGGGATCCCGTGGTCGATTTCTCGCAGAGGCAGTGATAATGTTTTAAATCAAATCATGCGGTATGCTATATATCTGCATTTTAAAAATATTCTTTGTATGGCTTATATATGCTTACATATCTGCAGATTTAGCTTTACAATTACTAATAACACTCTAAAATGTGAAATGAAATTGTAGACAAAACTTGGCTTCATGGTCTGAATGTATGTACTCATTTTACTGCACGGTTGATGTTAATATCCTGTAGGATGTATGGCAATACTGCGAAGAATCATTTTCAGCTCTTATGTGTACATGTAAATTAAAACAAATGCATTTTTTGTAGTTCATAAAATGTTATTTATTTTTCGGTAGTGAATTAAATATTAAAGCCTCTTCTTAATTGGCGAGTATGAAATCTGCTTAGACAATATATGGATCGTGCTATGCGTGAACTTATGTGGTATAATTCACATGAATATTGAATATAACACGTGTTCGTAAATGTAGGTTTTCAGAATAAGCATTCGAGACGTCCTGGTAAACCTACATGTTCTGACAGCGGAAGTGATTATATACAACTAGCATGGAAAGTTCCAGATGACAAAAACGTCCTTTACTATGAAACGAAGTACAAACAGGCGCAAAAGGAACTCTGGAACAAGGAATCAGTGATGACAAGAGATACATCTCCAAGCATTTATATTAGAGGACTACTCCAAGACACTGAATACGAGTTCAAAGTTAGAGGACATTATAAGGATGACGAAGGTGAATACAGTGAAAAAAGCGAGTCCATACGCACACCAAAATCGCCGGCATTGTCAGTTCGACAGAAATGCATGAAACTGCAGGATGGGGAGCCATCATTCTACAAAGTGCCATTGACTGAAAACAAGAAGGCCAGAAATGAAAAGTTCAAAACAAGGAAGTGTGAATTCGGTAAGGCTATTACATAGATAGTAATGGAAGTGATTAATACATTGATAGGACGTTATTATCCGACAAAGTCTGATAATCTTTATCTTTCTTTATGGTCTAGTGGGGTGTGGACACTATTGCCTGATAGTATTGTGGAACAGTGTCCGAGGCGAGGTCATCGATACTGTTCGATTATCAAATAAGCCATACTGAGTCCAGTGCATCATTCTCACATAAATAACTTTTTAATATCTTTTATGAAAAAATATTTTCCAAAAGCACCAGATAAGATTATATCTTCATTTTAAAAATACTCCTCTAGCGGGAGAAAAAAATGACATGCTATTTTTTCTTCCGTAATCAAAATTAAAAACCATCAGGTTTGATCAATAAAGCTGTGAAAATAGTTCAAATGAAGAGACAAATATGTTTGATGACATTAGTTACAACTCAAGATTGATTCATTGTAAACTTTGTTTTTTGTATGCCTTATGTATGTTTATATAGAAACATGTACGCGTGTATGTTAAGATATAAACATATATGCGTGTATGTTAAGATTGGGCCGCGGTGGCCGAGTGGTTAAGATGTACCGACATATTACCACATGTCCTCCACCTCTGGGTCGCGAGTTCGAATCTCATGTGGGGCAGTTGCCAGGTACTGGCCTCTGGTCGGTGGTATTTCTCCGGGTACTCCGGCTTTCCTCCACCAACAAACCTGGTACGTCCTTAAATGACCCTGGCTGTTAAGAGGACGTTAAACTAATCAAACGTATGTTAAGATAAAAACATATATGCGTGTATGTTTAGATAAAACATATATGCATGTATGTTAAGATAAAAACAGGCGTGTATGTTTAGATAAAACATATATGCGTGTATGTTTAGATAAAACATATATGCGTGTATGTTTAGATAAAACATATATGCGTGTATGTTTAGATAAAACATATATGCGTGTATGTTTAGATAAAACATATATGCGTGTATGTTTAGATAAAACATATATGCATGTATGTTAAGATAAAAACAGGCGTGTATGTTTAGATAAAACATGCGTGTATGTTTAGATAAAACATATATGCGTGTATGTTTAGATAAAAACATATATGCGTTTTATGTTAAGATAAAAACATATATGCATATATCACTTTACACTTATTAATATCACTGTAAAAACTAAAATGACAATTGTAGACCACCATTTGGCTGTATGATCTAGCCGTATGTTTTCATTTTACTGTATTGTAGATGAAAATATAATGATTATTAAAATCTATGCATTGTAAGTATTGCCATTCTCAAAGGAGATTCACATCCCCACTTTAATAGCCTTTTTTGGTACCCATGCATGTAGCCAATCTAAAGTATCTTATCACGTGATATCACTTTCAGGATCCTCCAATCTCATATCGGAAAGGACAATTATGATGATAGGTGCAACTGGATCAGGGAAAAGTACCCTAATTGATGGAATGCTGAACCACCTGCTTGGTGTTAAGTGGGAAGACGACTTCAGATTCAAAATTATCGACCTCATGTCAGAGGAAGAAGCGAGAAAAGGACATCAGGTGAGTGATATTTAAGTCATGGTAATAACGCGCATCATCTATGAATTCGTTCAGTTCATTTGACCGCAAAAGTTAAGATGTCATATAGCCTTCATACCTCGTCAGTCCTAGTATACTGTGCGGCATGCATTTCTAAACGTTACTCCTAATGTATGGTGATATATATCAATTCCCAAAGACAGTGTTAATATCCATTTGATAATGGGAATCGGCTGATTTTAATAAGGCTCCCTGTAGTCTTTGGTAAAACATATTGTACAACATGGGGGCGGGGGGGGGGGTGTACATCTTAAGGGGGGGGAGGGGGTGGACATCTTAACCATGTGAAATAATAGAGAGTATGGAAAGTTAATTTAAATTTAGCAAATCTGATTAAAATACAGATACTTTGTATCGCTCCGTTCTAGGCCTCGATAATAAGGATCTATATTTTAAAGAGATTGGAAGTTATCACCAAGACAATGGGGTATCTCACCTAATGCAGTCTATTAGATGATAGTTATTAATGCGTATCTATTTTTAGGAATGGAATATACATATATTTTATTTATATAAAAAAATAACGAATGTATGTGTCTGTAAACTTTAACAAATGAAGCAGTTTTGCACAATCTGATTAAAATACAGATCATCATTATCACTACGTTGGATAAGATGAGCTCCTCTATTTAACGGAGTAGTTATGAGGATATGCATTTTAATCTTATTGCAGTTTTGAATTTTGTACTTTATGAAAGATCTCGCATCTCACATTTTGCTATTTCACGTATTTTTATTGCTGAGATAACACTAAAGGACATATTTCAAAAATCTGAAACTAAAACTGTCGTCCAGTAGGCCAACATATTCCTATACAGCTTTGATTGTAGAAATATATATCGTCCATAATTTTCGTTTATAAAAACTGAAAATAGATTGATATGAACCAATAAAACTAGCAACGCAAAATACCAGTAACTAACGTCAGATTTGAGAAATAACCCGGTACTACTTAACAACTTAACAAGAGACCTTAATGGTCATCTGACAATACGATCTTAGCATAGGAAGAACTAACTATATGTTACAAGATGGTGACATTGACATCGATCTTTTTTTTGGACATTGCAATGTGTTTTAGATGTAACAACATTTCTTAGGCATCCATTTCTTACATGCAAACACATTTTCTTCTCTGAAACTGAAGAACGTTGTGTTTGTCATGATGGAGTCTGGGCCGGCCATATTGGATCGAACCAAAACATGGTTGAGACCATGTCAGGATCAGTTCGTTAACGTTTCAGCTAAATCGCTCCAGTAGAGCTTGAGAAATTCAAAATGTGTTTTCAGATCGCGGCTGTGGTGGCCATCTTGGATTTCTGATTGGCCCGAAATATAACAACACTTTTTTTTTCTCTTTCAAATTTTTTTATTCTCCAAAAACATCATTAGAAACAATACACAAATTTAACAGTGAAGAAAACATATGAATTGATGGAATGTACAAACAGTCATTCATAAAAGATATTATAATTATATATTTCTTTATGAAAAAAAAACAAATTGTTGAGTTATAAAGGAGAAAATATAAAATCTGAATGTACAACATTCACTCACACTTCCACACATGAGCTGCATCGAATTAAAGTGCTATGATAGTCATGAAATAAGTAATTTTAAGTGTTCCCACCTTTTATTGAAAACATTTAGAGTTAGATTTTTTTTATTGGTATACTCATCTAACCTGAAATAATATTCAAGATCTCTTTTAAAACTTATGACAGATGGGGGATCATTAGTATATTTGAGCTTATATATATGAAATTTGGCTAAAAGAACTAAAAAATTTACATTTGTAAATTTGTGACTTTGAAAACCCAATATTATTCCGATATTGGTAAGTCCTAAAGCAATTCCTGTCTTGGTCTCAACCCACAAGGAAAAATCTTCCCAAAAATTTGAGACAATACGGCATTCACAAAAAAGATGCATTAAAGTTTCAGAAATTCCTTTGCAGAAGGAACAAAGAGGAGAGTTTATTATTTTTATTGTATATAAATATTTATTTGTAGATATTATTCTATGTACAATTCGGTATTGAAACCACCGAAGTTTAGAATCAGAGGAAGATTTAAGTAAAATGGAGCATGCCTTCTTCCACCAGGAATGATCCGCCTGAAGATCAAGATCATATGACCATTTTTCTTGATAATTCTTTTTAACAGCTAACTTTTTAATAAAAATGTCATACACTGAAATACCACGTGTTTTATTTGTTAAAACCTTATGCATATGAGGGGGACAGTGTGGAAGAGTTATATCAGTTCTATGATTCTTAAGAAAAAACCATTTTGACAAAATAGCATTTCTTACACCATAGAAATTGGTGATCATTGGTTGAAAAGAGAATTTATCACAAAATTCCTCGTAATTTTGTATCAACTCTCCTTGCTCATTACACATGTCATAAACAAAATTTATTCCATTTTTTGACCATTGATCGAAAAAAAACTGACTTGTTCTGAATTTTTATATTTGGATTGAACCACAAGGGCTCATAAAAAGGATTTTCTTCTCTATTTAGATTATAGAATGAAAGAAGGTCAGCCAATACTTCTTTCCAAAACAAATTACTTATATTATTTGATTTAATTTTTTTAGAAAATCAGAACCAAATATGAATAGTGATGTTTTACTTTTATCCAGAATTGTTTCAAAAATAATATTGCAAGTGTTATTGTTGGTTATCAATCTCTTTATCCAGGCTATTTTCATAGACTTGATAAATATATCAACATTTATCATCTTAAGACCACCTTCACTATAGTTTTGAACAATTTGGTTTCTAGAGACTCTGTCTCTTTTACCATTCCATATAAAATTGTACAAAAGCTGTTCTAAGGACTTTACAATTTCCTTGTTTGGTTTAGGAAGGCTGATAAATAAATGAGTTAGCTTTGATAGTATAATTGTTTTGACAACAGTAATTCTACCAATAGTACTAAGATGTCTTCTTGACCAACAATGAATAATTGCTTTGATTTCTTTCATTTTACTCTCAAAGTTAATTTTAGTAATATCACTTATGTTGAGACTGAATTTAACTCCCAGGAAAGTAAAAGGTTTATCAGTCCAATTAAGTGACCTCTCAATGCACAACCTCTCAACACTATGCCTCTTACTACCAAACCATATACATTTAGTTTTTTCGATATTGGGTTTTAGTCCAGAGTACTTGGCATATTGATCAAGAAGATCAAGCGTCTTCTTTAAACTCTTTTCTGAACCATCAAGGGTAAGACTTGTATCATCTGCATATTGAGATAATTTTAATTCCTTCGACCCGATTGAAAAGCCCTTGATCTCATTATTATTTCTAATCAGTATCCCCAAAATTTCAACACAGATTATGAAAAGATAGGGCGATATTGGATCTCCCTGTCTGCAGCCTCGGCCGATATGGAAAAATTCAGAAAAAAAGCCATGTTGAGTAACAGTCAGAGAGGCATTGTTTGTTAGTGTAAATATTGCTTTTTTGATAAAATCACCAAAATTAAAAAAAGTAAGGACCTTGTCAAGGAAGCTCCAAGATATAGAATCGAAGGCCTTTTCAAAGTCAACCAGCAGAAGAAGACCAGGAGTATTTTTCTCCTCTGCAAATTGCAACAAGTCATACAGCTGTCTGATATTTTCGCCGATAAAACGGCCTTTTAAAAAACCCTTTTGATTTTCGTGAATTATGTTGTCAAGAACAGATTTAATACGTTTTGCAAGCACATTAGATAATATTTTATAACAGACATTCAAAAGTGAAATTGGTCTCCAGTTTTTGATAAATTCTCTAGGTCTGTCACCTTTAGGAAGAATGGATATGACACCTTGTTTCTGAGTGTGAGACAATTCACCTCTTTGTATTCCTAATAACAAGGATTTTGTTATAAAAAAGCGAAGGTCTGGCCAGAAAAATTTGAAGAATTCAACAGTGTAGCCGTCAGGACCTGGACTTTTTCCATTTTTTAGACTTTTAACAGATTTTGCAATCTCATCAAGTGTAATTTCCTGATCCAATATATTTTTACAATTATTACTTAGTTTAGGGACATCGTAAGATTTTAGTAATTCACCTAGATCAACATCTTCAATAACATCATCTTTATTCTGATAAAGATTCTGATAAAAGACCTTTATTTCATTTAATATCTCTTTTTGATCATCAATGAGCGAACCGTCCGCTTTAACAATCTTAGTAACATTCTTGTTAATATAATTTCTTTTTTCTAAGTTACAAAAATACTTTGTTGGTTTTTCGCCTAACTCTACCCATTTGGCCCTAGATCGAGTTATTAAACCATTCATGTATTCACTTCTAAGTTCCTCTAACTCGGACTTCAAATCAGACAGAACTTCTTCAAATACATTATTGGACTCGGAGCAATCCATAGCTACCTCACTTGCAGCTTTTATAAGATTTTCAAGTTCGACATACCTGTCTTTTTTCCTTCTTTTTCTATCTGCACAGTAGGATATTGTCACAGATCGTATTTTTAAAAGTATCATTTCCAAAAATAACTGGTCATCAATTATTGGTTGAAACATATCAAAATCAATGGTATAGGTAGTATCAAGATTATAAACAGGGACAGCATATTCCTTCATAGTTGTAATAATAGCATCTTTAACCTTTTCAACATATGATTTATCTTTAAGTAGTGAGTTATTGAACTTCCAAAAGCCTCTACCCTGCTTAAAATCTGATAAGGCAATCTCTAATGATATCATTGAATGATCAGTCTTGTCCCAGGTGAGATTTCCACTTTGTTTAATATGGACATCATTTCATTTGAAATAAGGAAAAAATCTAGTCTAGATTTTTTGGTAGGGTTTCTTTTGAACCAAGTATATGTTCTTTTGTTAGGATTTTTAACTCGCCAAGGGTCTACAAGACCCAGCTCATTCACAATATTCCGAAGTTCTTCACTGGCTTTTACATTATTTCTAGAAACATAGTTTAGACAATCAAGTTCGAAATCTTGAACCATGTTAAAATCACCACATAAGATAGTGAACTCCTCTTCTTTTTCACTAATTTTTCTTTTTAAATTTTTTATAAAAGTCAGGGTTGTCCCTGTTTGGACCGTAAATATTTACTATGGTAATTTTAAACTTGCTTGGAATCTCTAAGTTAACAATAATATAATTACCATCATCATCTATACATACTGATAATAGTTTGAAATCAAAATTATTGTTAAAAAGTATACATACACCTCTAGAGTCGCGATTCCCATTACTAAAAACACAGTCATAACCCCATTGTGCTCTAATCACGTTAATATCATTGTTAACAAAATGAGTGTCCTGCAAACAGTAAATAGAGCATTTCTTTTGCCTGAGGTAATTAAAAACGTCCTTACGTTTGTTAGAATCTCTGAGACCTCTACAGTTTAGGCTTAAAATCTTTAAGTTTTCAGCCATAATGAAAGCAATATTATATGCAACATTTTTAGTAGGAAGCAGCAGCAATTTTCACACATCTCACACACTAATAAACAAACAAACATATAAATTGATAGTCCTATTCCGTTCATGGACAGATCATGAAAGAAACCCTGGAAAAAGCCCGTTAAAAATACAGGTAAGCATTAATATTTATAGGGGTAAATATATATGGTCATTTCAAAGTAGGTGATTATCTTCTAAGGGAAATATCAGACACTATATATTAAACTCCAAGTGGCAAAGGTAACTTGACCTGAAATTATGGTATATTAGTATCATATCAACATGATTTCAAAACAAAAAATATTGATCGACATAGCAAGAGTACAAGTCTGTCTAAACAATACATTGTACACCAATAGTCAGGGGAGACTACTGAGAATGTACGTAACCTGGGCGGGATGCAGACATGTTGCCTGGTATGCAATTTAAACAAATTAAAATAAACATGACTAGAAAAACTTATATTTCTAAATTGCTATCTGCAATAAAGATTTAAGATTCACAAACGCATCCATTAACTTATAAAGAGATATTGCATCTTTATAAACGATACACCAACTTTTTCGACCAAAAGCTAAAAACTAAGGTATTTGCTCCCTCAAGCAGAATGCTTGATACATAATTAATATAAATCAAATTCAATGTGTGAAAAAGTCTGATATTTGTATCATAGAAATTGAAGTAAAAATTGTATTTGGCGAATGTCTAGCGAGATTTGAACACTTCCCATCTAGAGTTTTTGTCCTTTCGAAATTCAAGTCGAACACCCTTTGGAGATTCCCTTATCGCTGTTTGGAGACCATCATCCTTTCTCATCTTGTATGCGACTTTGGCAAGCTCAGAGCGCTCCTTCTTCAAGGTGGCGGGTAGATCAGTGCGTACTGACATTCTGGAGGATCTATCGATATTTTTCGCAGCAGCCAAAACCAAGTTCCTGATTTTTATCCGAGTGAATTTGACAATTAATGCATTGGGTCGTGATTTGTCAGCCTCGTTAGTATCATCATGGATGAGTTTTGGAATTCTATGCGCGTTAGCGACCGACAGTAAAATAGATTTAACTAGATCAGCGTCAAGTTTAAGAGACGATTTCATGAAATCACACAGGGTATCTTCAACCACTTCATTACTTGGCTCATTGACACCGTAGATTAACAAATTATATTTCCTGCTACGGAATTCCTGGTAGATTAGTTCGTTTTCAAGAAGAGATATACGCTCTTCGAGCTCACTGATATGTGTTTTCTTCACGCTTACTGTTTTGAGTGATTCGATTTCTTGATTTACGAAACTCAGACCCGACTCAAGTTCTTTCACCTTTCCTTCGATTGTAGCGACTTTTTCAAAAACACAATCAATTCTACTGGTGAGTTTATTTGTAGATGAGACAATGAGTTCTTTCAAATCTTTGTTTGTTACCTCAGTGTTGTGTACATTTGTGCCTTTCTCCTTTTCTCGGCTACTGTTGCCTCTCGCACACGTGTTTTGCCTGGAGTCCGCCATTTTGTTTTCTGTCAGAGTACTATCCTCTCCAGGAGTGCTCTCGGGAGTAGTGTCTTCGCTTCTTAGAAAGTATTTTGCGATCTGATGATTCGGTCTTCCCTTAGAATTACCCTTTGACCCCTTTCCGTGTCCATGGGGCATCTCCCGGGTTTAAGTTTCTCAGCCCATGTGAAGGCACGCCATTTTGCCTCAAACCGGAAACCGGAAGTCCAATATTGAACACTTAGTCGGGACCATGTTAGGATAATTTCTTAACTAACTTAAATTTCGCTAACTGCGATTAACCTGAATAGTTCCTTAACTATTGTTGTTTTTCGGATTTCATTTTCTTCTCAAGTTCTACCACTTGATTTAGCTGAAATGATGATGATTTTCCCTTTGATATTTAGCTGAAACCTGTCTAAAATGACCATAGAATGGCACTCACCAAGTGCCAACTGAATTTGCGGCTCGATCAGAAATCAAGATTGCCACCACGATTGTCATCTTGAATACAAATTTTGAATCTTTTCTCAAGTTCTAACAATGCTGTGTTACAAACCCCTTTGAAAAATCAAAGTGCGTTTAATATGGTGCAGGTTCAACGCATTTTGAAAATCATATGATTTTTTCCTTTTGCGTTAATGTGGTACATATCAACACGCTTTGAAAAAAGTTGTTACGTATGAAACAACTCTCATTAATTGAATAATGTATAATGTTTAGAATTATCTACTAATAAAGATGATATTTTTTGAAATACCTTTATGCTTCAGATTCATATGATAGGAATTCAATATTATTAAAATCATAGTTACATGTTATCTTAAAATCATAGGTATATATAATATTTATCAAATATTCAGATTTGTTGATGTCAATGTTGTGATATAGGACCGAAAGCGTAGACTCAGTTCATTAGTAAAAATTCTATCTTGCGATTTACACCATTAAGAACGAATCAAAGGTCGTTATTTCTGTATTAGATTTAAAGTTTTTTTGCCCTTTTTATTTAAACAAGAGGCCCAGAGGGCCTGTATCGCTCACCTGGTTTGTAATGCCAAGTAATGTTCTGAATACAGGTTCATTGTTTCTTTTCTGAAGGAATTTTAATATTTAGCTCTAATTCCCCTATTGGGCCCCGTCCCTCCTGCCCCCCCCCCCCCCCCCCCCGGGGTGTCAGAGCCAAAATATATACAAGTTCTGTTCGCCTTCCCCCAAGGATGTTTGTGGCCAAATTTGGTCACAATCCATGCAGAACTCTTGGACAAGTAGCGATTTATAGAATAACCTCTATATCCCCAATTAGGCCCCACCCCTCCTGGCCCCGGGGGTTCAGAGCCAAAATTTATAGAACTTCTGTTCCCCTTCCCCCAAGGATGTTTGTGGCCACATTTGGTTACAATCCATGCAGAACTCTAGGACAAGTAGCGATTTATAGATTTACCTCTATTTCTCCAATTGGGCCCCGCCCCTCCTGCCCCCGGGGGTCAGAGCCAAAATTTAAACAAGTTCTGTTCACCTTACCCCAAGAATGTCTGTGGCCAAATTTGGTCGCAATCCATGCAGAACTCTAGGACAAGTGGCGATTTATAGAATTACCTCTATTTCCCCAATTGGGCCCCACCTCTCCTGGCCCGGGGGGGTCAGAGCCAAAATGTATACAAGTTCTTTTCCTCTTCCCCAAGGATGTTTGTTGCCAAATTTGGTTACAATCCATGCAGAGCTCTAGGACAAGTAGCGATTTATAGAATTACCTCTATTTCCCCAATTGGGCCCCGTCACTCCTGCCCCCGGGGGGTCAAAGCCAAAATGTATACAAGTTCTGTTTCCCTTACCCCAAGGATGTTATTGGCCAAATTTGGTTACAATCCATGCAGAACGCTAAGACAAGTAGCGATTTATAGGATTTACCTCTATTTCCCCTATTGGGCCCCGCCCCTCCTGCCCCCGGGGGATCCAAGCAAAAATTTATATAAGTTCTGTTCCCCTTACCCCAAGGATGTTATTGGCCAAATTTGGTTATAATCCATGCTGAACGCTAAGACAAGTAGCGATTTATAGGATTTACCTCTATTTCCCCTATTGGGCCCCGCCCCTCCTGCCCCCGGGGGGTCAGAGCCAAAATGTATACAAGTTCTGTTCCCCCTCCCCCAAGGATGTTTGTGGCCAAATTTGGTTACAATCCATGCAGAACGCTAAGACAAGTAGCGATTTATAGGATTTACCTCTATTTCCCCTATTGGGCCCCGCCCCTCCTGCCCCCGGGGGGTCAGAGCCAAAATGTATACAAGTTCTGTTCCCCCTCCCCCAAGGATGTTTGTGGCCAAATTTGGTTACAATCCATTCAGAACTCTATGACAAGTAGCGATTTAAAGGAAATGTTGACGGACGGACGACGGACGGACGGACGGACGACGGACGCCGCGCCATGACATAAGCTCACCACCGCCCCTTCGGGCCAGGTGAGCTAAAAAAGAATATTTAATGTCTTTGTTAAATGGAAAACGATGGTCAATGGACACAACAATTATGAACGCACAGTGTAGTTCATAAGCGCCAAATCAACCTGGTTACGACGTTACTTTAAATCTGCTATATATTGACCTCTCATGACACTAATATATTAGCCTATTATAATAGTGGAAAATAAGTGCATGTCACATATTTGAAAATACACATCATTTTTTTCAAATACTAAACTTATCGCGTACATATTTTCGTAAGAAATCCTAGCACAAATTCGCAATTTTGCTCCTGATTCACGTATAATGTACAGATTTTCTCAATATTGGCCATCACACAGCGAGATATGAAAACTCAGTTAGGTAGTCGGGCGAAACAAGTATGTATAGATTAAATTAAAGGTTAAATTAGAGCAATCATATTGGGAACGTGTTGAAAAAAATATGGCTTATCAATTGACTTGTCCCATTTGGAAATGTTGACGAAAAACGTAAAACGGAAAAGCGGAACTTATACGGCAGTATGAACTCATACACAAGTATCTCACCAAATCGACTTATTATCTCGCCAAGTCGACTTACTACGTGTTAGTTAAGTGGACTTAAATGTCTCAATATGTGAGTAACGTTAACATTGAATTACAGCTAGAAATATGTGTTTTTCATGCTGGATGTAATTACATAATAGTGTAGGCATATTTTCATTGATTTACTTTTTTAATACTCAATGCATTATGATGAAAATGATAAAAAGACTGAGACTGATAATAATATTCGTTCTAATTTCATTTCGGCTTAATTAGCTAAATATGTTGAATTTTGAAATAACAATTTCATAATATTACTCTTCACTATAATATGACAAAATCCATTATTATAAAAAAGCTTGTATAGCACAGTTGTGCTCTACCTACGTTGTAATGAAAACTCTACATGTGTGTATCAATATATGAATTTTGAAATCATTATGCAATAAAAAATACATAGCAATATGCATATTTAAAGGTATTACGACTTATATTTACAAGGACTTACAAAACCGCAGTTAAATCTGGTGCAAGTCAACACAGTTTGACTTTTTTTCAAAATGCGTTTAACATGCACCATATTTAAGTTACGCACTTTGAAATAATTTTTCAAAGTGAGTTATTTTACAAAGCGGGTTGTAACAATGCCATTTAGCTGAAACTTGCCTGCAATTGTCATGACTTGATCCCATTTGTGTGTTGTTTGTTTTGTTTGATTCAACAGTCACTATCTTGTAAAAACATTTTAATGTCAATCATTTTGCAAAACCACTTTTCCTATTTAACTTATTGCAAAGGTTGTCAGATGACCGCAATCTGACTAAAATACATATCCTTATATGGATCTGTATTTTAATCAGATTATAAAATACATATCCTTATATGGATCTGTATTTTAATCAGACTGATATGACCGCTATGTCTATTAGATCTACTGATTTAGTGCAAGATATTCATACTGTTTGTTTTATTAACGGCACATTGACAGTCTCGGTAATTAAGGGCCAAACGAACATCATTGATACAAACGTACCTTATGATTAAAATAACTGCGTGCTTAACATTTCTGTTTTAAAGATGCTCCATCGCTGACAAATGGTAATTTTTCAGTATCAAAAAAGGATCAGACGATTTGGTATTTTTCTTCAGTTACAAAAGTTACACCATTACGAGCATTGGAAAATTTGAGCTTCTAATTTTACTTCAAGATAAACATATTAGAACAAATTATTTGCATCCCGAAAAAATCCGTGGCACTATGTTCTATATAGAATGAAGTTCTTACTGTTTGCACCAAAAGCAATATAAATAATTTTATATTATTTTTTGTGTTCATTAGACATAATTATACACGATTACACAATTGTTGTTCAAATGATGAGTATCACTTATGGTCTGCAATGGAGCATCTTCATTAATATGTTACATTTTATAAGATATCTCACAAGTATACATTATATGAATTATCTTACAAACATACAGACTTTAAGATGTCTGATTGTAAGCCTTATGTACAATGTATTGCATTAGGATTAACATTGCTCCATGAACAAATGATGTATAAAATCGAATCTAAGAGAAAGATGACTTTTATTATCCACCGCGAAACGCGTTTGCAGGGGATATATTGTTTTGGGCTCCGTCCGTCTGTCCGAGCATCTTTAAAAGGTTTTGAATGATAAGATGTTTTCAAGTTTAACACAACAACTGTATGAAAAATGGAAAAAATGGTAAAAAAGATAAAAATTGATAAGGTCACATGATAATAAGATCTGTAACTTATCATATAGATATATTTTCTTACATAAGATACATTAAAAGAAAATCGAGTCTCACAACATGATTGTTTGTTTTGTTTGAGTTTTTCGGCGCATCGATAACTAAGGTCATATAGGGCCAAACTACAGGCATTAATACCAGGATAACATATCAGGATAAGAAAAACAAGTAAGGACACAGATTGTAAACGTTTATTTGATAAAAAAAGGGTTTGCATGGGATAAAATAGTTTTGGCTAAAACACATGAGAAAACTCATGCACAATGCTGATAAAACATGAAAATGAGTTAACATGTTGGAGACGTCGACGTATTTATCTCTAATAAATATTAAATCCGCACAGTGTAATAAAATGTGCTCTTCTTGGAGCGAAGAGTCATGTGTATGGCTATGTAGAAAGATTCGTTTCGGAAAGCTACTTTTGTTGCAAATGGTGGTTAATGGTTGACTGAATTAAAGGTTTTGTATCAGTGTATGGTAGCTTCACATCTGTTTGTATTTAGTTGAGTGCATTCCTGGCTACTGCGCAAGCGATACCGAAAGTCACTGCCTTATACTGTTTAATATATTTTTCACCGTGATTTAGTGACACCAATTCTTATAAACAGATACTTAGGGAAACCTGTCAACGATATTCTACTATATATAAGACAGTTCTAAATACATTCATTTTGTATAAACGTCAAGCGGCGTATCATGCAAACTCTTGCATCGGTCACGATATTCTAAGCATCTGATCGACTTTGGAAACTTTCGGAACAATGCAATGCAAATCAGGTTTATAAACTCACCTAATGTAATGGCGCGGTATCCGTCGTCCGTTAACTTTTCACAAAAATCCTCACTTGCCATAAACGTCTGAATGGATCTTCATCAAATTTAATCTGAAGCTTCCTTGGGTGAAGGGGAACCAATCCTATATAAATGATGACCCTGGACCCCAGGGGTCCGAGGGACGGGGCCCAATAGGGGAAATATAGCAAATTCTTTAAAAATCCTTCTTCTATAGGAATGAAGGGATTTAGCTCTAATTTAGTCTGAAGCTTCCTTCGGTGAAGGGGAACCAATCTTGTATAAACGGTGACATTGGCCCCCAGATGGTGGGCTATTCAAATCGCCTTTCGTCCGTGGTCCGTCGTCCGTCCGTCCTTCCGTCCGTCCGTCCGTCCGTCCGTTAACAATTCTTGTTACCGCTATTTCTCAGAAAGTACTGAAGGGATCTTTCTCAAATTTCACATGTAGGTTCCCCTAGGGCCCTAGTTGTGCATATTGCATTTTGGGACCAATCGGTCAACAAGATGGCCGACTGCCGGCCATCTTGGATTTTGATAGTTAAAGTTTGTTACCGCTATTTCTCAGAAAGTGCAGAAGGGATCTTTCTCAAATTTCACATGTAGGTTCCCCTATGGCCCTAGTTGTGCATATTGCATTTTGGGGACCAATCGGTCAACAAGATGGCCGACTGGCGGCCATTTTGGATTTTGATAGTTAAAGTTTGTTACCGCTATTTCTCAGAAAGTGCTGAAGGGATCTTTCTCAAATTTCATATGTAGGTTCCCCTAGGGCCCTAGTTGTGCATATTGCATTTTGGGACTGATCGGTCAACAAGATGGCCGACTGGCGGCCATCTTGGATTTTGATAGTTAAAGTTTGTTACCGCTATTTCTCAGAAAGTGCAGAAGGGATCTTTCTCAAATTTCACATGTAGGTTCCCCTAGGGCCCTAGTTGTGCATATTGCATTTTGGGACCAATCGGTCAACAAGATGGCCGACTGGCGGCCATCTTGGATTTTGATAGTTAAAGTTTGTTACCGCTATTTCTCAGAAAGTACTGAAGGGATCTTTCTCAAATTTCATATGTAGGTTCCCCTAGGGCCCTAGTTGTGCATATTGCATTTTGGGACCAATCGGTCAACAAGATGGCCGCCTGGCAGCCATCTTGGATTTTGATAGTTAAAGTTTGTTACCGCTATTTCTCAGAAAGTACTGAAGGGATCTTTCTCAAATTTCATATGTAGGTTCCCCTAGGGCCCTAGTTGTGCATATTTCATTTTGGGACCAATCGGTCAACAAGATGGCCGACTGGCGGCCATCTTGGATTTTGATAGTTAAAGTTTGTTACCGCTATTTCTCAGAAAGTGCAAAAGGGATCTTTCTCAAATTTCACATGTAGGTTCCCCTAGGGCCCTAGTTGTGCATATCGCATTTTGGGACCAATCGGTCAACAAGATGGCCGACTGCCGGCCATCTTGGATTTTGATAGTTAAAGTTTGTTACTGCTATTTCTCAGAAAGTGCAGAAGGGATCTTTCTCAAATTTCACATGTAGGTTCCCCTATGGCCCTAGTTGTGCATATTGCATTTTGGGACCAATCGGTCAACAAGATGGCCGACTGGCGGCCAAATTGGATTTTGATAGTTAAAGTTTGTTACCGCTATTTCTCAGAAAGTGCTGAAGGGATCTTTCTCAAATTTCATATGTAGGTTCCCCTAGGGCCCTAGTTGTGCATATTGCATTTTGGGACTGATCGGTCAACAAGATGGCCGACTGGCGGCCATCTTGGATTTTGATAGTTAAAGTTTGTTACCGCTATTTCTCAGAAAGTGCAGAAGGGATCTTTCTCAAATTTCACATGTAGGTTCCCCTAGGGCCCTAGTTGTGCATATTGCATTTTGGGACCAATCGGTCAACAAGATGGCCGACTGGCGGCCATCTTGGATTTTGATAGTTAAAGTTTGTTACCGCTATTTCTCAGAAAGTACTGAAGGGATCTTTCTCAAATTTCATATGTAGGTTCCCCTAGGGCCCTAGTTGTTGCATATTGCATTTTGGGACCAATCGGTCAACAAGATGGCCGCCTGGCAGCCATCTTGGATTTTGATAGTTAAAGTTTGTTACCGCTATTTCTCAGAAAGTACTGAAGGGATCTTTCTCAAATTTCATATATAGGTTCCCCTAGGGCCCTAGTTGTGCATATTTCATTTTGGGACCAATCGGTCAACAAGATGGCCGACTGGCGGCCATCTTGGATTTTGATAGTTAAAGTTTGTTACCGCTATTTCTCAGAAAGTGCAGAAGGGATCTTTCTCAAATTTCACATGTAGGTTCCCCTATGGCCCTAGTTGTGCATATTGCATTTTGGGACCAATCGGTCAACAAGATGGCCGACTGGCGGCCATCTTGGATTTTGATAGTTAAAGTTTGTTACCGCTATTTCTCAGAAAGTACTGAAGGGATCTTTCTCAAATTTCATTATGTAGGTTCCCCTAGGGCCCTAGTTGTGCATATTGCATTTTGGGACCAATCGGTCAACAAGATGGCCGCCTGGCAGCCATCTTGGATTTTGATAGTTAAAGTTGTTACCGCTATTTCTCAGAAAGTACTGAAGGGATCTTTCTCTCAAATTTCATATGTAGGTTCCCCTAGGGCCCTAGTTGTGCATATTTCATTTTGGGACCAATCGGTGTCAACAAGATGGCCGACTGGCGGCCATCTTGGATTTTGATAGTTAAAGTTTGTTACCGCTATTTCTCAGAAAGTGCAAAAGGGATCTTTCTCAAATTTCACATGTAGGTTCCCCTAGGGCCCTAGTTGTGCATATCGCATTTTGGGACCAATCGGTCAACAAGATGGCCGACTGCCGGCCATCTTGGATTTTGATAGTTAAAAGTTTGTTACTGCTATTTCTCAGAAAGTGCAGAAGGGATCTTTCTCAAATTTCACATGTAGGTTCCCCTATGGCCCTAGTTGTGCATATTGCATTTTGGGACCAATCGGTCAACAAGATGGCCGACTGGCGGCCAAATTGGATTTTGATAGTTAAAGTTTGTTACCGCTATTTCTCAGAAAGTGCTGAAGGGATCTTTCTCAAATTTCATATGTAGGTTCCCCTAGGGCCCTAGTTGTGCATATTGCATTTTGGGACTGATCGGTCAACAAGATGGCCGACTGGCGGCCATCTTGGATTTTGATAGTTAAAGTTTGTTACCGCTATTTCTCAGAAAGTGCAGAAGGGATCTTTCTCAAATTTCACATGTAGGTTCCCCTAGGGCCCTAGTTGTGCATATTGCATTTTGGGACCAATCGGTCAACAAGATGGCCGACTGGCGGCCATCTTGGATTTTGATAGTTAAAGTTTGTTACCGCTATTTCTCAGAAAGTACTGAAGGGATCTTTCTCAAATTTCATATGTAGGTTCCCCTAGGGCCCTAGTTGTGCATATTGCATTTTGGGACCAATCGGTCAACAAGATGGCCGCCTGGCAGCCATCTTGGATTTTGATAGTTAAAGTTTGTTACCGCTATTTCTCAGAAAGTACTGAAGGGATCTTTCTCAAATTTCATATGTAGGTTCCCCTAGGGCCCTAGTTGTGCATATTTCATTTTGGGACCAATCGGTCAACAAGATGGCCGACTGGCGGCCATCTTGGATTTTGATAGTTAAAGTTTGTTACCGCTATTTCTCAGAAAGTGCAGAAGGGATCTTTCTCAAATTTCACATGTAGGTTCCCCTATGGCCCTAGTTGTGCATATTGCATTTTGGGACCAATCGGTCAACAAGATGGCCGACTGGCGGCCATCTTGGATTTTGATAGTTAAAGTTTGTTACTGCTATTTCTCAGAAAGTGCTGAAGGGATCTTCTCAAATTTCATATGTAGGTTCCCCTAGGGCCCTATTTGTGCATATTGCATTTTGGGGCTGATCGGTCAACAAGATGGCCGACTGGCGGCCATCTTGGATTTTGATAGTTAAAGTTTGTTACGGCTATTTCTCAGAAAGTGCAGAAGGGATCTTTCTCAAATTTCATATGTAGGTTCCCCTAGGGCCCTAGTTGTGCATATTGCATTTTGGGACTGATCAGTCAACAAGATGGCCGACTGGCGGCCATCTTGGATTTTGATAGTTAAAGTTTGTTACCGCTATTTCTCAGAAAGTGCAGAAGGGATCTTTCTCAAATTTCACATGTAGGTTTCCCTAGGGCCCTAGTTGTGCAATTTCATTTTGGGACCAATCGGTCAACAAGATGGCCGACTGGCGGCCATCTTGGATTTTTGATAGTTAAAGTTTGTTACCGCTATTTCTCAGAAAGTACTGAAGGATCTTTCTCAAATTTCATATGTAGGTTCCCCTAGGGCCCTAGTTGTGCATATTGCATTTTGGGACCAATCGGTCAACAAGATGGCCGCCTGGCAGCCATCTTGGATTTTGATAGTTAAAGTTTGTTACCGCTATTTCTCAGAAAGTGCAGAAGGGATCTTTCTCAAATTTCACATGTAGGTTCCCCTATGGCCCTAGTTGTGCATATTGCATTTTGGGACTGATCGGTCAACAAGATGGCCGACTGGCGGCCATCTTGGATTTTGATAGTTAAAGTTTGTTACCGCTATTTCTCAGAAAGTGCAGAAGGGATCTTTCTCAAATTTCACATGTAGGTTTCCCTAGGGCCCTAGTTGTGCATATTGCATTTTGGGACCAATCGGTCAACAAGATGGCCGACTGGCGGCCATCTTGGATTTTGATAGTTAAAGTTTGTTACCGCTATTTCTCAGAAAGTACTGAAGGGACTTTCTCAAATTTCATATGTAGGTTCCCCTAGGGCCCTAGTTGTGCATATTGCATTTTGGGACCAATCGGTCAACAAGATGGCCGCCTGGCAGCCATCTTGGATTTTGATAGTTAAAGTTTGTTACCGCTATTTCTCAGAAAGTGCAGAAGGGATCTTTCTCAAATTTCACATGTAGGTTCCCCTATGGCCCTAGTTGTGCATATTGCATTTTGGGACCAATCGGTCAACAAGATGGCCGACTGGCGGCCATCTTGGATTTTGATAGTTAAAGTTTGTTACTGCTATTTCTCAGAAAGTGCTGAAGGGATCTTTCTCAAATTTCATATGTAGGTTCCCCTAGGGCCCTAGTTGTGCATATTGCATTTTGGGACCAATCGGTCAACAAAATGGCCGAAGGGCGGCCATCTTGAATTTTGATAGTTAAAGTTTGTTACCGCTATTTCTCAGAAAGTACTGAAGGGATCTTTCTCAAATTTCATATGCAGGTTCCTGAAGGGGTCTAGTGCATTTTCGGACTTATCGGTCAGCAAGATGATCGACAGGTGGCCATCTTGGATTTTGATAATTGAAGTTTGTTACTGCTACATATCTCAGAAAGTACTGAAAGGATCTTTCTCAAGTTTCATATATAGTATGTAGTAAAAGTTTGAAAAGCAGGGGAAAGATCCCTCTTTCTGTTCTCAGACATAGATCATTCTTTGGTGGGCGCCAAGATCCCTCTGGGATCTCTTGTTAAAATCCGTCTTCTGTAGCAATGAAGGGATTTAGTTCTAATTTGGTCTGAAGCTTCCATGAATGAAGGGAAGCTATATGTATAAACGGTGGTTCTAGTCCCCCAGGGGCCTGGAGGGCGGGGCCCAATATGGGAAATGTAGCAAATATTCTTTAAAATCCTTTTTCTGTAGGAATGAAGGGATTTAGTTCTAATTTGGTCTGAAGCTTCCATGGGTGAAGAAAAAACAATTTTGTATAAACGGTGACCATGGCCCCCAGGGGCCTGGTGGGCGGGCCCAAATAGGGGAAATATACCAAATTCTTTAAAATTCTTCTTCTTCTGTAGGACTGAAGGGATTTAGTTCTAATTTGGTCTGAAGCTTCCATGGGTGAAGAAAAAACAATTTTGTATAAACGGTGACCATGGCCCCCAGGGGCCTGGTGGGCGGGCCCAATAGGGGAAATATACCAAATTCTTTAAAATTCTTCTTCTTCTGTAGGAATGAAGGAATTTAGTTCTAAATTGGTCTGAAGCTTCCTTGGGTGAAGAGAAACAAATTTTGTATAAACGGTGACCCTGCCCACCTGGAGTGCGGGTCCCAATAGGGAAAATATAGCAAATTCTTTAAAATCCGTCTTCTTCAGTAGCAATGAAGGGATTTAGTTCTAATTTGGTCTGAAGCTCCCTTGGGTGAAGATAAACAAATCTTGTACAAATGGTAACCTTGGCCCTAGGGGCCTGAGGGGCGGGGCCAAATAAAGGAAATATAGCAAATTCTATAAAATCCTTCTTCTGTGGGAATGAAGGGATTTAGTTTTAATTTGGTCTGACGCCTCCTCGGGTGAAGTCGAACAAATATTGTATAAACGATGGCGCTGTCCCCCCAGGGGCCTGAGGGGCGGGGCCAAATAAAGCAAATTCTTTAAAATCCATCTGTAGAAATAAATAGATTAAGTTCAATTCTAAAGCCATCAAGATGGTAGCTTGCAGTGGCGTAGGAAGTTGAAACGTAATGGGGGGGCAAAGGTTCTCAATATTTTGTTACCTCCCCCCCCCGCCGCACCTACAGGAGATTAATTCAACTCCCAACCATATATGCTTTATGTACATTTTTCATATATCATTAAATTTAATCCTTGTACACATTTATAGACAGTGGGGTCGCTAAAAGAAAATTAACGAATACGCAAATTGGCCAAATTAGCGTGTGAGCGTCGAAGGCGCGAGATTTTGGTGTTTAAGGGGTCTGAGGATGACCCCCGGGAAAAAATATTGCAACTTAGAATGACTGATATGAGATTTACAATGTATTTTGATGATTTTGCGAGCGCCCGAAAGCGCGAGCTTTTAGTGTTTGGGGGGTCCGGGGGTGTCCCCCGGAAAAAAATACGATTTAGAATGGCTTAGATGAGTTTTGATGAATTTGCGAGCGCCCGAAAGCGCGAGATTTTGGTGTTTGAGTGGTCCCCCGGAAAAAAATTACGATTTAGAATGGCTTAGATGAGTTTTACGATGCATTTTGATGAATTTTCAAGCGCCTAAAGGCGCGAGAATTTGGTATTAGGGGGTCCGGGGGTCTCCCCATGGAAAAAAATAACGATTTAGAATGACTTATATGAGTTTTACGATGTATTTTAATGATTATATTTAGCGTTCTTAACATGGTAATTTTTCGATTTAAAGTTACCTGCATTTAGAAATGATAATTGTGTCGTCATAACATTTTGCAACTCTACTCGGTCTGAATATACCGGCTTCACACCATCGGCACATTGTTGAGTAATATAAAAAAATGAATAAATTGTCTCGCTAAGACATGTAAACAAATTGATCTTTTAAGAGACATTTTTTAAATACTACATAGAATCCCTTGATGGACATTTTTAGTCTAGTTCGTGTGTATTGAATTTTTACTATTTAAGGTTTGACATTATGTGCTTGAACGTTTTAGGAAATGCGCCGCATGAAGAAGAATGAAGTACGAAAAATGTGCAGGAGGACCATTTTTTCTTTCAAATAAGCATTTTTAGAAAATTTCAGTCGGCGAAAATGGGGGGGGGGGGCAAAAAGACAGTTGCTGCCCCCCCCCCCCCCCCCCCCCCCCACCCCCCCCCCCCCCCCCCCCCCCCCCCCCCCCCCCCCCCCCCCCCCCCCCCCCCGCTTCCTACGCCCCTGGCTTGTATTCTTAACCTGAACAGTTGAGCGATACAGGCCCAATGGGCCTCTTCTTCTATTGTCAAAAAAGAGCGTGACGAAACAGAAAACTTTCTGTACCGGTCAAAAACAGTTACATCGTTATTAAGCAGATTGTATTTAATATATTTAACATCACCCAAGGCCCATGTGTACTATCCACTATCGCTTATTTACCCATATGACTCATTTGAGGTTCTAGTAATTATTTGTAAAATTACCCAGCCTTGCTTTGGGAAACAGAATAAGCATTGTTCAATGTACTATTCTTATAGAAGAGGAAAGATTTAAAAGAGACTATGCTACATTTCCGTTATCTTGGCCCCGCCCCTCAGGCCCCTGGGAACCAGACCCACCGTTTATAAAAAAACTGGTTCCCCTTCACCCAAGTACGCTGCAGACTAAATTAAAACAAAATCCCTTCATTCCTACAAAAGAAGGATTCAAATAATTAGTTATACTGTTCCACTAATGGGCCCCGCTACCCTCAGGCCCCTGGGGACCACACCCTCCGTTTATGCAAGATTGGATTCCCTTCACTCACGGAAGTTAAAGACCCAATTAGAACAAAATCCCTGTATTCCTACAGAAGGATTTGAAAGCATTTGTTACATTTTTCCAATTGGGCCCCGCCCCTCAGGCCGCTAGGGGACCATATCTTCTAAATAAAACCCAAGGAAACTTCAGACGAAATTAGAACAAAATATCTCATTCTATGTACTTTTAAAAAACAATGCTATATTACTCCTATTGGACGCTGCATTTCAGATTCCTGGGGATCTCGGACACCGTTTATGCAAGACTGGTTCGCCTTCAACAAAGAAAGCTTCAGACTAACTTCAAAGTCAAAGTCCATTCAGCTATTTCATCACGTCCGTCCAGTTTTCTGGAGGCAGCAATCTGATTGACCGTTTCGAAAGGTCCCCAAAACGTGATTTCTAACGGAATGTTTCAAATCCACTTATCACACGTAGTGATAATAACAATTTGATTGAAATACATTGCACATATCCCATATTATCACACATTTGATAAGAGAATCCAGAAAACATCCCATTAGGAGTCACGTTTCTGGCTCGACCTTTGGGAAATGATCAATCAGATTGCTGCTGCCAGCATAATTTGACTACAATTTGATAAAGCTTGTCAGAATTATATTTAATGTACGTAGTCAATTCGCCCAAATGTAGAGTAAGGTGTGGAGAAAAATGCATTTGATCTGGAGGACATTTGATATAAAGGTCATCCGAACCTGACCCTTATTGGATAAAGTCATATCCTCTATTGAATGGATGTGGTTATGAATTTAACCGCTGTTTACCGCTATATTTTTGCAAATGCTACATAAATCTTTATTCAAATGCCACGCATAGCACTTATTTTCATATGCAGGTTGTATATATAAATTTTATAGATACATTCTTCTTGATGTTCGTCAAACGTATTTAGTATTTCGCGAATTCAAGATATCAACCATTTTCTTTGAAGAGGAAATAAAAACACCAGCAAAACTATATATATAAATATACATATATGTCAAGACCCTTCGTATTCATTGATATATTTCAAATTGGTAGTTTTATAATTATTTTAGACGGAATCACAAACGGACTGGATTACTAGCTACAGGGTGCATCCAATGACCAAAGATGTCAAGTTCATCTGCAACATCATTGACACACCAGGATTCGGCGATACCAGAGGAATACACAGAGACCATCAACTTGTGGATCAGATCCGGGCTTTCTTCAACACGAAAGGCGCCAAAGGAATAGAAACCATTGATGCTATATATGTTTTGTCACACAGGCCCCCATTAGCAAGGCTAACCCACACTCAGCGGTATATCTACGACTCCATACTCTCCATATTCGGGAAGGACACGGAAGAAAACATCGTAGCTATGGTAACTTTTGCAGATGGAAAAGAACCCCCAGTATTAAATGCCTTGGAACATGCAAATATTCCGATTAAAATGCATTTCATTTTCAATAATTCAGCACTATTCGAGCCGAATTCAGATGCAAAATGCAATAAGTTCGGAAAGATGTTTTGGGAGATGGGTTTTCTAAGCTACCAAGGGTTTTTTTCAGATTCCTGCCCCACATGAAGACACAGAGTTTACAGCTAACAGCAAAGGTATTAAATAAACGAGAGCAGCTCAACACAACAGTGATAGGACTTTTGCCACAAATCGACATGGGTCTTTGTGAACTTGCAACAATGAGGACTGAACGAGAACTTATTGAAAAATTCGACAGAGAAATTATGGATAATCAAAATTTCACTTACGAAGTGGATGAATTTCAACAGCACCTTGAGAGAAAACTGGATCCTGGAAATTATGTCACAAACTGTACTTTTTGTCATATGACGTGTCATTATCCTTGTGCATACAGTGACGACAAAGATAAGATTCACTGTTCAGCCATGGATGCGGAGGGGAAATGTACAGTTTGTCCAAAGAATTGCAAAACTGGAAGAACCATAAAAACAACGATTTTCGTATCGAGGGATAAAAACAGTTAAAGTGAAGAGAACATACGAAGAAATGAAAAAGAAGTTGGATATCGCAAAAGAAGCTAAGGTTTTTCTAAGCAACATGTAATTCGCCGTCTTGAAGATGCATTCAAAGGAATGAAAAACGGCGTTTTGCGTATGATTGATCAAGTTAGGATCTGCGGAAACTATCTACGAAAACAACGCCATCAAGTCAAACCCACTCACTGAAGTGGAATACCTCGACGTCCTCAATAGAATCTGCACAACAAGAGAAAAAATCCGGGTTTCAGGAACGTGTTTCGATGTTAAAAAGTCTAAAACGCGCAGCGGAACTAAAGGCAAAATCAGAACATCTCACATCTGAACAAGATGTTGGAGGAATTTGGATTACACGACATGGACATGTAATAAGATATTTCATCCAACAATCAACATTTTCGTAATCGTTAGGTTGGATGTGTTTCTTTGTAAAAGTCAAATTATTGGGCAATCGAAACTTTGATAGATTGAAATTATCGAACAAACACATCACATTAACGATTTTTAAAGAGGTCCTTCCATTATAGGTGTCTGAAGTATCAACTAGAAAGAAAAACAAACTTACTAAAGTAATAGTGCTACGTAACACACCTCTATATCAACCTGATTAAAACGCGTATCCCTATTATCACTACAATTGATAAGAGGACGGTTATAATGATATGTATTTTAATCATATTGACCTCTATTGTTTGATTAAATAACGTCCTACTAACAGCTCTATTGATTCCGCCTGCGGCCTCCACTCTCCGACGGGTTTATTGCGTTCGATTTTCATTTATTAATTGTCCTCTTGTACGCTCTATTCTTAATTCTATATCGTGAGACCTTGTTTGGTTATTGTTTGTTTTGATAAAGGGACAGACTGCCCCGAAAACCCAACAATTTAATCTATTTTGACTACCCAGTTGGGATTGTTTCCTTTGAAGTAATTCGTTGTCCTACAGACATGCGTCTGCATGAATCTTAGTTACCCTGAACATTAGTGTTAATATTACTTCTTATATGATACAATTGGACTCTATTTTTTAAATAATGGTTATAGTTCCATAGGCTCCATCGCACAAAGAGCATTAACATTAGTTATCAGTTGAGTAATTTATTGATGTTTAATCGTATGTTCAGGACACAGTCATATGTATAGTTCCTTTTCTGTTGAAATAATCATCTTCGATGCCAAAATATATTAATGATGTACACCGCTGGGAAATAGTATTTTTTCTCAATAAAAAAAAAGACGCAGACGAATTAGTGTGTTAACTTCTGTGACAAAAAATTACTTTACAAGATTAATTAAACTATTTAAAATATTGATTGCGTCCCGAAAAAAAATTCATGACACCCCATTATGGAATGACTTACTAATGCGCATGAGCCTAAAGCAAAACAAACAAGTTTTATGTGTAATTTTTTGTGTTAATATGGGGCTTTCGGGATACCAAAATGGCGTGCGTGAAGTGCAGTTTACCGTCGATTAGTCCCACTTTCCAGTTATTGCGAAACCATTTTTGACGTGATTATTTTTGGTGACGTCATAATCACCATAAAGTGGGACTAATCGACGGTAAATTGTACTTCATTCACGTCATTTTGGTATCTCGAAACCACCGTATTAGACACGGATTTGTTATTCAAATGATGAATATCCATTCTCTTCATCCAGTAAATACGCATATGCATACGCCTATTGTTGTTAACTAGCTTAGACGGAATTTCAGAATAAACATAACACTTTTTTCATTATTTAATGACTTCGGGTTTTTAATGAATGCTATTTTATTTTACCTACTCCCCTACCGTGCTTATATTGAAACTTTAAAAGTTTGAACTGTATTCATCATCAAATAGATAGAAATCGAAAAAGTCGACGTAGTCTGTTTCATTATGTGGTTACGCTTCAAATTCAGGTCATCAAAGCATTTGTGTCATCGCGCCGATAACATGAAGCGTTTTTTTTTATAAAGTAGACGATAACGTTATCAAAAATAACCGTGTAATATACTTTTTCAATAAGCTTCTTCCGGGAAAATCTGGCGATGTAGTCTTTTTCGATGATCACGTGGCGTGTTTTGACCAATGAGATGTGACAAAAAATCCAGAACATTAATAGTTAAAAAATAGAAACATTTCTTATTAATATACACATGATATTGTACATGTAGGTAGCAAATATATTTTATTATGATATATATACACATATATACATTATTGTTTAACCCTCTTCTCAATTATATGATATGTAATATGCACATTTTGTAATTATTTATGGCAGTATTATGGGCAACCTAAATGAGACCTAGATACTTTAACTACCTATTATAATATCTAATTAAAATGATACATAACTTGCCTTAATTTTAATTTGTTTACGTATACTTATCCTCTTTTTTCCCTATTGTCGTTTTAAAAATATTTCATTGAGGTAACGTCTAGTAAAATTAATCATGGATAAGCATTTGTACAATGTATTTATCATAATTGTTGTAACTTCACAAATCAAATATATGTCTATTTTTTGAGATTGGTTCGTGATTCTCATTAGTGGATGGCTGATATGGACTTCAAGGCCTGTACCTGCTGTGGCGAATAGAACCAAAGTCACCAAATAGACATACTATCAATTATATTTTAGAATCATGGCACTAGATTTCCATTCTACTTTCATTTTCCCGTTTGATCAATGTTAAATCAGATGGGCAATATCAAGCTATGAGCTCAAATTTGGTATGAATATTTAACGTTTCCGTCGCGTCACGGACAATGTATACAATATAAACTTACGCCTAAATATAACGGTCAAAATATTTAAAAAGTGGTTTAGAAATTGTGTTGTCTTTGAAATATATCAAACGAAAGCCCTAACAAACACCATTCTATTTATCTTCCTTCTGGATGGGATTCATATCAACTGTATGTCCAATCTGGTAGCAGATCATTGCTTAAATATATTTGGGCTGTTACATTACAAATGAAAATTGAAAACTAATTTGTAAAGTTACAATAAACTTGATCAATCAATATAACCTTTTCATCCAGGAGTTACCTCTCCATGTTTCATGTGTTTTCTTTGTACCACTAATACCATGAGAAGATCAAGATAGACTATGTCTAATCATATTGACATTTCATATCTCTTTGTCGATAATATATTATTTGAAAATAATTGAAATCGAAAATTCAGATTTATCGTCTTGTTTCACACAATACAGAATTTTCATGTTTGACTGCAGGTGTGTTTACTCTATTTATGTCACATGTTCTTCATTGTTATGTAATTGATTTCTACGAGATTCATGACAGACAACGCCACAACCCAAAACAACTTGGGTTTTTTTTATCGTAAGAAGGAAATAGGGAATACATGGTCAATATCTTACAATAGAAGGTTTATTTTCGAAAACGTACCGTGACCCCTAATGGGATGTTTTCGTGCCATGGCGGGTCTGAATGACGTATTGACGGATAAATAACCGGCATTAGATATCAGTCAATATGTTGCAGGCTAAAATCAGGGCACATTCTACTCAATGACCATCATGTTAGACTTCGATAATGACAGAAGACGATATAAAACTTTTGTTTGTTGACTGTGTTGACACTGTAGTCTGAGATTGCTCCGAGATATCTGTCAATTTTATATGAGTGTGCTTACAGTATATGTTATGTGTGTATTAATGTTTGTTATGACTTATCGTCTCTAACACTTTTAGTCCGATGCTAATAATATATTATCAGCCAATCATCTGATCTGAATATGAAGTACAACTTCTAGTTCTAAAGTAAGAACACATTTTTGATAAATCTCACAAACGAATCAGATGAAAGATTTGTCCCTGAATGTTTATCAATGATTATAGCATTGCTGATGATTGTATAACTCGGTTTTATATGTATTAACATGAATCATCAATTATATTAATTTTTTTTTAATTTTTTTTTTATTTTCAAACATTTTACACAGTTTATATAAATAAACACCAACACACAAACACTTGCATACGCACTCATTCACAATACTTAAAACATCAAGTTGTACGTTATGTTACATCATATATAAAACATTACATAGCATGCCATGGTTTTAACCTGCATAATATGCATGTATGTGTACTAACATGACACAATACACATACATGCATGCAGACATACATACATACGTGCATGCATGCATATGTACATGCATACAAATATACTCTAACAACACATGTATACACAAGCATACACATATACATATGCACCTATACATGCATACATACACTCCTGCTTGATGTATACATAATACAAAACATATGTGTACATACATATGCATAAGCATCATGGCAGTGGCATTGCATAACACACAAATACTTAAATACTTAGCATAACATAAGATATATAGCACGATAACATATATACATTTACACATATAGATATATCCATAAAAACATATATTAGCAAACCATAACGCACATATATGCATGCTCTCTCTCTCTCTCTCTCTCTCTAACACATACACGTATATTACAGTTTAAATATATTATTATAAATAAATAAAAAAATTGTTCTGAAGAATCGTTGTGCTGATCAGCTATATAAACCCCAACAAAAGATTAAAAAAAAGAAAATTAAAGTAAGTTAGCAGTAGTAAAAGACTAAGTGAAAGACTAGGGTAAAGGTATATACTCAAAGGTCCAATAAAGATTTCCATTTCCTCCAGCCTATTTCAAATTGCCTTTTACTTTGACTAATAAACATATATTTTTAACTTAAAAAATTTCCTTAATTACATTAATAAGAGAATTGATATTTAAAGAGTTGCTAAGACATCTGGTTTTATAAATGTAATGTTTCATAATTATCAAAATTGCATTGACAACAGAGCTACAATTTTGTAAAACTATTCCAAAAAGAAAGGAATCTTTATTATATGCAAAAGGGGTAAACAATAAATCTAATAAAGTTTCAAATTTTGTCTAGTGCCTGTTGGAGTTGTTGATTGGGTTATGATAAACTTATAGAAGTCTTTCATTCCCTTTTTCCTTTTAAAGAAAATTTCTAATAATTTTGGTACAAAAGGGTATGAAAGTGTCTCTGGTTTTATTTCGAGATTTCTTAAATAGCGCTTTATTGACATATTATTCCATAGTATTGTAGAAAATTGGTATCAATTCCAATTTTTTTAAAGAAATGTAAACTTGTCAGAATTTTTCATCAAATGATTTGAAATTAAAATACCTGACCTAAACCAGTTGGGAAAAAAAATTATCATCTTTAATATCATTGTTGTACCAGAGAGGTGTTTTGATTATACACTCTTGTCTGTTTAGCCTCATATATTAAGAATAATTAAATTTATCCCATGCTTAAAGACATCTTTCCAAAATTGATTACGACATCTGGATATACAAAATTTTAAATTTTAAATCACATACTTATTTATAAGAATCAAAAATATATAATGGTTTTTACAGTATCAATGAAAAGGTAAAACAATATCAAAATAACAAACGAAAGGATGTCCCTTTATTTTTCATTCCAATGTATTTGTTATAGATAAAATGACTGATTAATAGTATGATACTGCATTCAGTGCATTTTCTTAAAACAGTTTTCTGATATTCTAAACTGTTTGTAAATGTTATTAAAATTTGAATTGTTTTATATAGCTTATTAACCGAATATTGATATTTAAGATTAACTCGATTCAAACACGTAAGATGCTTTAGAGTTTACTTTTGTAAATCTCGTTTGCGATTGCCTTTTATCCGCCGTCTGTCGTCATTGGTGTCAAATGGTATTTCCAACTTCATATTTATACATATTAAAGATGCTCCACCGCCGACAGATCATAAATGATATTCATCACTTGAACAATAATTGGTGTTTAATCGTGTATATAATAGTCTAATTAACACAAAAAAATAATATAAATTAATTTACTGTGCTTTTGGTACATGCACATTCAGTAATTCATTCCATATAGGATATAGCGGTACGGATTTTTTTCGGGATGCAATTAATTATTTTTCATATTTTTAACTTGAAGTAAAATTAGAAGCTCAAACTTTTCAATGGTGGTAATGGTGTAAAGTAAGTAACTTTTGTAACTGAAGGAAAATACTAAATCGTCTGCTCCTGTTTTTAATAGTGAAAAAATACCATTTGTCAGCGGTGGAGCATCTTTAAGCATAGAATTGATCTGGTAATGTTGCAATTCTGTCTTTTGTATTAACGAAAATACGAGTGGCATCATTTGAAGAGTTGAAATATTGAAATATGCTTAAAGGCCAAACGTCATCGATGCATTAGCTGGAAGCTTAGTATTTTAAAACTTTAGCAAATGAAAAATACTTTAGTAAATATTCAGGTAGCTAATGTTTAAAGTGTTATGTGCCATAACTGAGCGAAACTTTTGACAAGATATTGTGTCTTTAGTAATATATTGACAACCACATATTTTAACGAATCAAACTGTAGAAAGTCTTCAAAAGTAAAACATGTACTCGTACGATGATTTATAACAATTGCAACAGCATATGAATAACGCTCTGTTAGTAGTATTTTGTATGCTTTATATTTAGATGAGATAAATCTGAGTAAGTCACTTTATATCACTGTAAACTGTGAATTGAAAGTGTAGAAAACTTGGCTATTTGTTTTTGGCAGTGCTGCCAAACGTCATTATGAGTTTTTGTATGATTTTTTTTTAAATTAAACCCTGTGAATTGTAGGTATCATCAAAGTGTCGATAACATCTGAGTGTGAATAATCTTGGGGTTTTTTTTATCGTAAGAAGGAAATAGGGAATACATGATCAATATCTTACAATAGAAGGTTTATTTTCGAAAACGTACCGTGACCCCTAATGGGATGTTTTCGTGCCATGGCGGGTCTGAATGACGTATTGACGGATAAATAACCGGCATTCGATATCAGTCAATATGTTGCAGGATAAAATTAGGGCACAGTCTACTCAATGATCAACAGACCTAGATACCTAATATTCGATTCGGTTTCTGGTTTAAAGTATTACGTTTCTTATAACAGGAATACTGTGGGTAACGTCCGAGGTCATTGGGATTATACCAATTTGTTTCAATATATGACTTTCATAATACCGTAAACTTCTCAAATACCGATAAGAATATATCTACACCTGGTATTTGGTATGGCCAACTCAAAAAGATCACCAGACCGTGACCCTTAATGGGATGTTTTGTATATGTCAAACATCAGGTTATCGTTAAGACCCGCTGGCGCCAAGTATTGCTTAATGATTGAGTGTACAGGCAATGTAATTCATTTGAATGTCTTAATTAAAACCATCTTCATGAGCTTAAGATATTTTTGTGCTGTTCTTCTTTAGTTTTTTAATTACTGGCGATAACGGTAACATACATAACATTGTGTCAAAAGGATCTACCGATATCGGATACCTGTTATCAGACATCCTCATAATATATATTGATATCAAATATCTTTTCGGCACAATGTGCAGTTTTGGACAATCTAAAACTTTGAAATTTATATCTCGAAGCTAATAAAACACGATTTATACAAATGTCAAGTTACAAACTTTTTTTTTCAATGTCAATGATGCATGAACGTTAGTATATACAATTAGAATAGAACATTCTGATGACGTTACACTGTTTGCAGGTCCCTTGTAGTCTCTGCACCGGATGACACAGTGGTCGTACTTTAATTTTAATGATTTGCATTGATGCATTACATTTGATCGCTGATTAATTACACAATGAACATTTTATATTACAAAATACTATATAACAAGACGCGACATCATTTAATTTACAATAGTTTTACTTTCGTTGTTTTCTATAAAATACAGACCCTTATTAACTACCATGGAACTTGCTTGATACGAACTCGGATATTTCGACAACCTGGCTTAATACGAAGTACTTTGCCGGTACCGGCCGAATTCCTTCTTTATTTTTGTTTAAAAAACTCGGAAAATTCGAATTCGGGAAGCTCGAAAAACTTGGATAATATAAAGTAATTTTTTTGGTCCGAATGACCTCAAGCCACCCGGCACAGTGTTTCAAATCACAACTTGGAGACGTACACGATCACTGTTTTTTATAGAGAGATGTTACAATTATTCAGGTGTGAACAATGTTAGTGCTTTGAACCTTTTACTCGGCAAAAATAAACTTTACACCGTTCACCATCGTTTGATAATGAGTTGACATGCGCAGAATGATTTTCTACATAACTTCCTATAAACACATGTGGCTCAGTTACGTAAGTATATGTGCGTGAACAATTTGGTGTGACTGCACTTTATGAATCGATATTTTGGATTTATTTCGGTTTTATTGTTATACTCTTGCAACCACCATCGACGATTTTGATATCTTTCTTGCTCACATCGTTTTACGACACGGAAGAAGTAGATCTATTACCATGTAAAGTGATCGTCAGTAGACTTAATTGAGAACTTGCTTAATTCGAACACTCGGATAACTCGAATTTTATCTCGGTCTCTTCGTATTAACCGAGTTCCACTGCAAATTTGATAAGAGGATCTGGCAATATCCATTTAGGGGTCACGTTCTAGTGACCTCTATTACACGGAGTGGTTATAAGGATCTGTATTTTAATCATGTTTTTAATATTACCGTTATCACAGAATATTGTTCGAATCAGAAAATCTAGAGTTCCAAACTATTGCCAGCATTAACTCACTCCCCGTAAAGTTGTTCGACGCGTTGGTTTCCTGAATACTAAATAATTGCTCTATAACATGAATGATAGTTACAATATTTCAATACTGTAAAATGCTTTGTCTGGTGTCTACGTGCCTCCTTTGTTGTACAAAGCACAGACATTCTAATTAATAGATGGGAAAAGGATGTGACAAGATATTTTATCTAATGCAGCACACATGAGAACCACAAGGTCGTTCACTGCGTTTTACAAATGCAGATTGTTTCCAACCTGACAGGTATTTTACATGTATTGCTTTATGGTTTAAATAACAAAATATTTCTTTCATTCAAATGAATACAATTTCAAATCTCTTTATGTGGTATAGTATAACTAGAGAACGTAGAACTTTGGGTTGCGTTGGTTAAGAAGTCCCGACATATTACCCAAGGTCATCCACCTCTGAGACGTGCGTAACAGTTGCCAGATACAGAACGTTGGTTGGTGGTTTATCGTCGGATACCCCGGATATAATAAAGCATCCACAAACATATATATGCGCAGTATATGATTCAACAGTGTATCATTGTCTTTAAATTGAACTGAGACTGAATCTACTGTATAGACGTTCTAGATACTACTTAGTCATATACAATGGAAATTTCGTATGTTAAACATTTTATTAACAGTCAAGATCATTTAAACAGTCGCCATGTTTTGCGGTGAATTACGTGGGTAAAGTGCATGAAAACTTATGAAAGTTTGTAATAGTCAGAACTGTCAAATTTATTGAAGAAAATTGCCAAACATACTTAACATGGCACTTCATGCAGTCACCCTTACTGGCAACGGGAAAACCAGTCTTCCCTCTCTTTTCCAGTCAGGCATTTAATGCTAGAAACTACTATTTCATAGTCTTCCCTTAGCCCACCCCTAGGCCAATAGTAAGGCAGTCTCACAAAAAACATGATAATACATTCGAGGCAGCTATAGGGCAGCGTCTCTGATAGCGACAGAGGTATCTCAGCTACAAGTTGAATAATAAATCGACGACGCCTTATTGGAAATGAAGAGAGGATATCATAGTTAGCATCAAGCCTTGACCTGACATCCTGGAAGCCAAGATGTACTGCACAATATCAGGAAGTATTTGGGATAAAGACAGTAAGTATACACCTTTCATTTCAAATATCAGAAAAATTGATTTACAGCTGACAAGCCATATCATTTTATGAAAGTTTTTACAGTCTCCCAAAACATGCATCGCACAAATCATACATACAAACATACAACTGGAAGACGTCCTTACATTACTATGGCTATTAATAGGACGGCGCGTATCATGTGGCTCAATAGGTTCATTTAAAAGATCAATGTAATTGGTATAAATCAGCATCAAGACTGACCTGACTATCATGTAAGTCAAGACGTACTACACAATATCGGGAAGTATTTGAAATAAAAAATAAAAACAGTAAAGTTTTATTGTGCCAATAATTGATATAGAATGAATGTAATCTTTCTAACACCGAAAACACACGAAATGAATTTATAAAATGAACGTCGTTTAATTTTGAGTTTCCTAGGGGTATTTACCAACCAAGTCTTAATGTACATGTAGTTGTCCGCGAATGCTCACATGAGGACATGAACAGTTATTTATATAAAACGCCCTGATTGGAATTTGAAGTCATCCAACAATGGTTTTCCATCTGCATTTTTCTAGTAACGTAGCGTTTTTCATTAATTTTAACTTAGAAATAGCTACATTAATTAGATACAATGGACCTAGAAAAACGATAATTAATCAAAATATATTATTTGTTCATTTAAAAAAAATAATATTGATATTATACATAGCCAGGGTCATTTAAAGATGGCCTCGCGTGAAATGATGTGTATTGCGTGTGAAAAGTGAAAACATACACACACATTACCTGGTCACGTTATCATTAGGGTTAATCCTACAAACCGCGCTATGCTATTTACGCTCGTGAAAACGCTTTTAATACATGAAAAATGTCATCTGAGGCAACGTACGTGATTAATATTTGCTCGGCATTGCTTATAATTGTACAGTCGATATAGTGCAACAGCACCTTTGCATAGAAAAAGCATTTACAATCAGGTTTATTTTGGTGCGAGACAATAAAGCAATGGTTTATTTGTATTGATATATTATTGCCTTCTTTTGAGACTATGGTCTTATAGTGTAGTCGAGGGATCCGGTACTAATGCAACTCACAAGACAACACTATGAGACCATAGTGCCCTCAAAAGAAGGCAATAATGTTTTTAGTACATAAGGAATTGAAAAAAATATGATAGGACAAACAATTATGTACAATCTTCAATATAAATTTAGTTAAACGAGTGCGGCCACGTCTAACGTTTAGAAATGTCATGGTCGGAGGCGTCTAAATACATTTTTCCAGGCGAAAATATTTGAAAATACTAACTGCATATTTCGTTGCCTGCTCGGTTCAATTTGCGTTTTTGTTCTTTTGTAAATTCGTCAGCTTTCAAGTTTCAAAACCGTGACATTTATGTTTTGCAAAACGTCGTCCGCACGCAGCTTGTTTGCCAGTGAACAGCGCAGATAGCGACAGCGACGTCATTTTCGTCAATATGACGTTCGTAGCAAAAAGCGCGCCAAAACATAGTCCCGCGGGAAACCATAATCTCGAGACTATGTCAAAAATCTAGAGAAATGTTTTTGCAAATGGGGCCGGTAGTTCTTAGTGTGACGGGACTTTGTATGATTTTGAAAGGAAAATTATTGCTCTTTTTTTTCAGCGGTAGTAGCCGTTTTTTATGAAGATGTGGCTAAAAATGTGTTTATAAAGCCGCTAAAAATGTAAACGGATTAAAGATTTAGGCCACAACGTTCATTTACGTTGGATCTTCATGATCAGGAAATGAAACTCCCTCAAAAAAATTTTGTTAAACTCCGCCTACTTCAATTTCAATTTCAGCCAATCCTCGCCTCCTCAGGGATAGTGTGACCTGATTATCTTGTTACGTCACTTCATTTAATACAATGTACACTCGCTGCAGTAGTAAAGTACTTTCGTCGTTCAAAGATGGGATTCAACGGCAGTAACACCGAGTGTAGAATCATACCATGATGCTGAGAATTTTGCATTATATTTTGCCTTTTGTGCTCTCAAATTCCCACTACTTGTCTCAGTAACGGCACTTTGTAGAGTTGTGTAGGAGGATTTTGAGAGGAAACTAAACATGTGATTTTAAGCCGCTGCTGTATAGTACATGTAGAATACGAATTTTACACTCGCCAAGGCTCGCAACAATAACAACTTCCAAGACTCGTTTCATAAAATCTCATATAAAATGAACACTCATGTAAGATCCTATATATATATTTTTTTATTTCTATTTATTTGCAATACATTGCCGACCGATTTGATACTGTTACTTATTTGAAATTATATATGGCTTAATGACAGGTTTGAAAATCAAGATTTTTTTCAGTAAAAGTACAATGTTTTTGGACATCAAGATACACATTCCTCAAAATGTGGCGCTTTATAGTATAAATGTTGAATGCAATTGTAGTTTAAAGTAGTTTTAGCTATTAGTCTCTATGATAGGTAGTTTAGATCACTAGGATCATTAATTTGGTGTAACAATTAGCATGTCCAATTAGTTTGTAGTTATTGGGTCAGCAGACCAGCAGGTTAAATATAGATGACGATTATGGTTACCTCATGGCTATGTTCAACGCCAGCTGCAAACCGAGCCATTTGTAGACTAGAAAGGGCTGTGGTCAGTCTGAGAGTGCTAATTATGTAGTAATGGTGGTGAGAACATTAGGGCACTGAAGGGGAGTTGGTATGTAACTATAGAGCCTAACTAATGAGCTGTCTGTAGTAAGGGTCGGTCATTAGGCTAAGAATGGATAGGGGATTTCCTTATCTTAGTTTTGGAGTTTTTTTATATACTTCTGCTCTCTGGTGATTCCGACGCCTATCTTTAGCGGCAAATAGAGATGTGGTGCATGGGTCAGTCTTTAATTTGCATATTCAGTATTGTTCTATGTTTAGTTATGGTATCTAGGTGCTATGTTTAAATACCATCCTATTTTCGGTATGCATGTGTGTTCATAGCCGTCCTATAAATATATATCCTTAGTTTAGATTATTTAGTTAAGAATAGCAGTTTATAAATATGTATCCTTAGAATAGAGTATATAGCTAAGAATAGAGATGTAAATTAGAGTCGGTAAAAGGGAAGGGGACCCTTGGAGTGGGGCAGTTCATGGAAAGTGAGTCAAGAGGTATAGCTGTAGTTCTTTCGAGTTCTTTGGAGTTTGCCGAGCAGTTGGGAGTAAGCCGAGAGGTACAGCTAAAGTTATTGGACAGTCAGGTGATAGTAGTTAGCGATTAGTTTGTAACAAGTGAGTTTAGATAAGTCGAACAGTTGGTTAAAAGAATTAGTTTACGTATGTAATTGTTTGCTGACAAGGCTGAGTGAAAACCCTGAACTTTTGCTTTGATTTGATACAACTTGAATACTAATGGAAACTATATCTCATATTAGGATTTTTTTTATATTCTTTGTGTAATAATTTTTTATCGGCGCCTGACAACCAGGGCTGAACTTTAACTTGAAATTAATACTTTGGTTAAAACAAAGAGAACCAACTGTGTCAGAAGTGAGATACAATCTTCAGGATAAAGAATAGACGGAGAACGTCACAAAAACAACAATTGTTAATCGTTAAAATAATATTTAATTTCGTCTCCTGAAAATTTAAAAATGTGAATCGTGAGCTACTTTTCTATTGTCATGTTCTCTATTTGTTCAAAGTTTCGTGCTTTTATTAAAAGGCCAAATTTTGAATGACAGGTATAAGTTGTTTGAAAATCATTTTTTTTCAAGGAGAGGACAATGTGTTTGTTCATCAGGATAAACATTCATCAAAACAGCAATTGTTAATCGTTAAAATGATATTTAATTTCGTCTCGTAAAACTTTCAAAAATGTGAATCGTGAGCTGTTTTGTTTCTTTATTTGTTCCAAGCTTCTGTTCAAATAGGCAGGACTATATTTACTGCAAAAAATGCTGTACCATAGGACAATGGTCAAAAATGCTGTACCATAGGACAATGGTTAAAATTAGAGAGTATAAAAGGAATTAGTTTACGGCATTGTTTTGTTTTTAAAATACTGATACTCTTTAACGGCCCACTACCTTTCTGAAACGGCGTTTGACTTTTAATATGGTAATGTAAAACGAAATTGATAAAGAGTTATAAGCGTTAGGGTAAATTCTACATGTATCTATCGTTATTATACCCTATATCTTTTCAAACATTAATGTATCTTAAATAATCATAAACACATTAGATACAACTTTTTAATTAAATAATTTTGTCTTCATGAAGCATTTTATAAGCTTGTAAATATAAATTTTGATTAATTATGTGAAAAAATGTACATTTCAGGAGAACAAGTCCACATCTTTCGGCATATATTTCTGACGCGTGTGTCCATATAAGGTACTGCGAGTATGGAAGAGAATGGTGGATTTTCCAAAATCCTTAACAGAAGTTATAGATCTATGTCCTATCACATTTTTCTTTAGAACATTCTCATAAAACATTGGAAAATAATCTCTTACCTGAACATAAAATTTGAATATCCTAAGGTTAGTAGTTAGAACGACTGAACTGTTAATAAATCATGTTCCCTTGACCTAGTTTTACCTGGAATGACATGGCCGTTTCTCAGAATAACTATTTTCTGTCCCGGTGTGTTTGCTTAGTTGTTTATATAATGTATTCGATGATCAGTCTTATTGTGAACTTGTGACATTAGATACTGAGTCTCACTTTGAACTATGACTACACCATATGTACTGATATATAATAGTTCGTGTCGTTACCTGTTCAATTGAACAGTTCGAAATGTATTATTATTATGTTACTAAATAGATTTTCTACAGGTATTCTATGATGAGGAGTGTGAGGTTTTCGTTTTACCTCTTGTCTGCCGATGTCTTTAGTAAATACGGTTTCAGTATTCGACGCGGGGTGGGCAATTGCCCCACCTCTCGTTCTCCAGGACGGGGGAGGGGGCAAACATGTATTTTTGGCCCCCATTTTCGCCGAGTGAAATGTTCTAAAAATGCACATTTGAAAGAAAAAAGGTCCTCCTGCACATTTTTGTACTTCATTTTAGAAAATTTTCCGCTGCGCGGCGCGTTTCCTAAAATGTTCAAGCATGTAATGTTAGAACCTTTCAAAATGAAAATTCAATACACACGAACTAGACTAAAAATGTCCATCAAGGGATTATACTATTTAAAAAAAATGCTTCTTAAGATATTAATTTGTTTAATATGGCTTAGCAAGACAATCAATTCATTATTATTTTGAGTTACACAACAATGTACCGATGGTGTGAATCCGGTATGTTCAGATCGAGCTGGGTTTCATAATAGCATGACGACACTCACAATTATCATTTCTCAATGCAGGTAACTTTAAATCGAAAAATTACCGTGTTAAGAACGCTTTAAAATCATCAAAAGACATTGTAAAACTCATCTCAGCCAATCCAAATCGTAATATTTTTTCTCGGGGGAGACCCCTCGGACCCCCCAACCACCACAATCACGCGCCTTCGCGAACGGCGCTCATAAATTCAACAAAATGCATCATAAAACTCATCTCAGCCATTCTAAATCCTAATTTGTTTTCCTGGGAGACGCCTCGGTGCCCGAAAAATCATCAAAATGCATCGTAAAACTCATCTCAGCCATTCTAAATTATAAAAAAAAAAAAATCCGGGGGAGACCCCCCAGAAGCCCCCAAACACCAAAATCTCGCGCCTTCGGCGCTCACAAATTCAACAAAATGCATCGTAAAACTCATCCCTGTCATTCGATGGCCCATATGAGCCGACATGGCAACTGCTTTACTAAACTGTAGTTGTACACACATTTGCGGTGATTGTCATGGCAACTGCTTTAGTAAAAGGCACTTGCCAACGTCTTTTGTCATTTTACTCGTTTGGCAACTGCTTTACTAAACTATTTTGTCATCCTTACGCGTGGCCTATATCAGCCGTAGTGGCGGGTGTCTGGCTTTTGAGACAATTAACATTCCACACCGATATCAAGCCAAGTTGACGCCGTACAGGTGTGATGATTAAATGACCTTTGAAACCAAAATTATATTTTACGACACTTTACCAAACAAAGACGATTACAGTTATATACAAATAACATAGCCATAGGTGGTAACAAGTTATTGTACGGTAAGTAACGGTAAATACTTTTGGGAGCCGAATGGGGAGAGGTTACAGCCCTAGGAGGGGGACAACCAAATGATAGCTAGATTATCTCCCCTTAGTTTGAAACTTAATCAGACATGTAGTAGAGACAAAAAAATCAAGCCAAATTTCAATATACTAGGGACTGGTAGCCAGTCTAGGAGGGGCAGACATTCAACCCACCTAAATCTCTCATTATATGCCCCTACCTAGGGAAAAACCAAATTTTCACATAATACCTGATATTATTAAAGATGAATAAACATGAGCATTAAATTTTATTTAACGTATATTGAATTACTTCACTGAAAGCCTATTATCATTCAAACGTCAACATTAGCCACAGATTGTGTCACCTACCAATGATTCTACCAAGAACACTATCGTAAAATATCGTTTTTGTTTCAAAGGTCATTTAATCAGCAAACGTGTACAGCGTCAAACTCGGATAGATATCGCGTGGAATGTTAATTGTCTCAAAAGCCAGACATTCGCCAATACGGCTGATATGGGCCATGCGTAAGAATGACAAAACAGTTACTTTAGTAAAGCAGTTGCCAAACGAGTAAAATGACAAAACATGTTGGCAAGTGCTTTTTACTAAAGCATTTGCCATGACAATCACCACAAATTTGTGTACAACTACAGTTTAGTAAAGCAGTTGCCATGTCGGCTGATATGGGCCATCGTCCGCAAAATCATCAAAATACATCGTAGAACTCATCTCAGTCATTCTAAATCGTAATAATTTTCCATGAGATACCCCGGACCCCCCAAACTTGCAAGCTAATTTGCGTATTCATTAATTTCCTGTTAGCGACGCCACTGTCTATAGATGTGGATTATATATAATGATATATGAAAAAAAAGTATATCAATTATCTCCAGTGGGTGCCGCGAAAGGGGGGGGGGCGGGGTTACGAAATATTGAGCACCTTTGCCCCCCCCCCCCCCCCCCCGATTACGTTTCATCTTCCTACGCCACTGCTTAGTCCATCTTACCATCACGACTCGCTTCTCAATTGTGAAACAGGGATCTGATAATTAGTTACAGTGTATATTACTATGGACCCACCAGAGTGCCTATTGACCATTTGTAGACGATGAAAAAAATCGATAAAATTCGTATTCCACATGTACATGTACTATACACCATATTCCTGAGACAATAATTCTACCACATATAGTTTTAATGGCTAAATATCACATATTTAGTAAGCTTTAACAAAAGCGGTTACTAACCGGTTGAGGACATTTTCCTCTCAATTTTTCTTCAAATGGAGCTGCTATCATAGTCTTGGTGACGGCACTTTGTACGGTTGTGTAGGATGATTTTGAAAGGAAACTAAATAATAGCTTCTTTATCCAGCGGTAGTAAACCGTTTTTTAAGACTTACTAACACTAACCATGTGATTTTTAGTCCTCTAGGGGGACTAGAATTTAGTTAGCAGTAGTAAAAGACTAAGTGAAAGACTAGGGTAAAAGTATATACTTAAAGGTCCAATAAAGGTTTCCATTTCCTCCAGCATATTTCAAATTGCCTTTTAACCCACATGGTCTCTCTTGACTAAATAAAACATATATTTTTTGAAACTAAAAAAATATCTTATTACATTGAATAAAAGCATTGATATTTAATGAGTTGCTAAGACATCTGGTTTTATAACATGTAATGTTTCATAATTATCAAAACTTTCATTGTCAACAGAGTCTATATTTTGTAAAAACTATTCACCAAAAATGAAATGAATCTTTTATTATATGCACAGGGAATTAAACATTAAATCTAATAATGTTTCTTAACTTTTGAAGCAGAGTTTGCAACCTCTTTGCATTCCAATAGGCAATCTATAAATTGTCTCCCTTTCTGTATTTACATATGTACAATATGACTAAGGATTTATTCATATATATTTTGATGGAAGGTTATTAGTAACTTATATTGTTGATTAATTCTGACTTGAAACCATATCAATTTGGAATTTCTTGTTACCTTAAATGGAAGAGTATATATTTTTAACCACATTTTTGTATCAAAGTTAAAGCTCGAATTCCATTTTCTAGTACCTGTTGGATTTGTTGATGGAGTTATGATTAACCTATAGAAGTCTTTCACACCCTTTTTGCTTTTAAAGAAAATTTCTAATAATTGTGGTATAAAAGGGTATGAAAGTTTCTCTGGTTTTATTTCGAGATTTCTTATATAGCGCTTTATTGACAATATTAGTCCATGGTATTGTAAAAAATTAGTATCAATTCCAAATTTTTGTATAAATTCGTCAAAAGAAAGAAAAGTAAAATTGTCAGAAGTTTTCATCAAATCATTTAAAATTAAAATACCTGACCTAAACCAATTGGGATAAAAACAAATTTATTATCAACTTTACCAGAGAGGTGTTTTGAGGACACACTCTTGTCTATTTTGCCTCATATCTTCAGAATAATTTAATTTATCCCATGCTTTAAAGACAACTTTCCAAAATTGATTTCGACATCTGGATATACACAATTTTACATAATTCTTCCTACAATTATATATCTTTTTTAAATCTAGAGTTGACTTGAGGATCAGATACCATTTGCCTGAAGACGAGAATAATCTTCTAACCCATCCTAACTTTAATAAATGGATGAAAGCATACAAGTCAATCATCTTAAGCCCACCATCTGCATAATTTTGAATCATAACATCCGATTTGATCTTATTATGGCATTTACCATTCCACAAAAAATCGAATAATAAAGAATTTATTGTAGCTAAATATTTTTCTGGTGGGTTTGGTAAGGTTATAAACAGATCGTTAAGTTGCGAGATCAATAAAGATTTAATAACATTGATTTTCCCAATTGGAGTCAAGCTCCGCCTCTTCCAAGCAGTAAGAGGAATCAGAAGTGATTTGAGTTTTACAATTATTTTGTCAGAATTCATTTTTGGTATCTGATCTAAATCAACCGAAAATTCAACCCCCAAAAATGTAAACCTGGTTTTCCCCCACTGTAAATTCAAATCTGGCCTATATGTTATATTACTGTATTTATAGTTCCCTAACCATATAACTGTTTTACTAGTATTAATATTTAAACCTGAAATTTTTGCATAGTTATTCAACTCCGATATAGATTCATTAAGAGACCTCTCTGACCCATCTAGTATCAAACCAGTGTCATATGCACATTGGACGTTCAAAATTGGTACATTATCTACATCAATGCCTTTAATATGATTATTATTTCTAATTCTTGCAGCTAGCACTTCTGCACATATAATAAAAATGTAGGGAGCTATTGGATCTCCTTGACGACAACATCTTTCTATACTGATACGTTCCGATAAATTCCCCCCTTGATTAATTGAAGAATATACATTATTGTTAAATAATTTTAACCATTTCTTATTTCTGGTCCAAAGTTAAAATAGTTAAAAACTTTATCAATAAATCTCCATGAAACGGAGTCAAAAGCCTTTTCGAAATCTACTAATATCAACATACCTGGAATATTTAAATCTTCAACATATTGCATTACATCATACACTGTGCGGATATTTTCACCTATATACATACCAGATAAAAAGCCAGTCTGATCTTCATTGATAATTTTATCTAAAACTGTTTTGATTCTTTGTGAAATTACCCCTGAAGCAATTTTATATGTAATATTTAAGAGTGTAATTGGCCTCCAGTTTTTTTTTAAAAAGTGGCGTGGCTTATCTCCCTTGGGAATACACACAATAATTACATGTCTTTGGGTAACTGAACATTGACCTACTAAAAAAACCATGATTTAAAGAGCGCACACCAAACTACCTAAATTCCTCCAAAAAACTTTAAAAAATTCTGAAGTGAAACCATCTGACCCTGGACTCTTATTGTTTTTCATACCTCTTAGAACTTTTCCTGCTTCCTCAAACTATATCTTACCCTCTAAGCTATCTGACTCAATATTACTTAATTTTGGAATATTACAATTTTCTAAATGTACTTCTAAGTCAATGTTATCAGTCTCCCTAAACTTATAAAGATTTTCATAAAATAATCTTACTTCAGACAGGACTTCCTTTTGTTATCCCCCGCCCAACGAAGTTGGCGGGGATTCGTCCGTCCGTCTGTCCGTCCGTACGAATGGTTTCCGGAGCATAACTCTTAAACCAGTAGAGATATTTCCACGAAACTTCATACACACATTGGCCTTATGGTCTAGAAGTGCCTTTTGCTATTTTTAGGTTTTCATTTTTTGCATTTTTTCCGTAACCATGGAAAAATTGCTGAAAATATCATATTTTTGTACCAGGTTCGTTTCCGGAGCATAACTCTAAAACTAGTAGAGATATTTCCACGAAACTTCATACACACATTGGTCTTATGGTCTAGTAGTGCCTTTTGCTATTTTTAGGTCATCTGACCCGAAGGGTCAGGATGACCTATTGTCATCATGCACCGTCCGTCGTCGTGCGCCGTGCGCCGTGCGCCGTGCGCCGTGCGCCGTGCGTAAACTTTTCATTCAAACAACTTCTTCTCAATAACCGGAAGGCCCAGGGTACTCATATTTGGCCTGTAGGTTGCTGGGATGGAGGGCTACCAAGTTTGTTCAAATGAATGACCTTGACCTTCATTCAAGGTCACAGGGGTCAAAAAGGCCAAAATCTTTAAACGACTTCTTCTCAAGAACCAGAATGCCCTGGGTACTGATATTTGGCCTGTAGGATGCTGGGATAAAGGGCTACAAAGTTTGTTCGGATAAATGACCTTGACCTTCATTCAAGGTCACAGGGGTCAAATAGGCTAAAATTCTTTAAACAACTTCTTGTGAATAACTAAGAGGCCTAGAGACCTGATATTAGGCCTGTAGCATGCTGGGATTAAGGGCTACAAAGTTTGTTCGGATAAATGACCTTGACCTTCATTCAAGGTCACAGGGGTCAAATAGGCTAAAATTCTTTAAACAACTTCTTGTGAATAACTAAGATGCCTAGAGACCTGATATTAGGCCTGTGGCATGCTGGGATGAAGGGCTACCAAGTTTGTTAAAAAAAAATGACCTTGACCTACATTCAAGGTCACGGGGGTCAAATAGGCTAAAATCTTTAAAGGACTTCTTCTCAAGAACAAGAAGGCTCAGGGTACTGATATTAGACCTGTGACATGCTTGGATGAAGGGCTACCAAGTTTGTTCAAATGAATGACCTTAACCTTCATTCAAGATCAAAGGGATCAAAAAGGCTAAAATCTTTAAACGACTTCTTCTCAAGAACCAGAAGGCTCAGGGTACTGATATTGGACCTGTGACATGCTGGGATGAAGGGCCACCAAGTTTGTTCAAATGAATGACCTTAACCTTCATTCAAGGTCACAGGGGTCAAAAAGGCCAAAATCTTTTAAACGACTTCTTCTCAAGAACCAGAAGGCCCAGGGTAGTGGTATTTGGCCTGTAGGATGCTGGGATGAAGGGTTACCAAGTTTGTTCAAATGAATGACCTTGACCTTCATTCAAGGTAACAGGGGTCAAAAAGGCTAAAATCTTTAAACGACTTCTTCTCAAGAACCAGAAGGCTCAGGGTACTGATATTGGACCTGGTACATGCTGGAATGAAGGGCTATCAAGTCTGTTCAAATGAATGACCTTGACCTTCATTCAAGGTCACGGGCGGCAAATAGGCTAAAATCTTTAAACGACTATGTTGTACTAATAGTCAGATGACCGTTAGGGCCCATGGGCCTCTTGTAAGGTTTTCACTTTTTGTACTTTTTTCTGTAACCATGGAAACATTGCTGAAAATGGCAGATTTTTGTGTAAGAATCGTTTCCGGAGCACAACTCTAAAACCAGCAGAGATATTACCATGAAACTTCATAGACACATTGTTCTTATGGTCTAGTAGTGCCTTTTGCTATTTTTAGGTTTTCACTTTTTGTGCTTTTTTCTGTAATCATAGAAACATTGCTGAAAATATCATATTTTTGTAGCAGGTTCATTTCCGGAGCATAACTCTAAAATCAGCAGAGATATTTCCACGAAACTTCATAGACACATTCTTTTCATGGTCTAGTAGTACCTTTTGCTATTTTTAGGTTTTCATTTTTTGCACTTTTTCCGTTACCATGGAAACATTGCTGAAAATATCATGGTAAATGTTACTTTGCAAAACTCCATTCATCTTTGTGTATATAGTCTAATATAAATGTCAAGGCTGTATACCTGATTCAACAATTGCAGCCCCGCTCTACTTGAATTATACTCCATCTTTCTTTAGCCCAACTTCCTTTTTCCTGTTTTTTTTTCATACACATAAGTCTCCACAATCAAACTTACTTCAGCTTTGATATCTCCATTGGCGGGGGATCTGAATGACTATGTCCTTGTTTAGTTATAATATCTCCATTATCTTTTTGTATTTTAGGTATGATCTTAGAAGTGAAATTTCTGTTTTCTAAATTTAAGAAATATGATGTTGGTTTCTCCCCCTCCTCAATCCACTTTGCCCTTGATCTAATTAGACTGCTCTTGACTGTTTTAACACGTACAGCTTCCAACTCCTTTCTTTATATATCTAACTGTTCATGGTCAGGATCAGTTTCCGCCTCTAATAATTTTATTGAAGTCTTAAGATTATCCTCAAGTAGATTAGCTTGTTTTTTCCTAAAAGATGAGTATGGTATAGATCTACCCCTTATTTCCATAAGTAATGTTTCCAGAAATAATTGATCATTTATTTAAAACTGTATATCACTGTTAGAAATATTTTCAATAGAACTAAAATTATACACAGGTAAACAGTACTGCAGCTTGACCTCTTCAATACAAGTTTTAATCATTTCCAGATATTCAGATTCAAATAATAAAGAGTTGTTAAATTTCCAAAGTCCCTTCCCTTTTTTAAATTCATTCAAAGTCAACGATAATGTTGGAATAGAATGGTCAGATATATAACCCGGTTAAATTTTGGACCTATTAACACTAGAAAGAAGAGTTTCGGATATTAAAAAGAAGTCCAGTCTTGCTTGTTTTATAGGTCTATGGGACTTGCTCCGCATTGATTATTTCTGCTCTAGGTCTCTTGCACTTTGCTTTGATTTTAACACTGCGTGCGTCTATTCATTTATTTGTTTTAATGAGAGAATTTAAACTGTTGACCGTGCATGTGTTTCTCTTTCTTAAGTTTTTTTCATTTTTTTTTCATTTTCTGTCGATCACTTTGATTGTATCGTTAAAATCTCCTCCCAATATTAACAGACCTGTCTATAAGTAAAAATCTACCCTCCTCCCTATTTTTAGTATAATTTGCCAATTCTGCTCTAAAATAAGGCTCCAGTTCTTTTGTAAAGTGAGTTTCTTGGGTTAATATGATGTCTGCTTTACGCTTTTTTATCCATTGGTAAAATCTGTTTCTGTTTTGATTATCCCCCAGACCTTGAACATTTAAAGATATGAATTGTAGATCCATAAGCTTAATATAGATTTATTTATATGTTTATTATTTTTATTATTTTTTTTCTTTATTGCTTTTTGGCCCACCATCATCAGATGGTGGGCTATTCAAATCGCTTTTCGTCCGTGGTCCGTCGTCCGTCTTTCTGTCCGTCCGTCATTCCATCCGTTAACATTTCTTTTTACCGCTATTTCTCAGAAAGTACTGAAGGGATATCTCTCAAATTCCACATGTAGGTTCCCCTAGGGCCCTAGTTGTGCATATTTCATTTGAGACTAATCGGTCAATAAGATGGCCGCCAGGCCGCCATCTTGGAATTTGATAGTTAAAGTTTGTTACCGCTATTTTTCAGAAAGTACTGAAGCGATCTGTCTCAAATTTTATATGTATGTTCTCCTAGAACCTGCATATTGCATTTTGGGACCGATCGGTCAACAAGATGGCCAACAGGTAGCCATCTTGGATTTTGATAATTGAAGTTTGTTAGTGTTATATGCAATATTCGAAGAAAAAAAAACCATTTTATATATTTTTTTTTTCAAATGCATACTCTTTAACTTGCCTTTAAATCTTTAAGGATTGCCTCCCATGTGTTCAGTGTGTTATGTTTATGATTGTCTATTTTTGTGGAGAGTGCGGTGCATTCGTATTAATCTCGTTGCTATCGGGGGGCATTTGCTCTTTTATAATACTATTTCAACTATCTCACCGACGCATATCATTAAATCACCGAATATCTCGACCCAACTGCTTACATTATACTGGAAAAGAAGTAAACACGCCGTCCCGCCCATGTTATCCTTTAATAACTTAGTGATATTTTACTTACCTCTAAATTTGTCCAATACGTAACTCACAGATTGTGAAAAGAAGGCTTAAGGTGGTGGTGGCAGGTTTTCCTGTAACAAAATTTGAACCCCAATCATATAAGCATCACATCTCTTGTCCAGGACATTAAATAATGATGTTTAAGACCCTGTGATATTAACTAGTGATATTTTGTATGCCTATCTATATCACTTCTGATGTATAATGGAACTAAACTTACGTAATGAAAAGCGCACTTTCATGTACATCTAACCTAATCTTATGTATTACCGTTGACTTTAGATTGTTGTTGTTTGTAAATTTTGGCAAAACATGCAAAACAAATGTTCATTTCAGTACACAGGATTGAGTACATATATCTATCAGCAAATAACCATGTCATTATGTTAACTAATGTCTATACCAGGTACAACGAACGCTTGTTTGACCGTACACCAGTTTGCAAAAGCATACACATCGAGTCTTTTTTGACATTGTCACACAAATATCAGTTGTAAAATATATCATGCAAATATGTTATATATGGAAGCGTTCCAATTGATATCAATGTTCATATTAAATGTTTATCTGAAACATGAAGAAAATGTGCATTTCCACAAATCTACATGTTTTGCCCGAAACACAGCGGCGATTGCACATTTGTTTCATGTTCAGTGTTAACGTTTCTACTAAACATTGCTAACGTCACATCAGACACTGACTCAGAGACCAACTCCGACTATTTCAGAGGTCGTCTCAAAAATGTTAAGCTATATTTCCGATGACATCCAAGATCTTTATAATTCGTCGTTGATTTATAAATGATTAAGTTTGTTGGACTAACGGATAATATGTAAGGCACAAGATGTAACTGTCTCGGGTTCGATCCGATTAATGATATATATTTTTTATTTTTGTTATTATTTTTTAATATTTTATAACATCGTATCAGCCACAGTAATCGACTGTTTAAGAGGTAAAAATGTTTTAATGACAAATACAGTTTTATGTTCAATAGCATTTACCTTATATCCCTGAAAAGAAATAGTGTCCAGAATTGTTTTCCCTTTTTAGAAGGTGTACACGATTGATGGAGTTTCTACAAAGTACGGGTGATGACACCTCCAAAGGAGATTGTGGATGAACACACTTATGGGTACTGTTTACCACCACAAGCGTATATTTTGTGATTTTGGCTTGGTTTTTGAGGTACCCATTAGAGCCGAGACGACATTTCGACCGGACAGGGAAATGTCTACCTAGCATATTTGTCGTAAATTTCCCGATTCATCAAGCCATAACTTCTTCAATACTTGGCCAAATTTTTTCATCAAGTACTCAATGGAAAGATAAATTATTTCTCTTTAAGTTAAGATATCCGTCAATGCTGTATAAAACCCATTTATTAAAATAATCACGGTTTTAAAAAAAATAGGTCGGTTTTTCTCGACCGCCGAGTTCATACCCTTGATACTATAATATATATGTATACTGTTAGTTTTAAAAAATCGTGCCAGGTCCCTGTGATATAACACACAAAGTACACACGTCCTAAATCACACACAGAACACAAGTCCTATATCACACACAAAGTACACAGTCCTATATCACACTCATAATGGACACACGTCCTATATCACACTCTTACTCAAATCATCATATCTATTATACCATTAAGTACTTACGTGGATCGTCTCTTTGAGTGGAGGATTTTGATGATGTACCACCAATGTCGGCTGTTATTGACAGATTCTCTTTTTGACCGTCTTTATCCTCACAAAGCCTAGTCGATGTATGTTTACCTTTGGTCACTGATCGGTCGTTCTTTTCATTTATCTCCTCGTCGGAAGATGTAGACATCGCGAACCCTTTGTGTGTCTCACCCGACGAACATTCTGCGATCTGTACTACTGTAGTATTTCCGGTATCATCGGGACTTGGTTTTGATTCGCAGCTGTTAGTGTCAAAATCGCAGACGGGATCTCTGACAATTGGATTTTCCAAACTTATAGGCGATGCTGGAGAAACAATGGGAAAATATATTAAATACAGCTAAAACAATGAGATTTTTAAAATCCTATTGATTTCAAATAAAATCTTTGATATGATCAATTATTCATGTAGAAGGTAGGTATTCCAAGGTTACTTAACGCAAAATGTATCTCAAACACGGCACACACGTGCTATATTATACTTAAAATACACACATCCTATATCACACACAAAGTACACACGTCCTATATCACACACAAAGTACACACGTCCTATATCACACACAAAGTACACACGTCCTATATCACACACAAAGTACACACGTCCTATATCACACACAAAGTACACACGTCCTATATCGCACACAAAGTACACACGTCCTATATCACACACAAAGCACACACGTCCTATATCACACACAAAGTACACACGTCCTATATCACACACCCAAATCTGTCATCACATCTGTTATATCATTAAGTACTTACGTGGATCGTCTTTATCATCGGGAGATTTTGATGATGTACCACCAACTTCGGCTGTTATTGACAGATCGTCTTGTGGATGGTCTTTATCTTTGATCATTGAGTAGTCCTTTTTTCCATTTATCTCCCTTTTTTCTTCGAAAGTTTCAGACAATGAGGTCTCTTTGAGTGTCTCACCCGACGAACATACAGCGATCTCTACCGCTGCAGTATTTCCGGTATCTTCGGGACTTGGTTTTGATTCGCAGCTGTTAGTGTCAGAATCGGAGTTGGAATCTTTGCCAATTGGATTTTCCAAACTAACAGGCGATGCTGTAGAAAAAATAGAAAATACTTTAAAAAAGTTAAAAGGATGATATATTTAAATTCCTATTGATTTGAAATAAAATCATAGATAAATACATTATTCATGTAGAAGGTAGGTATTTCATGGTTACGTAACGCAAAATATTTCTCGGGACTGACACTTTATAATCTTACCAACCAAAAAAGGGAATTTATGAGACCATAATTCCCCTATAACTTCCGTTAATGTTGTAATATGTTTAACATGTATCGTGACGTCGTTCTGAACGACGTCTTAACGTAATGACGCAATTAATTTTTTTTGTGCGTACTTGGATGCTTCCCGAATGAAAAAAAAACAATTGTTCTATGTCGCTTGCAACAATATTTTTAATTTTGATTTTAAAAATGTTGAATATTCTCAATATGTAACATATTTCATTAAATTGCTGTTTGTGTGTGATACACAAAATGAACTCATCCTTTATCACACTCAAATTTGTATACACTTCCAATATCACACACAAAGCACACACGTCCAATATCACACATAAAGTACACATGTTTGATATCACAAACAAAGTACACACGTCCTATATCACACACAAAGTACACAATTCTATATCACACACAAAGTACACACGTCCTATATCACACACAAAGTACACACGTTCTATATCACACAGTACACACGTCCTATATCACACACAAAGTACACACGTCCTATATCACACAAAAAGTACACACGTCCTATATCACACAAAAAGTACCCACGTTCTATATCACGCAGTACTCACGTACTATATCACACACAAAGTACACATGTCCTATATCACACCCAAGTACACACGTCCTATATCACACACAAAGTACACACATCCAATATCACACACAAAGTACACACGTCCTTTATCACACAAAGTACACACGTCCTATATCACACACAAAGTACACACGTCCTATATCACACACAAAGTACACACGTCCTATATCACACACAAAGTACACACGTTCTATATCACACACAGTACACACGTCCTATATCACACACACGGTGCACACGTCCTATATCACACACTAAGTACACACGTCCTATATCACACACACAAAGTACACACGTCCTATATCACACACAAAGTACACACGTCCTATATCACACAAACTACACACGTCCTATATCACACACAAAGTACACACGTCCTATATCACACACAAAGTACACATGTTCTATATCACACACAGTACACACGGTCCTATATCACACACACGGTGCACACGTCCTATATCACACACAAAGTACACACGTCCTATATTAAACACAAAGTACACACGTCCTTTATCACACAAAGTACACACGTCCTATATCACCAACAAAGTACACACGTCCTATATCACACACAAAGTACACACATCCAATATCACACACAAAGTACACACGTCCTTTATCACACAAAGTAAAAACGTCCTATATCACACACAAACTACACACGTCCTATATCACACACAAAGTACACACGTCCTATATCACACACAAAGTACACACGTTCTATATCACACACACGGTGCACACGTCCTATATCACACACAAAGTACACACGTCCTATATCACACACAAAGTACACACGTCCTATATCACACACAAAGTACACACGTCCTATATCACACACAAAGTACACACGTCCTATATCACACACAAAGTACACACGTCCTATATCACACACAAAGTACACAAGGCTTATAATACACACAGAGTGCACACGTCCTATATCACACGTCATATATTACACACACAGTACACACCTCCTATATCACACAAACAAAATACATACGTCCAATATCACACACAAAGTACACACGTCCAATATCACACACAAAGTACACACGTCCAATATCGCACACAAAGTGCACATGTTTGATATCACACACAAAGTACACACGTCCTATATTACACACAAAGTACACACGTCCTTTATCACACAAAGTACACACGTCCTATATCACACACAAAGTACACACGTCCTATATCACACACAAAGTACACACATCCAATATCACACACAAAGTACACACGTCCTATATCTTACACAAAGTACACACGTCCTATATCACACACAAAGTACACACGTCCTATATCACACACAAAGTGCACACGTTCTATATCACACACAGTACACACGTCCTATATCACACACACGGTGCACACGTCCTATATCACACACAAAGTACACACGTCCTATATTACACACAAAGTACACACGTCCTTTATCACACAAAGTACACACGTCCTATATCACACACAAAGTACACACGTCCTATATCACACACAAAGTACACACATCCAATATCACACACAAAGTACACACGTCCTTTATCACACAAAGTACACACGTCCTATATCACACACAAAGTACACACGTCCTATATCACACACAAAGTACACACGTCCTATATCACACACAAAGTACACACGTTCTATATTACACACAGTAAACACGTCCTATATCACACACACGGTGCACACCTCCTATATCACACACAAAGTACACACGTCCTATGTTACACACAAAGTACTCACGTCCTATATCACACACAAAGTACACACGTCCTATGTTACACACAAAGTACACACGTCCTATATCACACACAAAGTACACACGTCATATATCACATACAAAGTACACACGTTCTATATCACACACAGTACACACGTCCTATATCACACACACGGTGCACACGTCCTATATCACACACAAAGTACACGCGTCCTATATTACACACAAAGTACACACGTACTTTATCACACAAAGTACACACGTCCTATATCACACACAAAGTACACACGTCCTATATCACACACAAAGTACACACATCCAATATCACACACAAAGTACACACGTCCTTTATCACACAAAGTACACACGTCCTATATCACACACAAAGTACACACGTCCTATATCACACACAAAGTACACACGTTCTATATTACACACAGTAAACACGTCCTATATCACACACACGGTGCACACCTCCTATATCACACACAAAGTACACACGTCCTATGTTACACACAAAATACTCACGTCCTATATCACACACAAAGTACACACGTCCTATGTTACACACAAAGTACACACGTCCTATATCACACACAAAGTACACACGTCATATATCACATACAAAGTACACACGTTCTATATCACACACAGTACACACGTCCTATATCACACACACGGTGCACACGTCCTATATCACACACAAAGTACACGCGTCCTATATTACACACAAAGTACACACGTACTTTATCACACAAAGTACACACGTCCTATATCACACACAAAGTACACACGTCCTATATCACACACAAAGTACACACATCCAATATCACATACAAAGTACCCACGTCCTTTATCACACAAAGTACACACGTCCTATATCACACACAAAGTACACACGTCCTATATCACACACAAAGTACACACGTCCAATATCACACACAAAGTACACACGTCCTTTATCACACAAAGTAAAAACGTCCTATATCACACACAAAGTACACACGTCCTATATCACACACAAAGTACACACGTCCTATATCACACCCAAGTACACACGTCATATATCACACACAAAGTACACACGTCCTATATCACACACAAAGTACACACGTCCTATATCACACACAAAGTACACACGTCCTATATCACACACAAAGTACACACGTTCTATATCACACACACGGTGCACACGTCCTATATCACACACAAAGTACACACGTCCTATATCACACACAAAGTACACACGTCCTATATAAAACACAGTACACACGTCCTATATCACACACAAAGTACACACGTCCTATATCACACACAAACTACACACGTCCTATATCACACACAAAGTACACACGTCCTATATCACACACAAAGTACACACGTTCTATATCACACACACGGTGCACACGTCCTATATCACACACAAAGTACACACGTCCTATATCACACACAAAGTACACACGTCCTATATAAAACACAGTACACACGTCCTATATCACACACAAAGTACACACGTCCTATATCACACACAAAGTACACACGTCCTATAGGGATCAACCAACTAAATAAAAAAAAGACCTTCGAAATGGCCCCTGTGTATACGAGATTGAGCCCAGGATAGAATTTTAACCCGGCCGCTGATTGGCTGGCTAATTATGAATTTCAAAAGTAAAAATGTTTTCTGACAGGTAATTATTCCTAGATAACCATAATATCAATTTGGAAATTCATATTGAGATTTAGGTTAAAAATATCAATTTTGATAATGAATAGGTAAAAACATTAGAATTTCCGGATATTTTAGTGCAAAATGCGCCTGATTTCAATAAAGCTACCCTGGTTGGAGTTTGAGCAGAAGGACCCAAACTTTTTTTTCTATCTAGTGTTATATGAGAACCTAGACTTTAATTATAGAACACAATACCTAACTAATATTTCTTTGTTTTAATAATACAGTACAAAACTTTAACAAAGTTTAACACTGTGGTCTATGTAAAATCATTTAGTTGGTTGCTCTCTATAGCGAACGCAACCGGAAGTATAAGAGTCAGTCACTGGAGCCGAGTGAGTCCATGGATACAAAGGTAAGTCGCCAAGTTTTAGAATAATATGTGTCACTGTGACTATGCATGCAGTTTATTTAGAATTGGCCAGTAAGTTAATGGTACATATAACGTAGATTCAGGTAATTAGCACGGCTGTAAACGTGTGACATGTGCGTTTAACATCAGATGGGTACGATCACATGGGTGCGCGGTGCATGGTCTCCTCAGTTGTCAGAATTTAGTACACAGAACTGTATGCATGTTCCAGTTTAGGTGAACCAGGAATTAGTGGTCAAATCAAGAAATTGGGGGTCAGTCATCTCTGCCATATTGGAGTGCCGAGAGCCATAAAGGTATAATATATAAAACATAAGTTACAGCTTATACATTTGAAATTGGTAACATTAAGGGGAGACAATTACATTGTATTACATAATGTCTAGTTTGGGGTGTGGTATTTAGACCTGCCAGGTATCATTGATGTGGGAGGGGGGGGGGGTGGTTGGGGGAGTCATCTCAGGTAAGCTAATTTAAGTAATTGTACTGATTAATTGTAATATTAGGGCTAATTAGTTTATTAAAAGTATGCATTTTATGTTATAATGATGAAAAATACCATTTTGTGAATATTTTTTTCCTTTAATGAAACATATTAATGGTGTTTCAGGGTCATTCAAGATTTCCGGAAATATGTGTTGGTTGCACAGATTCCAGTCATGGACAAAGACATGCATCTTTTGTGCTCATTACAGGTTTGATCTTTGTTTAATTTGTTTATTTTAAACAGAAAGGCTCTGGAACCATGTTCCTGGTAAATTTGAATATGTAAAAAGGTTTGTATATCTGGTTTTCTTCCAAAATCTTGACATTTTCTATATTATAGGGGTACCTGATTATGTAATGGATTATCTCCCCTTGGCTGGGGACTTTTCCTATTTTTTCATTATATTCAGAAAGTTTAATGATGTAACTAATAATTAACTTAAACAACATTAATACTATTTCAATATTTAATACATAATTTGCAATTAATCAACACAGTGTGTAAGTTCAACATTTCATGTTTTCAGAATTACTCCGCGGGTGACTGTCCGAAGGTGAAGCCCTGTCCTGGACAAACCACTTGACCGATTAAGTTCATATTACAGATTTGACATACAGCCGAAATGCACTTTACATCATAGGTGAGTATTAGAATTTTAATTTCTGCTATAGGGATCAACCAACTAAATAAAAAAAAGACCTTCGAAATGGCCCCTGTGTATACAAGATTGAGCCCAGGATAGAATTTTAACCCGGCCGCTGATTGGCTGGCTAATTATGAATTTCAAAAGTAAAAATGTTTTCTGACAGGTAATTATTCCTAGATAACCATAATATCAATTTGGAAATTCATATTGAGATTTAGGTTAAAAATATCAATTTTGATAATGAATAGGTAAAAACATTAGAATTTCCGGATATTTTAGTGCAAAATGCGCCTGATTTCAATAAAGCTACCCTGGTTGGAGTTTGAGCAGAAGGACCCAAACTTTTTTTTTCTATCTAGTGTTATATGAGAACCTAGACTTTAATTATAGAACACAATACCTAACTAATATTTCTTTGTTTTAATAATACAGTACAAAACTTTAACAAAGTTTAACACTGTGGTCTATGTAAAATCATTTAGTTGGTTGCTCTCTATATCACACACAAAGTACACAAGGCTTATAATACACACAGAGTGCACACGTCATATATCACAAACAAAGTACACACGTCCTATATCACACACAAAGTACACACGTCATATATTACACACACAGTACACACCTCCTATATCACACAAACAAAATACATACGTCCAATATCACACACAAAGTACACACGTCCAATATCACACACAAAAGTACACACGTCCAATATCGCACACAAAGTGCACATGTTTGATATCACACACAAAGTACACACGTCCTATATTACACACAAAGTACACACGTCCTTTATCACACTAAGTACACACGTCCTATATCACACACAAAGTACACACGTCCTATATCACACACAAAGTACACCCATCCAATATCACACACAAAGTACACACGTCCTTTATCACACAAAGTACACATGTCCTATATCACACACAAAGTACACACGTCCTATATCACACACAAAATACACACGTCCTATATCACACACAATGTACACACGTTCTATATCACACACAGTACACACGTCCTATATCACACACACGGTGCACACGTCCTATATCACAAACAAAGTACACACGTCCTATATTACACACAAAGTACACACGTCCTTTATCACACAAAGTACACACGTCCTATATCACACACAAAGTACACACGTCCTATATCACACACAAAGTACACACATCCTATATCACACACAGAGTACACACGTCCTATATCACACACAAAGTGCACACGTCCTATATCACACACAAAGTACACACGTCCTATATCACACACAAAGTACACACGTCCTATATCACACCCAAGTACACACGTCATATATCCCACACAAAGTACACACGTCCTATATCACACACAAAGTACACCCGTCCAATATCACACACAAAGTACACACGTCCTATATCACACACAAAGTACACACGTTCTATATCACACGGTACACACGTCCTATATCACACACAAAGTACACACGTCCTATATCACACACAAAGTACACACGTCCTATATCACACACAAAGTACACACGTCCTATATCACACACAAAGTACACACGTCCTATATCACACACAAAGTACACACGTCCTATATCACACATAAAGTACACACATCCAATATCACACACAAATTACACACGTCTTTTATCACACAAAAGTACACACGTCCTATATCACACATAAAGTACACACGTCCTATATCACACACAAAGTACACACGTCCTATATCACACACAAAGTACACACGTCCTATATCTCACACAGTACACACGTCCTATATCACACACAAAGTACACACGTCCTATATCACACACAAAGTACACACGTCCTATATCACACACAAAGTACACAAGGCTTATAATACACACAGAGTGCACACGTCATATATCACACACAAAGTACACACGTCCTGTATCACACACAAAGTACACACGTCATATATTACACACACAGTACACACCTCCTATATCACACAAACAAAATACATACGTCCAATATCACACACAAAGTACACACGTCCAATATCACACACAAAGTACACACGTCCAATATCGCACACAAAGTGCACATGTTTGATATCACACACAAAGTACACACGTCCTATATTACACACAAAGTACACACGTCCTTTATCACACAAAGTACACACGTCCTATATCACACACAAAGTACACACGTCCTATATCACACACAAAGTACACACATCCAATAACACACAAAGTACACACGTCCTTTATCACACAAAGTACACACGTCCTATATCACACACAAAGTACACACGTCCTATATCACACACAAAGTACACACGTCCTATATCACACACAAAGTACACACGTCCTATATCACACACAAAGTACACACGTCCTATATCACACACAAAGTGCACACGTCCTATATCACACACAAAGTACACACGTCCTATATCACACACAAAGTACACACGTACTTTATCACACAAAGTACACACGTCCTATATCACACACAAAGTACACACGTCCTATATCACACACAAAGTACACACGTCCTATATCACACCCAAGTACACACGTCATATATCACACACAAAGTACACACGTCCTATATCACACACAAAGTACACACGTCCTATATCACACACAAAGTACACACGTCCTATATCACACACAGTAAACACGTCCTATATCACACACACGGTGCACACGTCCTATATCACACACAAAGTACACACGTCCTATGTTACACACAAAGTACACACGTCCTTTATCACACAAAGTACACACGTCATATATCACACACAAAGTACACACGTCATATATCACACACAAAAACTACACACATCCTATATCACACACAAAGTACACACGTCTTATATCACATACAAAGTACACACGTTCTATATCACACACAGTACACTCGTCCTTTATCACACACACGGTGCACACGTCCTATATCACACACAAAGTACACACGTCCTATATTACACACAAAGTACACACGTACTTTATCACACAAAGTACACACGTCCTATATCACACACACAAAGTACACACGTCCTATATCACACACAAAGTACACACGTCCTATATCGCACACAAAGTACACACGTCCTATATCACACACAAAGTACACACGTCCTATATCACACACAAATACACACGTCCTATATCACACACACAAATCTGTCATCACATCTGTTATATCATTAAGTACTTACGTGGATCGTCTTTATCATCGGGAGATTTTGATGATGTACCACCAACTTCGGCTGTTATTGACAGATCGTCCGGTGAACCGTCTTTATCTTTGGTCACTGATCGGTCGTTATTTCCATTTATCTCCTCTTCGGAAGATGTAGACATCGCGGACCCTTTGAGTGTCTCACCCGACGAACATACTGCGATCTGTATCAATGCAGTATATCCGGTATCATCGGGACTTGGTGTAGATTCGCAGCTGTTAGCGTCAGAATCGCAGACGGGATCTCTGACAATTGGATTTTCCAAACTTATAGGCGATGCTGGAGAAACAATGGAAAAATATATTGAATAAAGCTAAAAGGATGAGATATTTAAAATCCTATAGATTTAAAATAAAATCTTAGATATGATCAATCATTCACGTAGAAGGTATGTATTTCATGGTTATTTAACGCAAAATATATCTCAAAAACGGCACACACACGTGCTATATTAGACTCAAACCAAAAATATTCTATATCACACACAGTACGCATATCCTATATCACACACAAAAAGTACACACACATCCTATATAACTCACCAAGTACACAGTCCTATATCACAAAATACACACGTCCTAAATCACACACAAAAGTACACACGTCCTCTATCACACACAAAGTACACACGTCCTTTATCACAAACAAAATACACACGTCATATATCACAAAAACAAAGTACACACGTCCTATATCACACACAAAGTACACACGTCGTCCTATATCACAAAAACAAAGTACACACGTCCTATATCACACACAAAGTACACACGTCCTATATCACACACCCAAATCTGTCATCACATCTGTTATGTCATTAAGTACTTACGTGGATCGTCTTTATCATCGGGAGATTTTGATGATGTACCACCAACTTCGGCTTTTATTGACAGATCGTCTTGTGGATCGTCTTTATCTTTGATCATTGGGTAGTCCTTCTTTCCATTTATCTCCTTTTTTTCTTCGAAAGTTTTAGACAATGATGTCTCTTTGAGTGTCTCACCCGACGAACATACAGTGATATCTACCACTGCAGTATCTCCGGTATCTTCGGGACTTGGTGTAGATTCGCAGCTGTTAGTGTCAGAATCGCAGACGGGATCTCTGACAATTGGATTTTCCAAACTTATAGGCGATGCTTGAGAAACGATGGGAAAATATATTAAATAAAGCTAAAAGGATGAGATATTTAAAATCCTATAGATTTGAAATAAAAATCTAAGATATGATCAATCATTCATGTAGAAGGCATGTATTTCATGGTTACTTAAAATGTATCTCAAGCACAGCACACACGTCCTATATCACACACAGATTGAATGACCAAATCTTACCATTTTCCCTGTCTTTATTTTTGGAAGGTGTAGACATTGCGGAACATTCGAATGTTTCATCTGACGAATGTACAGCGATCTGCTTCTCAGCAGTGCTTAAGGCGCCAACGGGACTTGGGTTTGAGTCACACTTTTCGCTGGTGTTGGTAGCAGAGTCGCTGTCGGAATCTCTGACAGTCGGATTCTCCATATTTATAATAGGAAATGCTGGTAATACAATGTGTCGAGGTCATTGAAATAATTTGTTCCACTTCAGTCACGCATCAAATCTCTGACGTTCAAAGTCAGTAGTTTAGAGGATACATGTTGTTTCCTGAAGTAAACGAAAAAACCATATCAATAGTTAATCGTGTCATGTTCGTAAATTTAGACTTTTTGAATTTTATTACAATTTATTTGCAATCCGGAACTTTCCGGAATTTGCAGTCCGGATGTTAGTCTAGCCTAATTTTAGATTCGACTCAGGTTGCCAACATGCCGGGCCACGGCTAAATCAAAGGAAAATTTCGGTCCCCCCACAGGGTAGGTTTATTCCCTGTCCATAGATTGTATATTATGTATTTTTGTCTACTATATGATTGTAAACATTATTCAGTCATTGTGATTATTTCACGATGGTTTATTTGCCATTTTTCAGTCATTTGATTATCGTTGATCATGTATCGTCTGCAGGAGCACATGTTCAGTGCTTGTAAGTCATATTTTAGGACCCTGCGTGTCACTAGTATAGCATATGTTGATTATAGGTATTATATAAGTATATTTACTAGATAGGTATAATGTGAATAAGCCTTTTAGATAGATATAATTACTGTTTCGATCAAAGTATAATTTAGTCAATTCGTCCTCGTATAATTACATGTGTATACATGTGACGAAATGTCTTACTAGGCAAACTTTATTATAGATAACAATTTATTATAAATAATGTACTTAGAGACATTCTGTCTGAAGGTGAATGCATATATATTGTGTTCAAATATAGAAATGTATTGTCAAATAGGAAATCCAGGTAATTTACATGTGTAATTTTGTTCTCATATCTCATTATTTACACTTATTATCTCTAGTCAATTATGTGTATAGTTATCAAAGTATTGAGGGTACTGAGATAGATTAAGTTTCAATTAGGCATGTGTAGTTATAAGGACACATTGTACATCTGTCTTATTGTGCCTTTATTTTTATATGTTGTAGTGTCTTTTACCTTCCTCCGGAGAGTTCAGTGAAAGGAATAACTACCTTCCTCCGGGAAGTTCAATGTAAACAGATGTACCTTCCTCTGGGGAGATTTGCGAAATAAACAAGTGAACCTACAGAAATCTGAGTCATGTCATAAACACCACAAGTCGTAAGAATTAAAACTAGCTTGTTGATATTGCATATTGCAAAGGAAAATAACTGAAGTTCTTCAAATTACGCATTAGATGTTTGATACGGAGTGGGACGACTGGTTCGCCCGTTGTCAGTATAATGTGACCGGGTGGGGTGTGTTGCTTGGTGTCTTCGGCGGCATGCTCCAGTGATATAGCACTATAAAAAGGGCAACAGTTCAACTATACAAGAAGACACAACATAAATATACCAAAGTCTCCCTAAACACGTACATCACATAACATACACGCAACACACCGCATACATGGGAGGCCGTCCTTACATGACCATAGCTGTTCATAGGGCGTTAATTAATCAAACAAACAAACAAACAAATTTTATACAATAAACTTGTGAATGAACGATATACAACCACCACCAACGGGGAAATGTATTAGTATTCACGTCACTTTCCAATGTCATGTAGAAAGTGACGATTTGTTTTATACAATATAAATTTATTATTATAGTGACGGTATTTAAACATAATGTTACATAAGAAACAATTCATGTCGATGGAGACGCTCATTAAGCATTCCTGTTGAGGAAAAATGAATCAAACCCAATGATTTCAAACAGGTTTCTGCATATTCTTTTACATCTGATCAGGAAATCAAAACTTAACTATCGTGACCATAGGCCGTCCAATATATATCGATAGAAAGAGGTTGGCAAGGCATTTTTTTCTGGTAACTGTATACATAATAATTCCTACCTGATCGATGACGTCATCGCCCCCACCACACGAGGATTACATTACATTACAGGCATTGTTTTAGTCACGGCTAGCTACGTCTATTCATAATTTTACTGTTGTTCATTTTGATTTGATTTGTTAAAGGTGTATGGCATGAAATAAACGTATCAAACATTATCAATCAAAATAATCACTGTGTATGATATACAATTAGTTCATGCTATATCATTTAACAGTCTAATATCTTCTTCCCTAGGTGTTGTGACCAACCTGATGAACTGTCCCTCTCGGCCAGGTATGCAAGCAACATAGACATTTAGACAACTTGCTTCTGTTTGATAAATGAATTAACTGCGACGGGAGTTCATTAACCGAGGAAAAACAATAGAATAATCAACACATCGCTGCAATTTATGTCACCCGAGATAATCGTCGTCTGTCGTGCTGCGATAAACAATTTACAATTTCGACTTCTTCTCCAAAACCACCTAACCAAATTCGATGAAATTATACAAAACCCTTTCATGGCCAAATGTCAACCAAAATTGTGAATAATATTAGCATAGCCCCCTCAGTGACCTGATAATAAGAGGTGGGGCCAAAAAGGGTCCAACATCGCCTACTGAAATTTTGAAAGTGGTAGAATCAAATACTATTCATAGGCGGAAAGGTCTTGAGGTCCTTTACAAAATTTGTAAATCATATGACCTTGGGATCTCACGTTTCCCTTTGGGGTGGGGGTCAAGCTTATTATAATTTATATAGGGAAAACATATTTTAAGCATTATTGGTCACTTGTAATAGGAAATGAGTCAAATATTTTCAGAATCATCAGTATGAAAATTGTGCATCATATGGCCATGGAGTCTCACTTTTCCCCTGTAAGATGGCGGTTGAACCTCATTTACATTTCTCCGACTGACACTCGGGGGTCTGAGGGCCGAGACCAAAATGGACCAAATATTTTACATGATGTAACCGAACGTTTAATCTGAAATAAATCTTCTACTTCAACAGATAGCAAAATCTAAGAAGTCAGAACGAGGCCTGCCGATATTCGATATTCTGGTAAAGCATTTGGAACCGCAGAATCAAATTGAAATGTAGTTCTGGAAATCCTTTCGATGGCAAAAGATCCCATAAAAAGTGAAATTTCCGGAGCCTACTGGTTGGGTACTCCGGGCACATCAGTTATAAATGCTAATGTGTAGTTTGTGCAATATATGTAGATGTAAAATGTGTAAAGGAATTTTAAAATTCTTTTAATTCTGCTTCTGAAAGTGATTTCATTTCGCGAACAATTCGGCCAACTCATAACAAGATGAAACCCTATCTAAAAGGTTAGCAAAATGGTACTTATGTAACATATTTTATTCACCTCTGTGTGCCATGACTCTCTTCAAAATTATTGATGAATAACCGGAAAACTTCATTAACCTTGAACCTTTGCAAACGTTTTCAAATTGGTCTATGGGAAACTATTTGGTTCGGCGGTCTTATTAGATTGTCTGACCATATGACTACTACCAAATCACGTACATCCGTATTGAAAACCCAATTACGCATGGGGTTAAAGTTGCTTCCATTTCGTTGCTCAGGAATATATTCATGAAAGTGATATGTTCGATGTCACGCAACCCGAAGATGGCACCATGTTAATAGGTGTTGTGGGTCGGTAGAAAGTCAGTGGGTGGCTATCGAGCAAGCAACAAACTATTGTGTGATAGATATATACATCATGTATACGTGTTGTTGCACTATATCGACTAAACAATTATCAGCAATGACATATTACGCATCAAAGATCGTACTAAATCGGTCACCATTTGACATCCCAGTGGAGTCCAAAGCCTGTTTGTGTGTTTGTGTGATTTAATAACGTCCTATTAACAGTCAAGGTCATGTATGGACGGCCTCCCATGTATGAGGTGTGTTGCGTGTATGTTGTACGAAGTGCGTGTTTTGGAGACTGAGGTATATTCATATGTCTTCTTGTATAGTGGAACTGTTGCCCTTTTTATAGTGCTATATCACTGAAGCATGCCACCGAAGACACCAATCTACACACCCCACCCGGTCACATTATACTGACACCGGCGAACCAGTCATTCCACTCCCTGTGTGCTGAGCGCTAAGCAGGAGCAGAAACTACCACTTTTATAGACTTTGGTATGACTCGGCCAGGGGACAGAACCCAGAGCCTTCCTCACAGGGGCGAACGTTCAACTCAAGGTCAAACGTGATGCAGTGCCAAGGGAGGCATTAGGAAAGAAAAAGTCAGTTAGGAAGATGAGAAAAGATGCAATAGGGGCACCATGTACAATTCTAACGCTCAATTTCTTTTCAAACTTGGTCAGTTGATGTAACAAACCTCATGTGTAGATATTTATAATTGGACAAATAATATGCTTCAATAACTGTTATAATAGAAATAGCTGGTTGCAATGATCTAAAATAATAATCAGAGTGGGGTTGTTAAGTCGTGTAGTAAACAGCAACGACAGGCCAAATCGTTTAACCAGTATTGAGTCTATCGATACACATGTATATCTACATGCGACACGAAGTAGGTAGAGTCTCGTAAATACACAAGATTTTTTCTGTATGATTGTCTGATAAAAGATTACAAGGTCGCCTATTGAAATGGTTTATCAGGCACGTCTATCTCTGAAACACAATTTTATAAGTCTTGATCTATGGAGGTGTCTCGACACAATTAGCTTGCAAACATAATTGATAGACATGCAAATCAAATAAAAAAAAAAATTAGATTGCACGTTATTATTTTTTTTCATTTCGTGTAGTACTGTGAAATAATTATTTTTCATAAAACACTGCTATAAATGATGCGAGTGTAACAGTGTTTTGTGGTAGAGCTTATATTGTTACGCTCGGATTTTCCACTAGAGAGGAAGTCAAATTTACTATAGTTTATATAGGAAAAACACATTTATGAACATTATTTGCTTAGTTTTAATAGGAAATGAGTCAAACAGGGTTAGATTTATTAGCCTGAAATAGCATTTTAACACCATATTCATATTGGTTCTGGCTGACCCCCAGGGACCAGAGGGGTGGGACCAAAATGGGTCAAAATGGCTAAAATTTCAAAAGTCTTCCTCTGAATTCACAGGTTTGATGGAACCAAATAAACTTCATAGATTAAAAAGTGAAAGTTATAAAATCACTGACACTGACTGACTTCTAGTTTGGTTTTTTTGTTGTTTAACGTTGGCAAAGCAAATTGGAATTTTAAGAATAAGGTTTGGTAACATAATACACTAACTATTAAAATGAAAAACAAAAAATAAAAATTCTAATACGAAGGTTCAACTTTAAAGTTTATTCTAATTCGTAAATACTTTTTACATATTTGAACCAACTTTGCAATGCTCTTTATGTATCAGCCCTCAGGTGACCCTCAAGGCCTCTTGTGCCTCTTGTTTATAATTTAATATTCTGATAACTGTACACATTATAATCCTACCTGAACAAAGACATGATCGCCGCTATCACAATGATTGTAATTTTACATCTTTTACATTCTTCCAAATTTTCCATTTGATAATGCAAACAACTGTTTAATAGGATAGAAACTTAAATTCCCCCTTTGTAGCCAAGAGTCACATTTTCTTAAATATGTAGTGTGCCCATGTGTAATATTTCTTATTAAGGCTTATACATAGCTTAATACGTTTTGTGTATTACCATCTAAAAATAGATAAGAAATATCTTCATTTTCTCTTTTACAAGAGTACTAGTGTCATTTCCCAAATGGAAATCCGAATTCGCATATTTTCATTTCTGTATAAAGGATATGATGTAAATACTTCCACTTGGACAATGTATCAAATCAATTCTGCCACACACCAATCCATCAAACTGTTTCTGGTATATATATTCCAATCTTTTATGTATTTGGGCTTTACATGATCTCTCAACTTCTCGATAATTACACCCCCTGCAACGAAGTTAAGGGAGTATACTGGAATCGGGTTGTCCCTCTGTCTGTAAACACAACTTTGTCCTAAACTTCTTGACATATTTTATAAAATGTGGTGCACAGAATCCTGACATAAAATATATAGGGTTCTGCAATGTCACTTATCAACGGAGTAATTTCTATTTTTGTAGAGGAGGGTATTAGTCGTCCACTCTGGCGACAGTTCTAGTTACATTTTAGGTCACCTGACTTCAGTGACTTATTCTTATGTCAGTCGTCGTGCGTCCGTAAACTGATGAAGGAAATTCATTGACAATTTACACAAACCTTCTAAGGCATATTACCAATCAAAATTGTGAATTTATATGGCCACTATCCCTAGTAGCTGTGGCAGGGGACAAATGGGGTAAAATTGACTAAAGTTTAAAAAAAATCGCAGATGTGGTAGACTTAAATACTTTTCATAGATTGAGAGTTCTCAATGCCCTTTACAATAATTGTGAATGTCATGGTCCTGGGATCTAACGATTTTCCCGGAGTTTATATCGGAAAACACATATGAGCATTATATGAGCCATTTTAAGATCATATCCATTTTGGTCCTGGCTGACCCCTAGGGGCTAAACGGTATGTATACAGAAACATATTATGTGTACAACTCCTCCCTTAAACTACAGGAAATATTTCAATGAAATGTGGTAGTTATGTGGTTACCATATGTAGATGTGCATGTAGGTTGCCATGGTAACCAGATCACGATACCGATATTTGATTTTGACAAAAGTCCGAACAATTTATAACCTATTTTCAATGACCACTGGATCAATTTCGATGAACCTTGACAGCAATATTTGACATCATGTGTAGATATGCATGCAGTTTTCCCCGATAGTTTGGTACCCATGATGGTAAACTATACACAATACACAGGTTTTGTAAATAGTCTGTAGCTCATCTGCTTTGGTATCAATGTTGTGTGAATTGGTTTAATATATCAATGTCATTAATTTGGGTGCGTTTCGTTATGTAGCTTTACTTGAAATCCTTCACCTACAACTTAATTTTACAAATCAGGATATTACACGGTCGCCTTATTTCACGGCTATCTTAAAGTACGAATCTATTGATGTGCATTGAATTGTTAATTAAAACATTTAATTTGGTCGATATGAGTAACGTCGTTTTATTCAAATAATACAATGAACCCTCTACATGTACTTCAGACAGCATAATGCAGTTGTTGAAAAAACAGCTCATTTTATGCATATACACCTGTGACAAAAAAGTATGTATAAATGACAATACTTCAAATCAAATAATATATTAACTTATCAATAAAGTGTAATCTAGATTGATGAAAAGTTCGCTAGTACAGGAACCCACCTGTATGACAATGCAATATTCTTTTTTCACCTTTTAAATTCACCCTTTAATTTTGAATTAAGTCTGGAAATTGACAAAATTTAATATAAATTGATAGACATCACATTTACTAGCTTTTCCCAAGGCCACCAAAGCCAAGTGAGTCCTGGTTGGGCGAGCATTATCAAAAGTCACACTTACATTTAGTTACTCGCCTTTCTTCTCCCAAGTTCAAACATTGTGGAAAATTATTGTGTCATTATAACTACATTGTTTTGTCTTTATAATTGCAATATCAAGTTATTTAGTTATAATAATGTTATTATTGAGTTCCTACCTAGGAAATATATGTTAATATCGGATTTCAATGCCTTTATCCAGTAGCTTGCCTTTGTATATGGGTCATTCTACAGAAATTGCTATATTCTTGTCCGCTGTGGTCAATGTAGAAAGGGACCAGCTAGAGCAATGTAGTTTGATCTTAAAAACAGCAGATCATAGTCTTCTTCAATGGTAAATCAAGACATATGTGATTTTTGTAGAAATTTTTGATTGATCAATTTCTAATGTCCGTATTGTCATATAACTTTTTAAAGCTTTAAAAAAGTATTTATAAGACAATCTACAAATAGGTAACACATTTGAATAAAATGCAGTGATGTAGGGATTTTAATTAAATATAAAAGATATTGACAAGAATTTTTCTATATATATATTTTTTCTGCATTTAGATCTGTCCGCAATATTACAGTCATTCCTGTTACTGTTCTTTAATTGTCCATAACAGAAAAGTTCCCCATCTTAGAACTGTTATATGCTAGTACTGAGTAGTGTATGCACTCCCTCTCTAGAAAATAAGCTTTAGATGTAGATGAAAGTGCTTTGTAAGGAGGATTTCAATTTGATAAAGTCAGATAAGGAAATAATCACTTTTATATGTCAGTCCTGTTACTATGGGCATCTCATAAGTATATGTACCTAAACTATGAAATTTACCGTTATCATTTTCAGAGTTGGTTATATTTTCCGGGACCGGGTAGGTGTAAAAATACTAAAAAGGACAACAGTTTCTTTATGTAATGGAAGGAAATATTCTTCATTGAATAAAACGTCAAAATGATAAAATCACTGACTAACTTCATAAACCAATAAACAAACGTATGTCTTTGTTTCATTATGTATACGAGCTAAGGTGATCGTTTAGACCCTTGAGCCTCTTAGAGAAAATACTCAAGCCTTATTTGACAGGAAAACTGATGGAATAATTTCTGAAATGATGAGGTTTGCTTAGGACTAAGTTCATGTATAAGTTTCCAAAGGTTTTCTGGATTGTCAAGGTTAGTTTCAATAACTTTATTGAAGTAACATGATTTTGCCTAACGGACCATAGATACAACTTTGTTACGTTTCATTTTATAATTTTCAATGTCACCTTGTTGTTTGAATATGTCTCTAAGCTTTATTTGTTCTACAGTGGACTCATTTAGCCACTCGGGTTGTTTGGGTTGTTTAACCCGACGCACCATTTTAGGGATATGTTCATTAACGACACCGAAGAATAGCTGTACCCACATATCTAAGGCATCGTCCACGTCTCATAATAACAAAGCAGATGCTGCTGAAGTGGGATCGAGGGTTCAAGATTTTGAAGAAGGAGAACATTCAACAAAATATTTTTTTTGGGAAAGAAAAGAAAAATGCAGAAAATGTGCAGTGGCATAGAATAAAAAATAAGGAAGGTACCTATTTAAGGGGGATTGACAATATACTCAAAGAGCAGACAAAGTTTTATAAAAAAAAACTCTTGAGACAGAGGGATGGAGTGATAATAAAGGTGAATACTTAACAAAGTGTATAGAAAATAAATTAACTAATGAAGAAAGTATGCAACTAGATAGGCCTATTGAACAAGAAGAAATTACTAAAGCCATAAATAATTTAAAATTAAATATATCCCCAGGAGAAGATGGAATAACATCTGAATTCTATAAAAAATATTGGTACTTGATTAAAAATGAGATTACAAAATTGATTATGGAAATTTTTAGAAACTTTAAGATAACAAATTCTCAACATAAAGGTATTATAAAATTGTTATATAAAAAAGGTGAAAGAGAAGATATAAGAAATTGGAGACCTCTAACCCTTTAAATACTGATTACAAAAAAAATTGCAAAAAATTTAAGTAATATATTAAAAATAACTTTACCAATAATAATCCATACTGACTAAAAAGGATTTGTATCAGAGCGAAACATAATGAATGCTAATAGACTTCTACAGGACGTAATAGACTATTGTGAAAGAGAACATCAAGAAGGATCGGTAATATTTTTAGACCAACAAAAAGCTTTTGACAGAATTGAGTGGGGGCGGGTTTTGAAATGTTTACATCAGTTCAAATCTGGAAATAAAGCCTAGCAAGTGTAAATATATGCTCTTGATAAACTCAAAAACATGTATACAGACAAATGGCTATACATCGCCCTATTTTGAAATCTCAAGATCAACCCGTCAAGGCTTCCCAATAGCACCATTACTTTATATTATATAGGCAGAGCCACTAGCATGTGCTATCAGATCTTATGAAGAAATAAAAGGAATACAGCTACCAGGATCAGATAATATTGAAACCAAATTAAATATGTTAAATATGTGGACGATACACAGCTTATGAATAAAACAGAAAAATCTATAGAACAAACATTTAAACTACTAAAGATATATGAAGATGCATCAGGTGCAAAAATAAATTATAATAAAACAGAAGGTATCTACCTATGACCATGGAAAACAAAGAGCCGATATTCAAAAATAAAATGTTCAAAAACTGCTGTAAAAAACATTAGGCGTCTTTCATGGACATGCGATAAATAATGATAATATATGGAAAGAGAAAATTCAGAAGATTAAGAATTGTCTACAAGTATGGAAAACAAGAAATCTCACTTTTAAAGGGAAAACTCTAATCATCAAATCTTATTATATATATCCTTATTAGGATTTGAGATAGAAGCAAGAGGCATTCCTGAAAAGTAACAGGAAATAAACAAAATCATATGGGACTACATATGGGATGGGAAAGTCAATCGGATAGAAAGAAAAGTTTGTTGTAATAGTTAATTGAATGGCGAAATTGAAATGATAAATCTGACAGACTTTGTAGAAAATGTACAATCAAAAACAGTTCCCAGAATTATGCACACAAAAACCGAGGCATGGAATGCTATTGGAAAACACTACTTAAAAACATTTGATAATAAATATATGCAAACCAATTTTCTAGCTAGATGTTCTGACTTGAATGGATTAAATATTAGCAATCAAATTCCTAAATTCTATTACACTGTTTTGAAAGCATGGTCAAATTTGAAATCTAAAATAGTACCTAATGGGATATCACAAATTTTGTCACAACCATTATTCGGTAACAAAATCATACAACGTAATGATCAATCGTTATTTTTATCTTCTTTCTCGAAAAGTGTAATCACTAAAGTGAAGTGTCTGACATATGGGATGAGAACGGGAAAAACAACCAAGAACTTTTAAGGAAACTTATATTTAAACATAATAAAAAATAACAAAACAAATCAACTTCTCCAACATCAACATTTCAAATTTTAAGAGAATTACTTTAAGATAATCTGTCATTATACATAAAAATCAAACAAAATGGGAAAAAGGAATTGATAGTTTCAAAATACCGAATTTTATTACCAAAACTGTGACTTAAGAACTACATGTATTTATAATTACTCTTTTATCACTCAAGTATATGTGAGAGGTAGCTCTCCTTGTTGTTGATATCAATTTTTATACTATTGTGTTTTTTATACTCCTTAAAACTAATTATGGATTGATTAGAAGTTAAATTTAAAAATGTAAAAAAAATTAGAAAGTAGATATTAACAAATAACATTACATAATATGTGTACCACTGAAATTATTAGAAGTAAGAAAGCATTTATATCATATTTGTAATAGAATGTCAGAATAGGTGATACGGAGTAGTCTCCCTTCTACTTATTTTTTATATTAGAGTTGTCTCTCCTTACCTGACATATTTTATGGCAATATTAATTACCTGTAAATTGATTATTTGAAATTACAAATATCAATTTATTTTTAATGGATATGATTGATTGAGAGGTAATGATGAATAAATGATGAATATATCTGTAAAAAATGTGAAAGTGGTTAAAGTTTGTGTTCAAGATTAGAATAATCTATTTAAATATGAAAATTTGTGTGAAAGGAACATAATGTTATTTATATGTGTATTGAATAAAATTTGTTTTTTGGAAGAAAAAAAATACGTGTATTAGTTAATCATTGGTTTATAGTTCTATTTCACATTATTTCACTGAATTGATTACATGCAACTGACAGTATATATACACTTCAATCTACCAACATTTTAAGGGATGACACACAATTACCTAGTTATCAAAATTGCCATCAACTCACCTTCCTAAGGAAGTTCGCGCGTTTTCGTTTAACATTCGGCTCCTCGGGCAGAATGATCTAGACGTTGTTTTGTTTGAAATACCAGATCTCCTTTATGTATATAAACATGTGTATACTCACGTGACATGTTATTCACCCAGGTGTAACGGCAATTGTTTTATTTTTATATCGGTGTAGCACCATTTTTGCTGTCTTATATATTATGTGGAAATATCTCCAAATAATATGATTTAATTAGAAAATATAGCTATACCATTTATATACTGTGGGATAGTTTCAAAATAAACCCTTAAGACCTTTTCACCGTTACTGATGAAGGTAAAGGGAAGTGTACATTAAACATATTAAAACTGATATTTTACTCTATGTTATGTGACATCGATTGTAACTCTTACGCTTAAAAAATATTGTTATATATACTAACCAATAAGTAAGTCACATTTTATAAATGCACAAAAGGGATAAGGAAGGAACACCATAGTCTCTGTCTTTGTTTAGGAACTAACAGCCTATTTTCCTGCTCATTAACGAAAAACCATATCGATCATATAACACATATTTTAGACAAGGGATTAGTCGTGTAGTGAAAAACCAGTTCCACAATGAATAACTGAAGTTCTTCAAATTACGCATTATATGTTTTATACGGAGTGGGACGACTGGTTCGCCCGTTGTCAGTATAATGTGACCGGGTGGGGTGTGTTGCTAGGTGTCTTCGGCGGCATGCTTCAGTGATATAGCACTATAAAAAGGGAAACAGTTCCACTATACAAGAAGACACAACATAAATATACCACAGTCTCCCAAACCACGCACCTCGCATAACATACACGCAACACACCGCATACATGGGAGGCCGTTCTTACATGGCCATAGCTGTTAATAGGGCGTTAATTAATCAAACAAACAAACAAATGTTATACAATAAATTTGTGACTGAACGATATACAACAACCACCAACGGGGAAATGTGTTAATGTTCACGTCACTTTCCAATGTCATGTAGAAAGTGACGATCTGTTTTATACAATATAAAGAACTAGATATGGTAATGGCTCTTTTTGGCCCCTAAATCTACCAAATTTCAAATTAAGTATTTAGAAATTAAATTGCTGCGTTTGAATTATTGAATACGCCCCTGATAAAAAATTAATTATATTTTTGTTGAAAGAAAGTATGTTTTTGCTATATAACCATGGAAACTTTGCTTTAAAATTTCGTCAACTTTTACATATTTGTTAATAGTTTTTCTTTGAAAAGCAATAGAGCACAACCTAGAACAAACTTTATATTTTGAGGGAATTAGCAGACACGCATAATACATCATTTTGAGAAATATAAAGTTTGTTCTAGAATGCGCTCTATGTTAACTAGATGAAAATCTGCATAAAAAAGGCTAATTTTGATGAAATTTTCACATTTTGCATAATTTGTGTATAATGCAAAACGATTGTCATGGCAACTAGAACTGTAATATTACCTAATAGCACTATTAAATATGTCAGGTATGTAGTTAATATTTGAAATGCAAGAATAACATCTTAAAATAACAAACTTTGAAAATAGCGGGGCCACAAAAGATCCTACCCATACCTAGTCCTTTATTACTATATTGACGGTATTTAAATATAATATTACATAAGAAACAATTCATGTAGATGGGGACGCTCATTAAGCATGGTGAGGAAAAAATGAAACAAACCCAATGATTTCAAACAGGTTTCTGCATATTCTTTTAAGCCTTATCAGGAAATCAAAACACAACTGTCGTGACCATAGGCCGTCCAATATATATTAACGATAGAAAGAAGTTGGCAAGGCATTTTTTTTCTGGTAACTGTATACAGTATAATTCTTACCTGATCGATGACGTGGTCGTCCCAAACACGAGGATTGTATTACACTACAGACATTGTTTACGACGCGGCTAGCTACATCTATTCACGAGTTTACTATTGTTCATTTATGTTTATTTTGTTTAAGGTATGACAAGAAATAAACGTATCAAACATTACCAATAAAAAATATCAATGTCTAATATCTTCTTCCCGAGATGTTTGGACCAACCCGATGGACTGTTTCCCTCAGCCAGGTAAGCAAAATAGAGAAATATAGCTATATATCACTTGCTTCTGTTTGATAAACGAATTAACTGCGACGGAAGTTCATTATCCGAGGTAAAACAACAGCGTAATCAACACATCACCAAAGGTCAAACAAAATTGCAAATTATATTGCCCTAGAACCCCCTGGAAAAGTATTGAGGTCCTTTACCAAAAAAGTGAATTATATGACCATGGGGTCTCAAGTTTCTCTCTCGGGAGGGGGTCAAGCTTACTATAATTTATATAGGGAAAACATATTTTCTATACTAAGCAATTGTACTGTATCAGTAATTTTTTAAATATAGATGGTTTCCTGTAATAATATTGTTTAATTAATCGGCGCCTGAGATCAATATAAAATGGACAAATCAAAATAAAGTGAAACTCATCTTCTATATCCATTAAATAACATTTGTTACAAATTCTGTTCATTCGTATCACATTTTGATGCCTCCCTTTTTCTATATTTAATTTATTACAGTCGACTGTACAATTATAAGCAATTCCGAAGCCAAGAACACATCAAAGATCGTACTCAATAAATTAGTAGTTTGCACCCCTGTGGAGCCCCGAGCTGCGACACCCGATTACTAGTAAATTCACATGTACATGTACAATACGGACGGATCGATCGAGGTTGTATGATGTGTAATTATAGCAACAAAGAAACCATCGACATTTAAAAAAAAAACTTCACAATAATGCTGAGACCTTTTGTAGATCTGCTTGCAGGATTTTTTTCTAAAGTTTGGTCGTCTTGGTAACTAGATCATTATACACAAGTTTTGTAAAAAAAAAACGGCTTGTAACATTATCATCAAAAGGTTAGAAATTTTACAATATAATTGGGGGTCTATTGGCGGTCATGTTAATCTATACAGCCTGTGGCTTATCGTGGTGTTAGTTAAATGTACAGTGTATTACATACTATTACAGAATTATTGATGTCGAATGTTTGTGTATTACTATATGAACAACGATCGTAACTGTTATATTTTGGTGTGGTCTGTCATGTCATATCTTATCTAACTTGTCAAGAGAAATGTGAATAACACGGGGTATGCTGTGTCCTATCTTATCTGAATGGTCAAGAGTACCATAATAACACTGTAAATAACAACGATGTGTATGTATTAATTCAACATAAATGATACAACCGATATTCAGGTCTATATAAAGTACTATTGTTACCATGTTAGACCAGTCGACTCCTAACACTCCAATCAACGTACCTTCCACTCAATCTGCGTTGGAGTTCTACATCTACACTTCTACATCTACACACACCATAAGAATCTACGACTTACGACTTACGAATCAACAATAAGATACTCAACATTATAGGCTAATAACTTGGTCAATTTTGTTCAAACCTGGTCAATTGATATAACATACATTATGAGTGGATATCTATAGTTGGACAAATCATATGCTTTAATAATTGTTACTATGGGCAACTTATATATATAATTAATTGGTTGCTATGGTCTCACATATGGGGCAAATACATGTAGATGTATTAGTTAGTATTTGGTTTTCAGCTCTATTTCACAATAATTTACTGAATTGATTACATGCAACAGATATTATCTGCCCTTTCCTCTAGGAACATTATAAGAGGTGACACAATTGCCTTATCATCAAAATTGCTATCAACTTACCTTCCTAGGGAAGTTCGTGCTTTTTCGTTTAACAATCCGCTCCTCAGGTAGAATGACCAGACCCCTTTATGTATATAAACTTGTGTGTACTCATGTGACATGTTATTCACCCATGCAGTTTTTAATGCTTATATGAACGTAGTATAATATTATTTATTATATATAAATTGTGTAATGAAATTTTGAAGTTCTAACTGCTTATGACAGGGATTTTATTTCATTAACAATTTGGTCAATTCATTGAAGATAGAACCCCGTCCTAAAGGTTAGCGAACTGGTGTTTTATTTTTACAGTTGTGTGAGATGACCTTCTTCAAATTTAGTGATCATTTGGTTCGGCGATCTTATTAGATTAAGCAATTGTACATTTAGACATTTTAATATGACTACGCCCTTACAGTTTATTATGATATACATTTCCTCTGGTCTAACATCATCAGTTGAATGTTATATAGATGTTGAATAAGTCCGAGTCTGGACGATGTTAAACAAATGATATGGCTCATAGATTATCTCGGCCGTCTAAAAAACGCTTTGTGTATATCCGAATTGAAAGTAAGGAGACAGACACGAGAGGGGGAGAACAGAGAATGGGCCTACCAGCAGGTCAGTGCTAATGCAGAATGAAGTTACACGGACTACAGCGGGTTTAAATAGGAATTACACAATGGGACGGATTTAGTCAATAAGCTTTCATGTTACAAACTTAGACGGAAGATAGAATGAAAATAAAGTAATCAAATTGAGATACCCGGATACAGATGACAACAGGAAAGCAGCAGTAATATACAAAACAGAAAGGTACCATTAGCAATTAAGCATTACATAACAAGATGATATAATAATACTTTTCATGTATATTGAATAAAAAAAACACTTACGCTCTCACTTTCACACACGACCGGCCATTAATACAATATCCAGTTTACAACAATATCAATCCTTTCACACTCGAAAATATTTCTGAAAGTCTTTTCAAACTATTTCGTCCCCTGAAATTCACTGTCAAAATTAACAAAAAAAGTAACAGTTTGATTGGCCATTTCCAAAGGTCACCTGAACATGGGATTTTCTCAGATCCTCTTATCAAACGTAGTGATAATAAGAATCTGTATTTTATTCAGATTGATGTTGATACATAATTTCATGCAATCCGAGGATGGCACCATGTTGATGGCTTTTTAGCTTACCTGGCCTGAAGGGTCGGTGAGGATATGTCATGGCGCGGCGTCCGTTGTCTGTCAAAATTTCCTTTAAATCGCTACATGTCATACAGTTCTGCATGGATTGTAACCAAATTTGGCCAAATTTGGTTTCCCCTTCCTTATTAAGACAGGCTATTTAAGACATCTCGAAATAAAACCAGAGAAACTTTCATACCCTTTTATACCACAATTATTAGAAATTTTCTTTAGAAGCAAAAAGGGTATGAAAGACTTCTATATGTTTATCATAACTCCATCAACAAATCCAACAGGTACTAAAAAATAGAATTTGAGCTTTAACTTTGATACAGAAATGTAGTTAAAAATATATACTCTTCCATTTAAGGTAACAAGAAATTCCAAATTGATTTGGTTTCAAGTCAGAATTATTCATTATATATTAGTTACTAATACCTTCCTTCATAAGATAGGAAGACCTTTGTGTACTTTATGTAATACAGAAAGGGAGACAATTATACATTGCCTATGGGAATGCAAAGAAGTGCAAGCTCTGCTTCAAAATTTTGAAACTTTATTAGATTTATTGTTTATATTAAAAGATTCATTTCTTTTTGGAAAAGTTTTACAAAATTGTAGCTCTGTTGACAATGCGATTTTGATAATTATGAAACATTACATTTATAAAACCAGATGTCTTAGCAACTCTTTAAATATCAATGCTCTTATTAATGTAATTAAGGATATTTTTTTAGTTCAAAAATATATGTTTTTTAGTCAAAGTGACCATGTTAAAAGGCAATTTGAAATAGGCTGGAGGAAATGGAAACCTTTATTGGACCTTTGAGTATATACCTTTACCCTAGTCTTTCACTTAGTCTTTTACTACTGCTAACTTACTTTAATTTTCTTTTTTATCTTTTGTTGGGGTTTATATAGCTGATCAGCACAACGATTCTTCAGAACATTTTTTTATTTTTTTTTTTTGTATTTATTTAGTATAATATATCTAAACTGTAATATACGTGTATGTGTAACGGTACCTCCTCCTCCCTCTTTTTTCTTCTTCCTTCTTATCTTTCTTCTTTAGTATGTCTGCTTGTCTGTCTGTCTGTCGGTATATATGTGAGTGAGTGTGTGTGTGTGTGTGTGTGTGTGTGTGTGAGAGAGAGAGAGATAGAGCATGCATATATGTGCGTTATGGTTGGCTAACATATTTTTATGGATATATCTATATGTGTAAATATATATATGTTATGGTGCTATACATGTTTTGTTATGCTAAGTATTTGTGTGTTATGCAATGCCACTGCCATGATGCTTATGCATATGTATGTACACATATGTTTTGTATTGTATGAGGGTACATATGTGCATATGTATATGTGTATGCTTTTGTACACATGTGTTGTTAGAGTTTGTTTGTATGCATGTACCTATGCATGCATGCACGTATGTATGTATGTATGTCTGCATGCATGCATGTGTATTGTGTCATGTTAGTACTCATACGTGCATATTATGCAATTTAAAAACATGGCATGCTATGTAATGTTTTATATGTGATGAATCATAACGTACAACTTGATGTGTTAAGTATTGTAAATGAGTGTGTATGCAAGTGTTTGTGTGTTGGTGTCCATTTATATAGACTGTGTAAAATGTTTGAAAATTCAAAATTAAAAAAAATCGCTACTTGTCCTAGAGTTATGCATGGAATGTAAGCAAATTTGATAAACATCCTTCTTAGGGGAAGAGGAACAGATTTCGTATAAATTGTGACTCTGTCCCTCTGGGGGCAGGAGGGCTGGAGCCCAATATGGGAAATTGAGGCAAATCCTTTAAATTACTACTTGTTCTAGATTTCTCCATGGATTGTAACCAAATTTGGTCCGATATTTCCTTGGGGGAAGGGGAATAGGGTTTGTATGAATTTTGGCTCTAACCCCCGGTGGCAGGAGGGGCTGGGCTCAAAGGGGTAAATAAAAAATCGCTACTCGTCATAGAGTTCTGCATCGATTGAAACCGAATTTGGCCAAAAACCTCCTTGGGGAAGGCGAATAGAAATTATTTAATTTTTTTGGGTCTCTTTAAACATTAATTAAAATCCTACTTAAAATCTGTAAATCCTTTTAAAAAATACTATCAGAGATTGGTCATATGAAAATAGTTAGATAACCATGGAAAGTCAATTATTCTCTACTTAGTAATACTTCGCTCTTTTGTAGTTTTTGGCGTACAAATGCGTGTTTAAAGTCGTCAGAATGGAGCATATAGTTCTACAGAGTTTGTGTTTTAATTTGGAAAGGGGAATCAGTTTTATAAGGATGAACATCGTAAAACATTGAATAAATATAAAAAGTTCTAAATTTCCCCGTGGTATCGCTGGAATTCGTGGTAATCATCCGGGAACGTACATGCACATTGGCTATTTTCAGACATTCACATTAACGTGTTCTATTTATATATAAATGTTCTATATGTATTTTTGTCGGAACTGTACATGTTTGAACAAAATTAAGTAAAGATAAAGTCATAAGGATCATCGATGTTTAGTTTGTGGAGCATTCATAAAAACATAATGGGACTTTAATAAGATACATATATATATATGCACTATTGAAAATACATTATTTGTCACGAGAGTGGATAAGTCTGCATTTGGTCTTACGTACTCTTAAATACTCAAATAACTGTAGACAGCAGACAATTTAACAGTGTTCACGATTAAAGATGGCCCGAGGCTATAGAAAAACTGGTCGGTCTATGTAAAATCTTTTTTATGATGGCCCTATTGGCTATACAAATTTGACCTAAAATTCTTTTATTCTGCATCCCTGGACACATTCTGATTTCGATTTATATTTAGTGAAATGCTTGAGAAGAATGAAGATTAAAATTCGATTTGAAAACTCTGTATGTGGACTAGGTATGGTAAGGGTCTTGTGTCGCCCCCAAATCCGCTATTTTTCAAAGTCTGTTATTTTAATATTTTAATCATGCATTTCAAATATTAACTATATATCTGACATATTTGATAGTGATATGAGGTAATATAGCAGTTCTAGTTGCCATGGCAACCATTTTTATTTAAAATAGATTATGCAAAATGTGAATTTCACCAAAATTGGCCTTTTTATGACATAGAGCGCATTCTAGAACAAACTTTATATTTCTCAAAATGATGTATTCTTTGTGTCTGCTAATTCCCTTAAGAAATAAAGATTGTTCTGGGTTGTGCTCTATTGCTTTTAAAAGAAAAACTATCAAAAAATATGCCAAAATTAACCAAAATTTCAAATTTGCATAATTTATGCAAAGTTACCATGGTTATATAGCAAAAACATACTTTCTGTCAACAAAAATATCAAGTTTTTATCAGGGGCGTATTCAATATTTCAAACGCAGCAACTTCATTTCTAAATACAAATGTACTTAATTTGAAATTTAGTAGATTTAGGGGCCAAAAAGAGCCATTACCATATCTAGTCCGCCGGCTCTGGTCCCCGAAGGCAGGAGGGGTGGGCCCAATAGGGGAAATAGAGATAAAAAATAATCATTTAAATCGCTACTTGTCATGGATTTCTGCAAGAATTGTAACCAAATTTGGCTAGAAACATCTTCTGGGAAGGGGAATAGATTTTACTATGCCATCCCTCGACAACACTATGAGACCATAGTGCCCTCAAAAGAAGGCAATAATGTATAAATGCAAGTTTTATTTTGGTGCTCTTCATCTCGGCTTTCCTCATTCTCGCACCAAAATAAACCTTGTATTGTAAAGATACTGACCATGTTTTCTCTATGCAAAGGTGCTGTTGCACTATATCGACTGTACAATTATAAGCAATGCCGAGCAGATATTTATCACGTGCGTTGGCTCAGACGACATTTTTCAATGTATTTAAAGCGTTTTCATGAGCGTTAATAGCGTAGCTCGTTTTGTACAATTAGCCCTAATGATAATGTGACCGGGTATGGCGTTGTTTACATTCCACTTATCACACGCAATACACATCATTCACGCGAGGCCATCCTTAAATGACCCTGGCTATGTGTGATATCAATTTGTTTTTTAAATGAACAAATAATATATTTGATTAATTATCGTTCGTCTGAGTCCATTGTATCTAAACGTACGTTAATTAATGTAGCTGAGTCCATTGTATCTAACCGTACGTTAATTAATGTAGCTATTTCTAAGTTTAAATTAATGAAAAACGCTACGTTACTAGAAAAATACAGATGGAATACCATTGTTGGGTGACTTCAGATTTCAACCAGGGCGTTTTTATATAATAACTGTTCATGTCCTCACGTGGTCATGTGAGCATTGCGGACAACTTCATGTACATTAACAAATGGTTGGTAAATACCCCTAGGAAACTCAAAATTAAACGACGTTCATGTTATAAATTCATTTCGTGTGTTTTCGGTGTTAGAAAGAGATTAATTTTATATCAATTATTGGCACAATAATACTTACTGTTTTTATTTCAAATACTTCCCGATATTGAGTAGTACGTCTTCACTTACAGGATGTGAGGTCAGGATTGATGCTGATTATACAAATTACATTGATTTTATATGAACTATTGATCACATGATACGCTCCGTCCTATTAATAGCCAGAGTAATGTACGGACAGCCTCTTGTGTATGCGGTGTGTTGCATGTATGATGTGTGTCTTGCGTGTTTTGGAAGACTGGCTTATATGTTCATATAATGATATGTTTGTCAGCTGTAAAGCATTTTCTGATATTTGAAATGAAAGGTGTATACTTACTGTCTTTAACCCAAATACTTCCTGATATTGTGCAGTACATCTTGGCTTCCAGGATGTCATGTCAAGGCTTGATGCTAACTATGATACCCTTTCTTCATTTCCAATAAGGCGTCGTCGATGTATTATTCCACTTGTAGCTGAGATACCTCTGTCGCTATAAGAGACGCTGCCCTATAGTTGCCTCGAATGTATTATCATGTTTTCTGTGAGACTGCCTTACAACTGGCCTAGGGGTGGGCTAAGGGAAGACTATGAAATAGTAGTTTCTAGCATTAAACGTCAGACTGGAAAAGATAGGGAAGACTGGTTTTCCCGTTGTCAGTAAGGTTGACGGTATGAAGTGTCATGTTAAGTATGTTTGGCAATTTATTTCAATAAATTTGACAGTTCTGACTATTACAAACTTTCATAACAAACATGCACTTCACACACGTAATTCATCGCAAAACATGGCGACTGTTTAAATGATCTTGACTGTTAATAAAACGTTAAACATACGGAATTTCCATTGTATGTGACGACGTAGTATCTATAACGTCTATACACTAAAATACTGCGCATATTATTAGTTATGACTATATAACGAATTTATCGCATCGAGGACCATTTATTTGTTTCATTAGATCTTTGTTTCCTATTTTTCTCAAGAATCCGATATCAAACCTGAACCATGCTGGCGAAGTATGCAACAATCGCCGCTTTTTAAATATTTGGCCTACAGTAGGCCTACGTATTTATTTAGATGCAAGTATTTCTTTCCGGAATCTGCAAATAACTGTATAAGGAACCTGAAGAACAATACTGAGTAATTCATAAATCAACTAATTTCGACATTCCTAGTGCACAATAGGCCTACCTCATTGCGACATCAGACTGGTTGTATATTGAAAGCATCACAAACAAAAGTGACACAAACATCCATCCAACATTTATAGCGCAGTCTCATGATCATCTCTGCACTCTCGCTGAGATAATCACTTAAAGTAATGCCGATAAATTAGCTGTAGAGTGAGGGTTGATAGATCTAAAGATACGAACCCCTCCATTTGTTTATGGTCATTTGACTTTCACCGCGTCATTAACTTTCAAACTGGCGTAGGGGAAGCAAGTCGTATTTTAAAAAATGCGTTTCATTTAATTTAAAGTATTAAAACGATTTTAAATGCATTTTACTTAAAAAATGATAAGTAAAATATATTTTTACGGTAAAGAAAGGGTATATTTAGTTGAAGAGAATGTGTTAAAATTTTGAAGCGAGGGCGACAGCCGCCATATTGCACCATAATAAAATTTACTGACCCCCTATAAAGTATTAGGGGGTCACCACGTGACGGCTCTCCGCCAATCATTTGGGGACATTTCTGTCCGAGGTGCGATAAATATGTTTGTGGATGCTTTAGTCTATCCGAGTTATCCGACGAGAAACCACCAACCAGCGTTCTATATCTGGCAACTGTTACACACGTCTCAGAGGTGGATGACCTTGGGTAATATGTCGGGACTTCTTAACCACCGCAACCCAAAGTTCTACGTTCTCTAGCTATACTATACCACATAAAGAGATTTGAAATTGTATTCATTTGAATGAAAGAAATATTTTGTAATTTAAACAATAAAGCAATACATGTAAAATACCTGCCAGGTTGGAAATAATCTGCTTTTATAAAACGCAGTTAACGACCTTGTGGTTCTCATGTGTGCTGCATTAGATAAAATATCTTGGCACATCCTTTTCCCATCTATTAATTAGAAAGTTTGTGCTATGTATAACTAACGAGGCACGTAGACACCAGACAAAGCATTTTCCAGTATTGAAATATTTTAAATATCATTCATGTTATAGAACAATTATTTAGTATTCAGGAAACCAATGCGTTAAACAACTTTACGGGGAGGGAGTTAATGCTGTCAATAGTTTGGAACTCTAGATCTTCTGGGTCGAACAATATTCTGTGGTAACGGTAATAATGAAAACATTATGATTAAAATATATATCCTTATAACCACTCCGTGTAATAGAGGTCACTAGAACGTGACCCCTAAATGAATATCGCCAGATCCTCTTATCAAATGTACAGTGGAACTCGGTTAATACAATTAGGTAAGTAATGAACATGTACTGCAGCTTCACAATTGATTATCGCTGATGATTGTTGATACAATATAACTTTGGTTCATTGCTAAACATTAAACAGTTTTTCCATGTTTTTGTAATTGTATGCGGTTTTTGAAATGCTGAAAACGGCATAATTATGAAAAAGAAATCGGCATTTTCGGCGATCTCGTTGTCCGAAAAATCTCAATTGGAGTTATACGAACATTTCATGTATGATTTTTGCATTCGGACGAAAAATTTACTTTGTATTATCCGACTTTTTCGAGTTTCCCGAATTCGAATTTTCCGAGTTTGTTAAACAAACATAAAGAAGGAATTCGGCCGGGACCGGCAAAGTACTTCGTACTAAGGCAGGTTGTCGAATTATGAGAGTTCGTATCAAGCAAGTTCCACGGTAGTTAATAAGGGTCTGTATTTTATTGAAAACAACGAAAGTAGATTTTTTTTGTTAATTAAATGCTGGTGCGTCTTGTTACATGTTATATAGTATTTTGTAATATAAAATGTTCATTGTGTAACTAATCAGCGATCAAATGTAATGCATCAATGCAAATCATTAAAGTTAAAGTACAACCACTGTGTCATCCGGTGCAGATACTACACGGGACCTGCAAACAGTGTAACGTCATCAGAATGTTCTATTCTAATCGTATATACTTACTTTCATGCATCATTGACATTGAAAACAATTTTGGTAACTTGACATTTGTATAAATAGTGTTTTATTAGCTTCGAGATATAACTTTCAAAGTTTTAGATTGTTCAAAACTGCACATTGTGCCGAACAGATATTTGATATCAATATATATTATGAGCATGTCTGATAACAGGTATCCGATATCGGTAGATCCTTTTGACACAATGTTATGTATGTTACCGTTATCGCCAGTAATTAAAAAGCTAAAGAAGAACAACACAAACAATATCTTAAGCTCATGAAGATGATTTTAATTAAGACATTCAAATGAATTACATTGCCTGTACACTCAATCATTAAGCAATACTTGGCGCCAGCGGGTCTTAACGATAACCTGAGGTTTGACATATACAAAACATCCCATTAAGGGTCACGGTCTGGTGATCTTTTTGAGTTGGCCATACCAAATACCAGGTGTAGATATATTCTTATCGGTATTTGAGAAGTTTACGGTATTATGAAAGTCATACATTTAAACAAATTGGTATAATCCCAATGACCTCGGACGTTACCCACAGTAATCTTGTTATAAGAAACGTAATACTTTAAACCAGAAACCGAATCGAATATTAGGTATCTAAGTCTGTTGATCATTGAGTAGACTGTGCCCTAATTTTAGCCTGCAATATATTGACTGATATCTAATTCCGGTTATTTATCCGTCAATACGTCATTCAGTCCCGCCATCACACGAAAACATCCCATTAGGGGTCACGGTACGTTTTAAAAAATAAACCTTCTATTTAAGATATTGACCATGTATTCCCTATTTCCTTCTTACGATAAAAAAACCCCAAGATTATTCACACCCAGAGGTTATCGACACTCTGATGATACCTACAATTCACAGGGTTTAATTTTACAAAATAAAAAAAAAACACATAATGACGTTTGACAGTACTGCCAAAAAACAAATAGACAAGTTGTCTACACTTTCAATTCGCATTTTACAGTGATAGAAAGTGACTTACTCAGATTTATCTCATCTAAATATAAAGCATAAAAATACTACTAGCAGAGCGTTATTCATATGCTGTTGCAATTGTTATAAATCATCGTACGAGTACATGTTTTACCTTTGAAGACTTTCCACAGTTTGATTCGTCAAAATGTTTGGTTGTCAATAGATTACTAAAGACACAATATCTTGTCAAAAGTTTCGCCCAGTTATGGCACATAAAACTTTAAACATTAGCCTCCTGAATATTTACTAAAGTATTTTTTCATTTGCCAAAGTTTTAAAATACTAAGCTTCCAGCTAATGCATCGATGACGTTTGGCCTTTAAGCATATTTCAATATTTCAACTCTTCAAATGATGCCACTTGTATTTTCTTTAATAAAAAAGACAGAATTGCAACATTACCAGATCAATTCTATGCTTAATATGTATAATTATGAAGTTGGAAATACCATTTGACACCAATGACGACAGACGGCGGATAAAAGGCAATCGCAAACGAGATTTAGTTCCAGATGACAAAAGCAAACTCTAAAGCATCTTACGTGTTTGAATCGAGTTAATCTTAAATATCAATATTCGGTTAATAAGATATATAAAACAATTCAAATTTTAATAACATTTACAAACAGTTTAGAATATCAGAAAACTGTTTTAAGAAAATGCACTGAATGCAGTATCATACTATTAATCAGTCATTTTATCTATAACAAATACATTGGAATGAAAAATAAAGGGACATCCTTTCGTTTGTTATTTTGATATTGTTTTACCTTTTCATTGATACTGTAAAAACCATTATATATTTTTATTTCTTATAAATAAGTATGTGATTTAAAATTTAAAATTGTGTATATCCAGATGTCGTAATCAAATTTGGAAAGATGTCTTTAAGCATAGGATAAATTAAATTATTCTGAATATATGAGGCTAAATAGACAAGAGTGTATCATCAAAACACCTCTCTGGTACAACAATGATATTAAAGATGATAATATTTTTTTTTACCCCAACTGGTTTAGGTCAGGTATTTTAATTTTAAATCATTTGATGAAAAATTCTGACAATTTTACATTTCTTTCAAAAATTTGGAATTGATACCAATTTTCTACAATACCATGGACTAATATGTCAATAAAGCGCTATTTAAGAAATCTCGAAATAAAACCAGAGACACTTTCATACCCTTTTATACCAAAATTATTAGAAATTTTCTTTAAAAGGAAAAAGGGTGTGAAAGACTTCTATAGGTTTATCATAACCCCATCAACAACTCCAACAGGTACTAGAAAAAATTTGAAACTTTATTAGATTTATTGTTTACCCCTTTTGCATATAATAAAGATTCCTTTCTTTTTGGAATAGTTTTACAAAATTGTAGCTCTGTTGTCAATGCAATTTTGATAATTATGAAACATTACATTTATAAAACCAGATGTCTTAGCAACTCTTTAAATATCAATGCTCTTATTAATGTAATTAAGGATAATTTTTTAGTTAAAAAATATATGTTTATTAGTCAAAGTAAAAGGCAATTTGAAATAGGCTGGAGGAAATGGAAACCTTTATTGGACCTTTGAGTATATACCTTTACCCTAGTCTTTCACTTAGTCTTTTACTACTGCTAACTTACTTTAATTTTCTTTTTTATCTTTTGTTGGGGTTTATATAGCTGATCAGCATAACGATTCTTCAGAACATTTTTTTTATTTATTTATAATAATATATTTAAACTGTAATATACGTGTATGTGTAACGGTACCTCCTCATCCCTCTTCTTTCTTTTTCCTTCTTATTTTTCTTCTTTAGTATGTCTGTCTGTCTGTATGTATGTATGATGTATGTATGTGAGTGTGTGTGTGTGTGTGTGTGTGTGTGTGTGTGTGTGTGTGTGTGTGTGTGTGTGTGTGTGTGTGAGAGAGAGAGAGAGAGAGAGAGTGAGAGAGCATGCATATATGTGCGTTATGGTTTGCTAATATATGTTTTTATGGATATATCTATATGTGTAAATGTATATATGTTATGGTGCTATATATGTTCTGTTATGCTAAGTATTTGTGTGTTATGCAATGCCACTGCCATGATGCTTATGCATATGTATGTACACATATGTTTTGTATTATGTATACATCAAGCAGGAGTGTATGTATGCATGTATAGTTGCATATGTGCATATGTATATGTGTATGCTTGTGTACACATGTGTTGTTAGAGTATGTTTGTATGCATGTACCTATGCATGCATGCACGTATGTATGTATGTCTGCATGCATGTATGTGTATTGTGTCATGTTAGTACACATACATGCATATTATGCAGGTTAAAACCATGGCATGCTATGTAATGTTTTATATATGATGTAACATAACGTACAACTTGATGTTTTAAGTATTGTGAATGAGTGCGTATGCAAGTGTTTGTGTGTTGGTGTTTATTTATATATACTGTGTAAAATGTTTGAAAATAAAAAAATCAAAAAAAATCATATGATTGATGATTCATGTTAATCATATAAAACCAAGTTATACAAACATCAGCAATGCTATAATCATTGATAAACATTCAGGACAAATCTTTCATCTGATTCGTTTGTGAGATTTATCAAAAATGTGTTCTTACTTTAGAACTAGAAGTTGTACTTCATAGTCAGATCAGCTGACTGACTGATAATATATTATTAGCATCGGACTAAAAGTGTTAGAGACGATAAGTCATAACAAACATTGGTATATACACATAATATATACTGTAAGCACACTCATATAAAATTGACAGATATCTCGGAGCAATCTCAGACTGCAGTGTCAACACAGTCAACGAACAAAAGATTTATATCGTCTTCTGTCATAATCGAAGTCTAACATGGCGTTGTTTTTGGGTGGTGGCGTTGTCTGTCATGAATCTCGTAGAAATTAGTTACATAACAATGAAGAACATGTGACATAAATAGATTAAACACACCTGCAGTCAAACATGAAAATTCTGTATTGTGTGAAACAAGACGGAAATCTGAATTTTCGATTTCAATTTTTTTGCAAATACATGTATATTATCGACAAGGAGATATTAAATGTCAATATGATTAGACATAGCATTAGTGGTACAAAGAAAACACATGAAACATGTTTACATGACAATGTTTATGAAAATAGGGAGAGGTAACTCCTCGATGAAAAAGGTATATTGATTGATCATGTTTATTGTAACTTTACAAATCAGCTTTCAATTTTCATTTTTAATGTAACAGCCAAATATATTTAAGCAAGGATCCAAGGATCTGTTACCAGATTGGACATACAGTTGATATGAATCCCATCCAGAAGGAAGATAAATAGAATGGCGTCTGTTAGGGCTTTCATTTGATATCTTTCAAAGACAACGCAATTTCTAAACCACTTTTGAAATATTTTGACCGTTACATGTATGTATAGGCGTAAGTTTATATTGTATACATTGTCCGTGACGCGACGGAAACGTTAAATATTCATACCAGATTGGAGCTCATAGCTTGATATTGCCCATCTGGTTTAACATTGATCAAACGGGAAAATGAAAGTAGAATGGAAATCTAGTGCCATGATTCTAAATATAATTGATAGTATGTCTATTTGGTGACTTTGGTTCTATTCGCCACAGCAGGTACAGGCCTTGAAGTCCATATTAGCCATCCACTGATGAGAATCACGAACCAATCTCACAAAATAGACATATATTTGATTTGTGAAGTTACAACAATTATGATAAATACATTGTACAAATGCTTATCCATGATTGATTTTACTAGACGTTACCTCACTGAAATATTTTTAAAACGACAATAGGGAAAAAAGAGGATAAGTATACGTAAACAAATTAAAATTAAGGCAAGTTATGTATCATTTTAATTAAATATTATGATAGGTAGTTAAAGTATCCAGGTCTCATTTAGGTTGCCCATAATACTGGCATAAATAATTACAAAATGTGCATATTACATATCATATAATTGAGAAGAGGGTTAAACAATAATGTATATATGTGTATATATATCATAATAAAATATAATTTGCTACCTACATGTACAATATCATGTGTATATTAATAAGAAATGTTTCTATTTTTTAACTATTAATGTTCTGGATTTTTTGTCACATCTCATTGGTCAAAACACGCCACGTGATCATCGAAAAAGACTACATCGCCAGATTTTCCCGGAAGAAGCTTATTGAAAAAGTATATTACACGGTTATTTTTGGATAACGTTATCGTCTACTTTATTTTAAAAAACGCTTCATGTTATCGGCGCGATGACACAAATGCTTTGATGACCTGAATTTGAAGCGTAACCACATAATGTAACAGACTACGTCGACTTTTTCGATTTCTATCTATTTGATGATGAATACAGTTCAAACTTTTAAAGTTTCAATATAAGCACGGTAGGGGAGTAGGTAAAATAAAATAGCATTCATTAAATACCCGAAGTCATTAAATAATGAAAAAGTGTTATGTTTATTCTGAAATTCCGTCTAAGCTAGTTACAACAATAGGCGTATGCATATGCGTATTTACTGGATGAAGAGAATGGATATTCATCATTTGAATAACAAATCGTGTCTAATACGGTGGTTTCGAGATACCAAAATGACGTGAATGAAGTACAATTTACCGTCGATTAGTCCCACTTTATGGTGATTATGACGTCACCAAAAATAATAACGTCAAAAATGGTTTCGCAATAACTGGAAAGTGGGACTAATCGACGGTAAACTGCACTTCACGCACGCCATTTTGGTATCCCGAAAGCCCCATATTAACACAAAAATTACACATAAAACTTGTTTGTTTTGCTTTAGGCTCATGCGCATTAGTAAGTCATTCCATAATGGGGTGTCATGATTTTTTTCGGGACGCAATCAATATTTTTAAATAGTTTAATTAATCTTGTAAAGTAATTTTTGTCACAGAAGTTAACACACTAATTCGTCTGCGTTATTTTTGATTGAGAAAAAATACCATTTGCCAGCGGTGTAGCATCATTAATATATTTTTGGCATCGAAGATGATTATTTCAACGGAAAAGGAACTATACATATGACTGTGTCCTGAACATACGATTAAACATCAATAATTACTCAACTGATAACTAATGATAATGCTCTGTGTGCGATGGAGCCTATGGAACTATACCATTATTTAAAAAATAGAGTCCAATTGTACATATTAGAATTAATATTAACATTATGTTCAAGGTAACTAGGATTCCTGCAGACGCATGTCTGTAGGACACGAATTACTTCAAAGGAAACAATCCCAACTGGGTAGTCAAAATAAATTAAATTGTTGGGTTTTCGGGGCAGTCTGTCCATTCATCAAGACAAACAATAACCAAACAAGGTCTCACGATATAGAATTAATAATAGAGCGTACAAGAGGACAATTAATAAATGAAATCGAACGCAATAAACCCGTCGGCGAGTGGAGGCCGCAGGCGGAATCAATAGAGCTGTTAGTAGGACGTTAATTAATCAAACAATAGAGGTCAATATGATTAAAATACAGATCATTATAACCGTCCTCTTATCAATTGTAGTGATAATAGGGATACGCGTTTTAATCAGGTTGATATAGAGGTGTGCTAGGTAGCACTATTACTTTAGTAAGTTTGTTTTTCTTTCTAGTTGATAGTTCAGACACCTATAATGGAAGGACCTCTTTAAAAATCGCTAATGTGATGTGTTTGTTCGATAATTTCAATCTATCAAAGTTTCGATTGCCCAATAATTTGACTTTTACAAAGAAACACATCCAACCTAACGATTACGAAAATGTTGATTGTTGGATGAAATATCTTATTACATGTCCATGTCGTGTAATCCAAATTCCTCCAATATTTGTAGAGGGGTGAGATCTACTGATTTTGCCTTGAGTTCAGCAGCACGTTTTAGACTCTTTAACATTGAAACTCGTTCCTGAAACCCGGCTTTTTTCTCTTGTTGTGCAGATTCTATTAGAACGTCGAGGTATTCTATTTCAGTGAGTGGGTTTGCCTTGATTGCGTTTTTTCGTAGATAGTTTCCACAGTTCCTGACTTGATCAATCTTACATAAAACGCTGTTTTTCATTCTATTGAATGCATCTCCAAGACGGCGAATAACATGTTGCTTAGTAACCTTAGCTTCCTTTGCAATTTCCAACTTCTTTTTCATTTGTTCGTATGTTTTCTTTACTTTGACCTGTGTGATCTCGATACGAAAATCGTTGTTTTTGTGGGTCGTCCAATTGCATTTCTGTGGACAAACTGTACATTTCCCCGCATTCATGGCTGCACAGCGAATCTTATCGGAGTCGTCACTTAACAAACAAGGGTAATGACACGTCAAATGACAATACGTACAATTTGTGACATATTCTCCTGGGTTCAGGTCTACCTTGTGCTGTTGAAATTCATCCACTTCGTACGTGAAATTTTGATTATCCTTAATTTCTCTGTCGAATTTTTCAATAAGTTCTCGTTCAGTCCTCATTGTTGCAAGTTCACAAAGACCCATGTCGATCTGTGGCAAAAGTCCTGTCACTGTTGTGTTGAGCTGCTCTCGTTTATTCAATACCTCTGCTGTTAGCTGTAAACTCTGTGTCTTCATGTTGGGCAGGAATTTGAAAAATCCTCGGTAGCTCAGGAAACCCATCTCCCAAAACATCTTTCCAAATCTATTGCATTTTGCATCTGTATTCGGCTCAAATAGTGCTGAATTATTGAAAATGAAATGCATTTTGATAGGAATATCTGCTTTTTTCAAGGCATTCAGTACTGGAGGTTCTTTCCCATCTGCAAAGGTTACCATAGCCACAATGTTATCTTTCATGTCCTTCCCGAATATGGACAGTATGGAGTCGTAGATATACCGCTGAGTGTGGGTAAGCCTTGCTAATGGAGCTTGTGTGACAAAACATATAGCATCAATGGTTTCTATTCCTTTGGCGCCTTTCGTGTTGAAGAAAGCCCGGATCTGATCCACAAGTTGATGGTCTCTGTGTATTCCTCTGGTATCGCCGAATCCTGGTGTGTCAATGATGTTGCAGATGAACTTGACATCTTCGTTCATTGGATGTACTCTGTAGCTAGTAATCCAGTCCGTTTGGGATTCCGTCTTATAAAAGTATAAAACTACCAAATTAAACAATGAATGAGATGGGTATTGACAGATACATATTAGTGAAATTAAATATCATTTATCTGGTTTCCCCCCCTATTATTTCCTGTTGTACGAAAATATTTGATAGATTTATCAATTAAATTCTGAGATGTAACCTTGACAAAGTTAAACTTTCAGAAACCATGTGAAAAACTGGGATCCAATGTGGGTCTACATATGGAAAGTGAACAAATTAAGTGAAATTTGAACTATTACAAGAGGCCCGCGGACATTAACTGTCACCTGATATTTCATACAAATTAGTTATTTAATTAACTAACCAACTGATGTCTTTTGTTCAAGAAGTAGGAAAAGAGTGTAATAGGTATACATACAAAGTTTATGTTCAAAAGGTTCAATAATTATTAAGGCAAAGAGCAATAACTCCGTAAATAAGTTAAGAGTCGAATCGAGTTTTTTTTTAAATATTTACTCAAGTTATCATGTTCACAAGATTCAATAATTATTATTGCATAACGCAATATCTCCGTAAGCTATGATATAATCATGTCGATTTTCCAAGATCTTTACAATTTTAGTCTAAATACACAGTTTCATGGAGCTGAGTGCATATGTATTCACATTATCGTATTCACAAGATCCAATAATAATTATTAGTGCAAAGGGCAAAAACTCGTCAATCATCATCATGCTGATTATCGAACTCGTCCGAGATATTTTTTATGTTTGTCTACATACAAAGTTGCATTAAGCTCGTTGCATATTTACTAAGGTTACCGTGTTCACAAGGTCCAATAATATTTATAGTGCAAAGGGCAATAACTCCATGAATTACTGTCGAATCAAGTGGATTGTCAAACTCGTTTGCGACCTTTTTTATGTTAGTCTACATACAAACTTTCCTAAATCTTGATTTATATTTACTAAAGGTATCCTGTTCACATGGTCCAATAGTAATTATTAGTGCAAAGGGCAATAACTCCGTAAATTACTGTCTAATCATGCTGGTTTTTTTCTAATGTCAGTCTGCATAAAAACATTCATTAAGCTCGGTCAATATTTAATCAAGTTATCGCGTTTACAAGGAAATGTTCACGGACGTCGCACGACGCACGGACGGACAAACGACTATCGCAAGAGGTCACCATGACCTATGGTTAGGTGACCTAGAAAGTTGGTTATTCATCAGCCATCCAAAAATTGGATATGTCGCAAATCGTATTTCTCTGCGAAATAGAAGTTTGATCTTATATTTGAAAAAGAAATATATTTCATGTTTAGTCCTTCATCTGCTAGTAGGCTATTTAAAGACTATTTAAATCGTCTTTCCTGTTATTTCTTATGAGTTATATCGCAAATATCATATATTATAATATCTTACACACTCGCTTTTAGACCAGAATTGAGCTTTCGCCCCTGTGAGGAAGGCGTTGGGTTCTGCCCCATGACCGATACATCATAGTCTATAAAAGTGGTAGTTTCTGCTCCTGTTTAGAAGGCTTAGGTTTGTCCTTTTTTTTCAGTATATTCCGTCGTATAAAAAAACATCCGTCGGTTGTGGCTCATGTTGAATTTCAAGATGGTAATGTGGTAAGTTCAACCCTCCTAAAATCACTCATCGGTCCCTTCCAAAGAATAGTTCATATTTTAATCCGCACTCGTATAACGTTTTATACTTAATGGTTTATATAAAAAAATATTTATACTGTTTATCATGTAGTTCAACACAATAGAGATTATCATCTTCAACGATGGTTTAACCAGGTAGTTGCAGAAATCACTTGGACAAGATAAATTATAACGATCCTATCTTCAGTAAATTCATTCACCAAAGTAATTAAAAAAATAGAAGATCTCTGCATTGTTCTATTGACGTATAGGTGAAATATGTGAAGTGTTTGTAGTCCAGCAGATTTTCACAAACTACAATGTGCAACTACTATTGCAAAAATTGATCTAAAAAACGAGGAAGAACCTACTCTGTATTTACAGTTACCTCAGATAATGTAGTTTTTGTACAGAGAACAAGATTTTAGTATTACTTTTATTCAGTCAAAAACATTAACTGAAAGTTTGGACAAATAGTATAGCATAAGACAAAGTGTTTTTAATGTAAATAAATGTATTCTAGCCATATATATATATATATAAATGTATTGTGATGTATGGATGACTGTATGTGTTGGAAGGCTGCAAAATAATCGCGCTGGTAATGACACTTGTTGAATTTGAGAAGAAGTTCAAATGCGTTTTCAAAACGGCTGACGTTGCAGCCATCTTGGATTTCAGATCGACCGGGAGAAAACACTTGATCCGGACTATGGCAGAATAATTTTAGACAAGTTTCAGCTACATCACCGTGGTATATTCAAGATGGCTGCCATCTTGGATTTCGTATTGACTCGAAACATAACAACACTTGGTCTCACTTGTGGAACGTCAAGAAGTTCGTATGTGAAAATTTACGAACGGCGGACGACGACGGCGAGACACGATGACTAAGTCATCTTCCACACATGGACACATCAATTAAACTGGAGGCCATTCTAAAATGGCCCTAGCTCTTAATAAAGATGAATTACGGAAAAGCAGAGAAAGTATTCAGATAAGGATAGGGTAGGCTCCTGGATGTCAATTCTTGTTAACAGATAGACATGTTAACAAGTTTCGATAAATCAGGTAATATTTGCGAGAGTTATTAAACGGAAACAGACGGAAATGGCGTTTCTCGTTAATAAAAGGGCAATAAATCCGCTAAATATGGTCCAATGAATGTGCTAATCGACCACAATTAAGGCCCTATTATCGATTTTTAGGTCATTTGACCCGATTTTTAGGTCATTTGACCCGAAGGGTCAGGATGACCTATAGTCATCGTGCTTCGTCCGTCGTCGTGCGCTGTGTGTCGTGCGCCGTGCGTAAACCTTTGCATTTAAAACACTACTCGTCCTTAACTCTTTAGTGGATTACATCCATATTTGGTGTGAAATATCATTCAGGAAAAACAATCATTTTTTATCTAAACGAGATTGGTCAGACTCCTAAGGGCAGAGGGGCGGGCCCCAAAAGGGGAAATTTTCTTAATTTAAGCTTTAAAATTCTACTCCTCCCTTATCCTTGGATGGTTTTAATCCATATTTGGTGTGAAACATCATTGGTGAAGGACAATCATTTGTTATATAACTTAGTCTGGTTCGACTCCTAGGGACTGAGGGGTGGGGGCCCGGAAAGGGCAAAATTTCTTAATTTTAGCTTTAAAATCATACTTCTCCTTCTTCCTTGGATGGATTTCATCCATATTTGGTGTGAAACATCATTTGGGAAGGACAATCTCATTTTGTATCAATGAGTTAGATCCTTCCCCAAGGGACAGAGGGGCGGATCCCCAAACGGCAAGTTTTATCAATTTTAGCTTTTAAATCCTACTCCTCCTTTATCCCTGGATGGATGGGAACTAAATCTGATTGGAAAAAATTGTATGGAATGGTCATATGTTACAGAAATGAGCCTGCTCCGACCCCTAGGATCTCAGGGGTGAGGTCCCAAAGTAGAAAATTTTCTTATTTTACTTTTTTTACTACTCCTCCTAAACCCTTATGTGGATTTCATCCATATTTGGTGTGAAATATCAATGACAAAGGGCAATCATAATTTATGTAAATGGGCTTGCTCCATCCCGTAGGGACTGAAGCGTGGGTCCCTAAAAGGGGATATTTTCCTAATTCTAGCTTTAAAATCCTATTTCTCCTTAACTCATGAGTGGATTTTATCCATTTTTGCGTGAAACATCATTTGGGAAGGAAAATCATATTTCAAATAAACGAGTTAGATCCGACTCCTTGGGACAGAGGGTTGGTGCTCAGATGGGAGAACTTGATGAAATTTGGCTTTAAAATCACACTCCTCCTTAACCTTGTGTGATATTCTATCATATTTTTGTACAACATCATTAGGGAAGGATAATTATATTTTATATAAAGATTTTGGTATTCCAGGATGGCCACCAGCCCACTTCCTGTTTTCAGGTTTCAGTCTCCGATCTCAATGAAAAAAAGGTCTATATGGATTTTAAGGGATGGCGAACAACATGCAAACATTTTCTTTACGATTTTTGTATTCCAAGATGGCCGCTAGCTTTGAAATTGATTGGAAATCATAGGAGAAACGTTTAGAAATGCCCGACGTGGGTTCACCCGTTGTCAGTATAATGTGACCGGGTGAGTGTGTTGCTTGGTGTCTTTATAAAAACAGCAACAGTTCCACTATACAAGAAGACACAGCATGAACATACCGCAGTCTCCTAAAACACGCACCGCACACTACATACAAGCTGCACACAGTATACACGGGACCGTCCTTACATTACCATAGCTGTTAATAGAACGTTAATTAATCAAACAAACAAAAACATTGTACAACGACGGACGAGCTATAACAGCTATATGTCATCCTGACACTTCGGATATAATGAAATAAAAGAATTTATAGATAATTTCAAGTAATTACAATGAGTTAAATATAACTAACCTCTACTCCTTTTCTGACTTCCTCTTCTGACATTAAGTCGATGATTTTGAATCTGAAGTCGTCTTCCCACTTAACGCCAAGCAGGTGGTTCACCATTCCATCAATAAGGGTACTTTTCCCTGATCCAGTTGCCCCTATCATCATGATTGTCTTTTCCTGTGTAAGATGGGAGGATCCTGAAAGTGATATAACGTGATAGAAAACTGACTTTTGATTGGCTATACACATGGCTACTGTGTCCCAATAGTGCTATTAGAGTGACGAGAACCGAAACGTGAATCTTTTGTAACGTCATGATAATATTGACTTGGCTTAAGTAGTCAAAAGCAATAAGTTGCTTCTTTGCAAATAGTTTCACATTTATGACATAAGACCGCGTTTGAATTAACGCAATGCGATGTTTAACATATATTAATCTTATGCATAACTAATGAGCTAGAGACGCATGGCGCGGCGACCGCCGTCCATCCATCCGTCAACATTTCCTTTAAATCGCTACTAGTCTTAGAGTTCTGCATGGAGTGTAACCAAATTTGGCCGAAAACACCATTGGGGGAAACACCATCTAGGAGAACAGAATTTGTATACATTTTGGTTCTGAAGCCCCAAACCCCCCACCCCCCGGAGGCAGAAGAGGTAAATCATAATATAAATCCCATTGGGCCTCTTGTTTGATATACTATACAGTAGTAGTAGTATACAATTATATGCATTTTCCAAATAAATGAATATCTATATCATTTTATATATGCATATTGATATCGAAAGACTTCGTCAAATTATGGTGTCGCAATCTGATTAAACTACAGATCCTTATTTATCACTACGTTTGATAAGAGGATCTGAGAAAAATCCCCAATTTAGAGGTCATGTCCAGGTTGACCTTTGGAAATGGGCCAATCAAATTTGCTACTTGCAAAATTTTGACAGTGAATTTCAGGGACGTAATAGTTAGAAAACTGTCAGAATTATTTTGGTTTACGTAGTCATCTCGTCCAAATAAGCACAATAAAGCTAATCGTATATGTAAACTGGGACGAAATATCGTTTTTATAGAATGGATAGTGACAAGGTGTAGAAAATTGGCCTAAAAAATAAGAAACGGTATATTCGTGATGTGCCTTCCTGTGTAGTGGATTTGCCTATGTCAATCATACGAGAGGACAACTAATGCCAATCCTGTATATAATAAATAATTAATTTGATACGTTTTTTTTTGTTTTGTTTTGTTTTTGTTTTTGTTTTTTTTTTTTGTTTTTTAAGGGGGGGGGGGGGGGGGTTGAGAGGAAAAAAATAATCCTGAAATGAAGATAATGTGAACAAAAACCCAAAATTGTTAAACATGTGAGAATGATTCACTGGACCTACTATGACTTAGTGAAGAGGAAACTAATGCATCGAACACTTTTTTTTCAATTCTGAGCAATTCTAGATAGAGTAAGTTTCAATACAATGGTAATATATCTGATAACCTTACCGAATTCACACTTCCTTGTTTTGAATTCTTCACTTCTTGCCTGCTTGTGTTCAGTCAATGGCACTTTGTAGAACGCTGGCTCCCCATCCTGCAGTTTCATACATGCCTGTCGCACTGATAATGCCGGCGATTGAAGTGTGCGTATGGACTCGCTTTGTCCACTGTATTCACCTTCGCCATCCTTATAATGTCCTCTAACTTTGAACTCGTATTCAGTGTCTTGGAGTAGTCCTCTTACATAAATATTGGGGGATGTATCGCTTGTTATCGCAGATTCCTTGCTCCATAGTTCCTCTTGCGTCTGTTTGTACTTCATTTCATAGTAAAGGACGTTTTCGTCATCTGGAACTTTCCATGCCAGTCGTATATAATCACTTCCGCTGTCAGCTCGTGTAGGTTTACCAGGACGTCTCGAACACTTATTCTGAAAATCTACATTAACGATCTCATGTCAGATTCAATGTCCAAGTAGAATATTCAAAGTTAGCTAACACATAATGTATAACACGAACCATGCATTAAGCATACTAGTTGGTTAGATTACATAGTAAATTTGGATGATCGTCTTTTTCTAAAGTTCTAACTCTCTTTTTCCTCCCCACTGTGAGAATACAGATCACGATAACCACTCCGTTAGATAAAGCCTCTTATCAAACGTAGTGATAATAAGGATATGAATTTTAACCTGATTGGCTCTGAGTTTCCCTTGCCGAGACATACTAGAGCTCAACAGTAGTTTTTTCAAAGACTTGTCTGTCGGGCAGGTCAGCAAAACAAGAGGTCCATGGGCCTTAGTGGTCACTTGAGTTCGGATACAGAATAAAACAAAGACTTTTACACACTCTTTATTGGCCTATCAAGACCTTGAAATCAGTGATTTATAAATTTGACTTTTTGATCTATGAAGAATATTTTGTTCTATCAACTCTGTGAATTCAAAAGAAGATTTTTAAAATTTTAGTCATTTTCACCGCATTTGGCCCCCCTTACTGGTCCCTGAGGGTCAGCGCATACAGATATGAATATGTTAAAATGATATATCTCGAGGTGATAATTCTAAACAAGTGTGAAAATTTAACAAATAATATACAAAATCTTTTTCATATATAAAATATAGTAAACTTGATAAAATTAAATTCACAATATTTGTAAAGGGCCTTAAGACCTTTCAATCTATGAAGTGTATATGGTTCCGTAAAATCTGTGAATTCCGAAGACTATTTTTTTTCATTTAGTCATTTTGACCCTTTTTTGGGAGTTAGCCAGGACAAATATGGATATGATGTTTAAAACTATTTCAGGCTAATAATTCTAACCAAGTTGCCTATGAAAATTGAGCAAATATTGCTCATAAATGTGTTTTTCCTATATATACTATGGTCAACTTGACCCCCTCCCCGGGGAAAAGCGAGACGCTGGGGTCAAATAATTCACAATGGTTGTAAAGGACTTGAAGACCTTCCATCTATGAAGAGTATTTAATTTACCATTTTATGGAATTTCAGAAGAAGATTTTTATAGTTTTAGCCTATCTGACCCATTTTGGCCCACTCCTCATGTCCCTGTAGGGGTCAGTCGTGAAAAAATGTTAATAGGATTCAATGACCATTCATACTGATAATTCTGACAACATTTCACTTATTCCCTACTACAAATGACCAAGTAATGGTAAAAAATGTGCTTTAGTAAACTTGATCCCCTCACCAAGGGTAAACGTGAGACCCTAGTGTCATATAATTCAGTTTTTGTAAAAGGACATTAAGACCTTTCCATCTAAGAATAGTATTTGATTCTTCCATTTCTGGAATTTCAGAAGATTTTAGAAGTATTTGACCCCTTTTGGCCACACCCCTCAAGCTCATGGGGGCTGGGATCATATAATTCACAATTTTTGTTGACCTATGGCCATGGAAGGTTTCAGCAAAATTTCAACAAATTGGCTCAGCAGTTTTGGAGAAGAAGTCAAACATGTAAATTGTTTATCGTCGCACGACGGACGACGGACTAAAGGCAATTAGAATAGGGCACTTGAGACTTCGTCTCAGGTGACCTAAAAACGTACCTGCCCGACTAGAAAGGAGGAATATCACTTTGGGGCGTTTCACGGCCACTCAGTAATAAGCAAATTATTTTGCATGAAGATACCTTAGGGTCAGCTGCATGTTGTAAGATTAATCAGAATATCTAATTTTACTGCGATCATGGTAAGTTCAGAGGTCAAAGGTCAAAGGGCGAAAATTCACATTTTCATTGTGTAAGTCCTAATTAATTAAAGATGCTCCACCGCCGACAGTGCATAAATAACACTTATAATTTGAACAGTAATTGGTGTTTAACTGTGTATATATGTCTAATTAACACATAAATAATATAAAAAAAATAATTCATTCTGCCTTTGGTGCATCAGACCTTCATTGCATCTAGGATATAGTACCATGGATTTTGTTCGGGATGCAATACATTATTTTTAGAATTTTTATCTTGACGTAACATTAGAAGCTCAAACTTTTCAATGGTGGTAACGGTGTAAAGTAAGGAAGTTTTGTAACTGAAGAAAATCACTCCAGCGTCTGCTGCTTATTTTTATAGAGAAAAAATACCATTTGTCAGCGGCGGAGCATCTTTAAATATTAGAATAGAGATTACATTTTTTGCAGCTTTTGCCTTCAAATATTGGGTTTGTGAATTTCAGTTCAGAAAACTGAAGAAAAGTTTAAAAAGTAGGTCACAGTGACCTAGTTAAGTATATTTTCTATTTGAGCATTAAAAACTTTAATATTTTTCAGCAATTTGATCGCTTGAAATTATGTTGAAAACTAAGATATTTCAGCAATTTGATTTCTTAAGATTGATGTTAAGAACAAAGTCTTTAAAAGTGGTAGTTTCTGTTCCTGCGTACTGCTCAGCATATAGGGAGTGGCACGACTGGTTCCCCGTTGTCAGAGTAATTTGATAGTATGGGGTGTGTTGCTGTCTTCGACCGCATGATTAAGCGCTAAAAATAGGGCAAGTGTTCCAATATACGCGAACACACAACACTATGCAAGATACCACTGTCTCTCCCAGAACACACACCTTGGCCATGCAGGTAGGGCGTTAGAATTGTACCTGCGCCCCTATTGCATGATCGTAAAAGGCGACTCCCCTAGAGGTTGGTCCTCGGTTCTGTCTCCTGTCCGAGACACACCTAAGTCTATCAAAGAAGACGTTTCTGCTTCTGCATACCGCTCAGCTTACAGGGAGTAGGACGACTTGTTCGCCCGTTGTCAGTATATTGAGGGGGTGCGTTGCTTGGTGTCTTCCGCAGCATGCGTCAGTGACAATGCACTATAAAAGGGGCAACAGTTCCACTATATAAGAAGACACAATATATACCGCAGTCTCCCAAAACACTCACGCCGCACTACGTACACGCTAAACACCGCATACACGGGAAGTCGTCCTTACATGACCCTGACTGTAAATACATGTAGGACGTTAATTAATCAAACAAACAAATTCCACTTCACACATTCAAGAAGCCACATACCGCATACACGGGAGGCCGTCCTTAAATGACCTTTGCTATGAATTGGACGTTGATTAATCAAATAAACAAACAACCCGTTGCTAAGGCATTAACTGAGCAAGGCAAATAATTTCGATTCCCCCTTAATACTTACCTTTTGAGACTTGATTGTTGTAATGTATATCCTGTCTTTGAGCACGAGGTGGCTGTTCATTAACATGGAATGAATCTACAGAGGAACCATGAAACAAGTAATCATCTTTGCGACTGTGAACCAAACGCCCATATGTTTCCCTAGCCATATCGTGCCAATGTACAGTGTGTTCGGGATTGTCTCTTCTATTAGGATGATATGGTACGCGATAACCCGCTGAACTGTCTGAGGTAAATCCCAATGAGACATCTTTAGCGGGTGGATATTTATCTTGAAACTCCAGTACCGACATCGATTGTTCCTCCATATTCATGTTTCCTGATGTTGAAATTATATCACTTACATCGCTAAATTGTCCTTCTTCCTCCTGGAAATGTGCTCGAACTTTAAACACATATTGTGATTCAGACTCCAGTCCCGTCACCCGTAGAAACGTTTTATCATCGTCAGTGAATACGGGCACCTTGTCCCATGCTTTTCTTCTTAAGATCTTTGATTTCAACTCGTAATAGGAAACGTTTTTTTCGGAAGGGGCGTCCCAACGTAAAACAACGGAGTCGCTATATACCGCAAGACTGCAAGGCTTCCCTGGTTTTCGCATCACCGGTTTAGCCAATGTTGTTCTCGCAATATCAGCCGTCAGCACTGAGGGTTGTTTTGTCATAATCGGGTCGCTTTTGTCGCTGAACTGACCTTCATCTTCATCATAATGACCACGAACCTTAAACTCGTATTCCGTTCCTTGCGCGAGGTCATTAACTACTTTGTATGGTATACCTCCTTCTGTGAAGGAAGGGGTTTTGAACCAACAATCGTCATCTGTGGTCTTCATTTTTACCTCATAATATTCGACGTCACTTTTGTCGGGCTTATCCCAGGCAATACAAACGTAGTCAAAACCAACGTCAAGAGCAGCTGGTCTACCGGGTTGAGTTGAGGAATCCATGTCACAGCCAGTAGATGTGTCCAGGGGCAATTTTGCGTCCAAAGTTCTAGCAACATCACTTTCTTCGCTGTATTCCCCTCCACCTGATCGGTAATGTGTCTTGACTTTGAAATGATATCTTGTTGCAGGTTTAAGTCCGTCAACCATGTAGAATGTATTGGCTTTTTCTGTGAAAATCGGCTGGGACCATATACCATCATTTTGTGATCTGAATATAATCTCGTAAAATTTCACATTTTTGTCCTCCGGCCTATCCCATCCGAGCTTGACATGATCTTCTTTGACATCCAACACGATAGGTTTTCCGGGTTTTTGTCGTAGTTCCATACTTAATGATGACGTTTGATGTACCTGTACCTTGGTTTTGAAGAGATCGCTCAATTCACTAAAGTCGCCCTCTCCATCTTGATAATGTGCTCGGACCTTAAATTCGTAGTCTGTATCTGGGTCCAGCCCCCTTATATGATGACTCGGTTTGTCAAAGTCAGTGAAGACGGGCCTTTGCCAGGTCGTTTCAGATTTGGTTTTTAACCTTACTTCATAATATGTGATGTCCCGTTTTGAAGGTTTTCTCCATTCCAATAGCACAGAATCGCATCCGATTTCACGAGCAACAGGTTTCCCCGGAACATTTGCTAACGTTTTATTTTCAGAAACATCGAATGCATCAAGGTCTTTGTTTTCCAATGGAACGTGGTCAACATTGCCATCTTCGTTTGATGCAGATGATCCAATTACCTCAAAGCTGTCCGATTCAGATGTTTGTAATGAGGGTGTTTCAGATACTTCCTGGCTTCTGTGAGAGGCTGAATGTTCCGTTGAAATAGATTCCATGTCAACAGATACTACGGACAATGATCCGTCTTGCTGTAAGGTTCTTAATATCTGGTAATGCAATACTTTCCAGGTGTTTTAAACCTCTTCATGGTTTGTTCATCTGCATCGAAGCTATGACTACTGGAAAATAAATGATAATTATATATAGTATAATTCTAAACACCAAAGTCTATAAAAGTCGTAGTGTCTGCTCCTGCTTAGCGTTCAGCATACTGGGAGTACAACAACGCTAAATGTATATGTATACTGGGACGAAATAGCGTTATCAATTGACGTAGCAATGTGCAGAAAATGTTTTTAATCTGAAGTACATGTACACGTGGAAAAAACAGGTCATCAGAACATGACCCCTTATGGGATGTTGTCAGATCTTCTATTGTATATCTATATCAGATTGCACTCATGTTTTAGTATCATCCATTATGTATGTGAGGTGTGGTGTTCATCAAAGGGTTGACTATCTAAAACATATTTTTCTATGAATATTCTATAAGTATTATTTATAAATACCATGACTGTGCGAAAATTTGGGATGATATTGTTTTCTTCAGTAATCTTTTAAAAACATACGTTTTGATAAATTAAGCTTAAAAATCATTCAAATGCACAGGCAAACATGTGACGAGTTACATGAGTGCTAAGGTAGTCAGATGACCGTAAAGGCCATTGGGCCTCCCTTTCTGATTTATATTGAGATGAAAACTTATGTGAAGAAGTCACATTATAATAACTGATAATACTGTAGAAATTTAGAAATGAAATGGTAATTATAGCACAACTTGTCTTCCTGATTTGACCGCGTGTAATTATTTTACTGCACTGTAGGCGTGACCATTATTTTTGGCAGTACTGCCAAAATTTATTTTGTATTTGACTTTGTAAAATGAAAACCTGTGCATTGTAAGTTAAACGCAATTCTCATGATGTTGATAATATTTTGTGGTGAATACCAGTTCGTTTCAATTTGTGAGTATGAAAAACTTGGCACATATAACTTATTAATAACAAAATCAATTTATAACTTCTAATTAGACGGGTATCCAATATAAGTTTAAGGAAGTATAGAATGATGAAGAATTTGCTTCAAATAACCGTACTTTTAACATTTTAATGTGTTTTCATTTTAGATCGTACATGTACGTGGTACGTCTTCCGTCAACTTTTCACAAAAATGTCCGACTAGTCATAAATGGCTAAATGAAATTTGACCAAATGTTGTCTGAAGCCTCCTTAGGTAAAGGGAAACCATTCTTGTATAAACGGCGGGCCTGCCACCAGGGGCCTGAGGGGAGGTACCCAATAGGGGAAATATAGCAAATTCTTCACAAAATTCTTCTGTAGGAATGGAAGGTTTTTGTCTAATTTAGTCTGAAGCTTCCTTGGGTGAAGAGATACAAACTTTGTAAACACGGTGGGTCTGGTCCCCCAGGGCCCTGAAAAGCGGGCCCCTATAAGGGATTTATAGTAAATTTGTTAAAATGTTTCTGTAGAAATAAATAGATTAAGTTCAAATATTAAGCCTTCAAGTTGGTAGCTTGCCTTTTTGAAACCGGTTAGCGATACATGCCCAATGTATCGCTGGGGTGTAACAGCTCAAATAAGCTTGTGTGTAGTCCTATGTACGTAGAGAAATATTGTGTGGACAAATGATCCCTTAAACTACAGTTTTAATGAAATGTATGCGGTTACCATGTGTAAATATGCATGCAAGTTTTCTCTGAACAAAATTTAGTTGCCATGGTAATTAGGTCACAATACAAAGAACATTTGTGTCAGGACAACTTATAAACTATGTTCAATAAGAGTTAACTTTTTGTCAAGACAACTGCTCCAACTACTGGATCATTTTCAATGAACCTTGCATGAACCGTCGTCCGTCTGTCCGTCAACATATCGATGCCATTCATTAGACACATCATGTTATGGTTACAAAGGCAAATATATGGAGCAACGTTTGGTTGCTAAGGTCAGATATAAGGGTTAACAGAGTGCATTATTTCGCCATTTGCTAAGAGTTCTTAAAAGTACACAATATTTTACTGAATTGATTATATACAACTGATACTAGCTTCTTTTCTCCCTTTGGACATTTAAGAGATCAAAATCAATATAAACTTACTTACCTTCCTTGAAATGTTAATGCTTTATGTGTACACATTCCGCACCTCGTGTACAATGATCTAGACAGTCTTGTGTTGGAAAAATCAGATCACTAATACGTATACAAATGTGATATATCATTCACACAAGCATAAGGTCTTTAAAACTTAACATCGAAATACATATTGAACCCTTTTTGCTGACAATAATATATCATTATTTCTTCAAATGACACCTGTTCACTTGGAAATAAGTTTAAATCATATCTGAATTTCAATTAGCCTTCTTGTAGAAATTCCCAAAAAAACACTTTCATTTTCGATTCCTATAATGCATCGAAGTATGACTGTGATGTTATGTACTATATTTGAGACAAATCTTTACAGGTGACAGTAATTGGGAAGCGTTATCAAAGATTTCATCTCGCATTGAATTCTTTGACATAAAGTAAAAGGACATCGTAGGTTCTTTCTAAATAATGTGATAAATTATACTAATTGCTTGTTTTTATAAGATCAACACGAAGAGACCATTTTTTATATTTTGATACAGTAATTATCTTTTTATTTTAATCTAAATCTTCAATTCTTTAAATCCCTTTATAAAACCAATTTCTTCAAGAATACTAGATATTCTATTTTGTCCCAGGTACTTATTTTGTTTGGCAAATGTATAACTATGTTTAAGTTTGTCTTTTTGTTTTGGGGCTTTTATAACTGTTCAGTATCAACATTTACCATCATTTTGAAAATTGCAATACTAAAAATGCATGGGTTTTAATTTTGCAGCAGAAATAAGAGCAATACTACCAAATATCTTTAAAATTACTTCTTCAATACAAGGAAGTCTGAACGTACGTCTAGACCATGAAGCCAAGATGTGGTCGACAATTTCAATTCACATTTGTACATTGTTAGTAATTACAAAGTGATTTCTGTAGCTATGTTTCATATTAACATACACAAGGTTTACATCATAAAAGTTTTCTGTGTTGTAACTAAGGTTTATAAGGCATCATACATGTTTTGTCCATTGGGGTGATTTGCATAGCTTAATTCACACCATATGGTTTTCATTCGATAAGTAAAGAAAAAAATAGCATATCAAATGTTTCGACCAGATATGGCACATATTACTTTCTAATTAGTTACATTGTGCCGATATTATTGAGGATTTTAAAGTATTCATTTTGAAATGCATGTGTATATACAAATCTATTTTAAGCGAATACACAAGGTAAAAGTATACAGTATACTAAACATTACAGTTTTGTTATGTACCCGTACTTGAATTCCAACGCCTAATTTTACAAACCAAAGGATTATAAGATCACCTTATTTCATGATTAAGCAGCTATGACTACCTTAACTATTGTGTTTCCCCAAAACATATCTATTGACGTGTCTCATTACATTGTAAATATCACATAGCGATTACAAACACAATTGGTGGATTTGCATAAAATCACTCTATAACATATAACAATGAATGTGTACATCAGTATGCATATTTTCTGTACATTTGACACTCAGTATATTGCATTGTGTATGTGAGGTGTGGTGTTCATCAAAGGGTTGACTATAGAAAACGTTCACATATTTTTCTCTAATAATGTTCTATAAGTATTAAAATGTAAATAGCATTGCTGGGCGAAAACCATTCAAATGCACTGGCAAACATGGGATATGTTACAGACAATAGTTACAACAGAGAAGTTATGCCCTGTAAAGGTGCTTGAAATGAAATGGTAATTATACCACAACCTGTCTTCGTGATTTGACCGCGTGTACTCATTTTACTGCACTGTAGACGTGAATATTATTTTTGGCAGTACTGAAAAAATTTACTTGTATTTGACTTTGTAAAATGAAATCCTATGCATTGTAAGTTTTACGCAATTCTCATAATGTTGATAATATTTTTGGTGCATACATGCTCATTTTAATTTTTGTGAGTATGAAAATCTTGGCACATATAACTAATTAATAACAAAATCAATGTGTTACTTCGAACTACACGGGTATCCAATAAAAGTTTGAGGAAGTGTAGTATGATGAAGAATTTGCTTTAAATAACCGTACTTTTAACATTTTAATGTGTTTTCATTTTAGATCGTACATGTACGTGGTACGTCTTCCGTCAACTTTTCACAAAAATGTCCGACTAGTCATAAATGGCTAAATGAAATTTGACCAAATGTTGTCTGAAGCCTCCTTAGGTAAAGGGAAAACATTCTTGTTTAAACGGTGGGCCTGCCCCCAGGGGCCTGAGGGGAGGTACCCAACAGTGGAAATATAGCGAATTCTTCAAAAAAATTCTTCTGCAGGAATGGAAGTTTTTTGTCTAATTTAGTCTGAAGCTTCCTTGGGTGAAGAGATACAAACTTTGTAAACACGGTGGGTCTGGTCCCCCAGGGCCCTGAAAAGCGGGCCCCTATAAGGGATTTATAGTAAATTTGTTAAAATGTTTCTGTAGAAATAAATAGATTAAGTTCAAATATTAAGCCTTCAAGTTGGTAGCTTACGTTCTTGAAACCGGTTAGCGATACATGCCCAATGTATCGCTGGGGTGTAACTGCTCAAATTAGCTTGTCTGTAGTCCTATGTACGTAGAGAAATATTGTGTGGACATATTATCCCTTAAACTACAGTTTCAATGAAATGTGGTAGGTACATGTATGCGGTTACCATGTGTAAATATGCATGCAAGTTTTCTCTGAACAAAATTTAGTTGCCATGGTAATTAGGTCACAATACAAAGAACATTTGTGTCAGGACAACTTATCAACTATCTTCAATAAGAGTTAACTTTTTGTCAAGACAACTACTCCAACTACTGGATCATTTTCAATAAACCTTGCATGAACCGTCGTCCGTCCGTCCGTCAACATATCGATGCCATTCATTAGACACATCATGTTATGGTTACCAAGGCAAATATATGGAGCAACGTTTGGTTGCTAAGGTCAGATATAAGGTTTAACAGAGTGTATTATTTCGCCATTTGCTAAGAGTTCTTAAAAGTACACAATATTTTACTGAATTGATTATATACAACTGATACTAGCTACTTTTCCCCCTTTGAACATTTAAGAGATCAAAATCAATATAAACTTACTTACCTTCCTTGTAATGTTAATGCTTAATGTGTACACATTCCGCACCTCGTGTAGAATGATCTAGACAGTCTTGTGTTTGAAAAATCAGATCACTTATACATATACACATGTGATATGTCATCACGCAAGCATAAGGGCTTTAAAACTTGGAGTACCTGGCATATTCACAACTGAACACGATGGCATGATTATTTGGTTCCATCAATGCAATTCACACGAGTTCTATGTCTTCTCCAGAAATATACATTTTTCTCATATTTTACTGAATTTTACAAGCAGCTTCACAAATTACATATCAACAGTAAGACTGACAGTTAGCCAGACTATATACCAACAATTAATGAAATTAGTTCTGTTCAATTGCAGCACAGTAATGAGTTTTAGGCTTGCAAAATATCACTGTTTAAAGCCTTTACATGAACATTAAAATCATTTAATATGTTTTGATACAGTAATGATGTAGTTATTTTAATCCAAGTCTTCACTTCTGTGAATCCCCTCACATGTGTAAAACCAATTTCTTCAATATTACTAGATATGTTATATTTAACTATGTACTTATTTTGTTTGGCTAGTATATATAAATAGTATGCACTTATTTTGTTTGGCTTGTGTATAACTATGTTGAAGTTTGTGTTTTTACTTTTTGGGCTTTTATAACTGTTCAGCATCAACATTTACCATCATTTTCAAAATTACAATACTGACAATGCATGGGTTTTAATTTTTCAGTAGAAATAAGAGCAGTACTACCAAAAAACATTAAAATTACATCTTCATGAAAAGGAAGTCGGAACACATGGGCATCCCAATGAAGCCAAGGTGTGGTCAACAATTTCAATTCACATTTGTACATTGTTAGTAATTACAAAGTGATTATCCGTAGCTATGTTTCATCTAAACATACACAATGCTTACAACATAAAAGTTTTCTGTGTTGTAACTAAGGTTTATAAGGCATCATACATGTTAATCTGTCCATTGGGGTGATTTGCATAGATTAATTCACCACACCGTATGGTTTTCATTCGATTAGTAAAGAATAAAGAACATGTCAAATGATTCCCCCAGTTATAGCACATATAACTTTCAGATTACTTACATTGTACCGATATTGTTTGGGATTTCCAAGTGTCCATTTTAAAATGCATGTATATATACAGATCTATTTTAAGCGAATACACAAGATAAACATATACAATGTACTAAGCATATACATTTTAGGTCACCCGAGGCGAAGTCTCATGGTGACTTATTCTAATCTCCTTTTGTCCGTCGTCGTCTGTCGTACATCGTCCGTCGTCCGTCGCGCGACGATAAACTTTTCATATTTTCGACTTCTTTTCCAAAACTGCTGAAGCAATTGCAATGACATTTTGCACAAACCTTCTAAGGCACAAGGCCAATCACAATTATGAATTGTTTTGTGATTTTTAACATCCTGTTAATCTGCACTGGTCATTCAAGGACATGCCAGGGTTAATAGTGGAGGCACCCCTGCTTAGCCCTTCACATAACGGTAGTGGGATGACTTGTTCGCCTGTTATCAGTATATAATGTGACCGGGTGGGATGTGTTGCTTGGTGTCTCCGGCGGCATGCTTCAGTGATATAGCACTATAACAGGAGGCCATTGGCTTTAACGGTCAGCGGATATTTGATAAAAATTAGTTCTGTCATTAACTAACCAACTTTTTTTTTGGTAATGAACTAGGAACATAGATCTAATAGGTCTACTTACAAAGTGTCATTAAGATTGCTGCATATTAACTCACATTATCGTTTTTTAACTTCTACGAGTTCTTTTGTACCGATATTGTGGGGGATTTTCAAGAGTCCAATTTAAAATGCATGTATATAAAAGTTTATTTAAGCAAATAAACAAGGTAAACGTATAGAGTATACTTAGCATATACATTTTTGTTATGTACCCATAAGAATTCCAAAGCCTAATTTTGCAAATCAAAAGATTGCAAGGTCACCTTCTTTCATGATTAAGCAGATATAACTATTGTGCTCCCTCCAAACATATCTATTAAGGTGTCTCATTACAGTGTCAATATCACATAGCGATTATCACTCTATTGATATAACAGAATGAGCCTCTCGACATGTACTTCAGTCTGAACATGTCCTGTACATTCGACAGTCATGTTTTAGTATCATGCATTATGTATGTGAGGTGTGGGGTTCATCAAAGGGTTGACTATAGAAAACGTTCACATGTTTTTCTCTAAGAATATTCTACAAGTATTAAGATGCAAATGTCATTACTTGGCGAAAATCATTCAAATGCACAAGCAAACATGTGATTCGTTAAAGACAACAGTTATAACACAGAAGGTACATGTATGCCCTGTAAAGGTTCTTCATTTTCTGATTTCTATTAAGATGAAAGCATAAGTGAAGAAGTCACTTTATGATTACTAATAATACTGTAAAAATGTGAAATGAAATCGTAAACCACAACCTGTCTTCGTGATTTGACCGCGTGTACTCATTTCACTGCACTGTAGACGTGGATATTATTTTTTTTGTATTTTACTTTGTAAAATGAAAACATATTCATTGTAAGTTTTACGTAATTCTCAGAATGTTGATAATATTTTGTGGTGAATACATTCTCGTTTTAATGTGTGAGTATGAAAATCTTGGCACATATAACTTATTAATAACAAAATCAATTTATTACTTTGAATTAGACGGGTATCCATTAAAAAATTGAGGAAATATGGAATGATTAGGTATTTGTTTCAAATAACCGTACTTTTGACATTTTAATGTGTTTTCAATTTAGCCCATACCTGTAGTTTTCACAAAAATCCCTAGTCATAAATGACTGGATGGACTTTGACCAAGGTAAAGGGAAGCCATTCTTTTATAAACGGTGGGCCTGAGGGGCGGGGCCTAATAGGGGAAATATGGCGAATCCATCTTTTGGTGGAATGGAGGGGTTTCGTTCTTAATTATTCTGAAGCGTATTTAGGTGAAGAGGTACCAATTTTGTATACACGTTGGGTCTGGTCCCCCAGGGCCCTGAAGGGCGGGTCCCCTATAGGGAATTTATAGTAAATTTGTTAAAATCCTTCTGTAGAAATAAAAAAAAATCAGATCTAAAGTCTCAAGTTGATAGCTTGTGTTCTTGAAACAGGTTAGCGATACATGCCCAATTGGATTCCTGTTAATTAATTGCAATTAATACTTATAATTATTGTTATTGGTGCCTTTGTACTAGTCATCAGTAACGCTGGCTGTTTGAGATGGTCAATAACTTATCAGAATTTGTACCCATGTTATGTTACATTGTATTTGGTTTAACATATCGATGTCATTCATTAGACACATCGTGTAACAGACACATGTACCGTGGAAAAGCATACCGAGGTTGCGCAGAAATAAGGGATAAAAGGGTATATTAGTTTATACTGGTTTGTAATGCCAAGTTATGTTCTAAATACAGGTTCATTGTTTCTTTTTCTAAAATAATTTTAATATTTACCTCTACTTCCCCTATTGAGCCCCGCCCCTCCTGCCCTGGGGGGTCAGAGCCAAAATGTATACAATC